>NC_136261.1:258456924-258461924 GCF_964187855.1 Myxine glutinosa | reverse complement strand
GCTTCGTACAGCCGAGCAATGAACGCGGATTCTTTTGTGCCGGCGGCTGGATGCGTCCCGCATTCGGGGCAGGGGCGGGGGCTTACCCGGGCTGAGATCCCACGCACCACCTCGGCGTGGAGCCATCCAATGTCCCGATCTCGACCTGCCGGCACGTCTCAACAAAACGTGGTCGCCATAACGACCCTTCCTATCCAGCTGCCCGCTCCGCCTAGTGGAGCCCGGAAGCGGCCGTTCCAAGCGAGGCACAGCGTGGATCGCGTACGGCGGTTCTTTCGAAACCGCCGTGGTTCGGATCCCCGCTGGTCCTCGCGGCACGCGAAGCTGCCCGACGCGCACCGAGGGCCCGATTCGGCTATAAGTCGTTCTAACCTCTAAACCGGTTACCGTTGATGCTTCACCTGGACGCTTACATGCATACGTAACCCCTTTCTTGCTCATACATGCAGCCGTTCCAATGCTCCTCGTACCTTTCCTTACACACCTCGGTACACTCATTCCGCTCGCCGACTTGGTCACACACCTGACCACCGAACACCTTGGCACACATTCGTCGCTCGCACACCTCACCAACACACCTCTTCACGCCCCCTCCTCGGTCACCTCCTTTGTGACAATCACAGGTGTGCTCTCACCCGCACACCCAACCACGTGCCTCACTACCAATTCCAGCGTGCATTCCCACTCACGCTCTACCATTCCAGGTGTGCATCCTTCCATTCCAGGTGTACATCCTCGCTCACCTGCCACAACCAACTCACGCTCCGTGTCACTCTCACTACTCTCACCTCCACTCTCGGTCGCGCACTCACCCTTACTCTCGACAGCACACTCTTTCCTCATGCACCCGTTCGGTACACACCTTTCTCGCGCACACTCTTCCGCGCATTGTCCCGTTACACCCTCTGTAACACTCACCACAGGCATGCATTCTCCCTTACTCTTGACAGCATGCGCTTTCCCCATGCACCCGTCCGTTACACACCTTTCCCGCGCATCCTCTTGCGCACACTTTTTCGTTACTTCCTCCGTAACACTCACCACACCGCGCTTCCCTGTGCTCCCTCGCACACGCGCTTCGACCGACTCACTCTTGACGGCACACTCACTCCTCGGCGTGCACTTTTTCTTCACACACCCCATGGTCGGACATTCTCGCACACCTCTTTTTTCGCACACCTGACCTGTCGCACACTTCACCAACGGCCTCTCACGAACACCCGGATCCAAACCAATCCCCAAGCCGACTGAATCTCCCCTCACATCATATACATTGCCACTCACCTCCGTACCTCGTCTCCGCACTTCCTTTGCCACCTGCAAACTCTTTATTTGGTTAGTGAGCATCACATTATGAGTTGAGCACCGACCTTGCACATATTCCATCACCTCCTCCTGGATTTCTCTCTTAATTTCTGTCCGTCTCTTCTTAATTTCACTCACCTCTTCTTCCACTTCCTCTAATTTTTGTTTAACCTCTTATTTCTCGGTGCGTCTCCTCAAGTTCGTCCTCTAAGGCTACCGTGACCGTCTCTATGTGCATCCTCACCTGCCGGTCCTTTGTCTCCATTATCTCTGTCACCTCGTCCACCCTCATTGTCAGTTCCTCCCGTACCATCTGACATTGCCTCTGTGTCGCTATTAATTCGTTTTTAATTTCTTTTTGTGTCGCCTTTAACCCTCCGAGTACTGCAGTGTTCCTTTGAACCTGCTCCACTAACTTAGTTTGTCCCTCTGTCAGCTGTTCCACCTCCTCCGTCAGATCTTCTATTCCCCCTTGTAACTTTGCCGTATTATTTCTCACCTCTTTCTCCATACGCTTCTCACCTCGCTTTACCTCCTCGCGTAGCCCCGAAACCTCCTCACTTACCCCTCGTCGTATTTCCTCCATCTCTTTTGTAGATGCCACCCTCATCTGTCCCAATTCATCCCTCTGAGCATCCAGTTTGGTTTCTACCCCGATTTTCACCTCCTCTATCTGCTCTCCCATTTGTTTGATTTCCCTGGCAGATTGTTCCCCTATTTCCCGCAATTTGTCCTCCATCCTATTTTCTAACCCCATTAACCCATTTTTCACCCCCTCTAACTGATTCTCCTGGGCAGCCATTCTGTTTTCCACCCCCGTTAACCCATTCTTTACCTCTTTTATCCCGTTGTCTAACGCCTCACCGGTACCCCTCGCTTCGTCCCTCATTACCCCCAATTGCTCACTCTGAGCATCCATCCGGTTCCCCATTACCCCCATCATTCTGCTTTCCATTTCTTCGCTATTCTTGTCCATAAGGGCCTTCATTTGTATAAAAAAAAGGTTCAAATCCACCAACGGCGCTGCTACGGTCGCGGGCGCGGCAAAATTTGGTGCCGCTACACCCACGTGCGCGAGGACGCCACCTTGCGCGTCTGATACCCCCTCAACCACATTGCCAATGTTCTCCTCCTTCCTTTCCTCCACATACATTTCCCCGAGGTCCTGGGTCGATTCCACCCTGTCTATCTCTCCCACCGACATCCGATCGCCTTGATTGTCCATGGCGCGATCTCAAAATTCGGGTTTTATAAAACAAAATAAATTTCGGCAGCTTGTAATTTTGAGCGCGTTAAGCGCGCTTCGGGTCCGATTTCGGGTCCGATCTCCCTCCTCGACACCAATTGTTACTCTAATAGTACAATTGGTGTTCCAAAATTTGGGCCTAACAAATTTAGTCCCAGGTCCGAATCCAACTCCTCGACACCAATTGTTACTGACGCGGCTTTAGATGTTATATTGACCGAGCGGTGGTGTATTTAACCGCGTCCGAACAGTTACTCCCCGATTAGAACCCGATTCCACCCGACGTTGACCAGATCGCCCCACAGATATTCAATCGGGAAACCTCTAAAGCGACCGAAAGAGAATGAAAAAGAAGAAGAAGAAGAATACGGAGGAAGAACAGATTTATTATACACACACAAGCAATGGATGGAAGAAGCAGTAACACAGCGAATCGTTAACTTACACTATTAATTTTTACTTAACCCCAAGACAACGAGCAGGACAGGACGTTCACACTTACACAGGGGATAATGCAGGCAGGTAGGGCTTGAGGTGGATTGCTTGAGAGGGAGGCAAAGTCGGGAGGCAGCAGCTCGCAATTCCTCGCGGTTTTGGCGGGAAAACCCTCCGTCGTGTATCCGCTGCGGTAGACGTCACGCGCTGGTTCGGCACACCTGCTCCTCTTCTTGTGGTGGAGCCGTCTCCCTCCTTTCAGCGCGTCTCTCCAAAGCTGGTTTCCTTGCCGAGTACCTCTCCTCTTTGGCTTGGAGCGTTTCGCATCTCACCGCTCCTCTTGGTGCAGCCTCTTTGCGCATCTCCCAGGTCATCTGGTAAAGCAGTCCCTTACAGTCGCTTTTATCACCTCGGGCGAAATCAAGCCGCCGGCTCCGAGGGCACGCCTACCGGGTCGCTCACCGCGGTGCTGATTGGCTGTTAGGGCTGGCGCACTCCTCCCCCCCTATGACGAGGTGGAGACACGCCTTTCTTCTCCGACTCAAAGCACATGGGCAATGGCGGCCTGCGGGATTGAAAACAACTCCCCTTTTGAAAGGAACTTTGGAGAGCGGAGATGTTTGGGGAAATTGGAAGGGCCTACGCTTATTTTGTTTGATACAATGCAAAGTCAATCTAGTGGGAAACACATATTTAGCCTACATGGAATAAGGAAATACACTATTTGAAAGATATATCGTGACCTGCGTGTAAGTTTCATGGAATTAACTAGGAGGACGGCTGCGACCATTATTTACATTACGAGGATGTTACCATACTTTTGTAACGTTCACATTGTAACGTTTCCACGTTCGTTACAATATATATGTATATATATATATATATATATGTATATATGTATATGTATATATATATATGTATATGTATATATATATATGTATATGTATATATATATATGTATATATATATATGTATATATATATATATACATATATATACATATACATATACATATATATATATATATATATATATACATATATATATATATATACATATATATATATATATATATATACATATATATATATATATATGTATATATATCTATATTATAATAGCCGTAGATGATTCTGTCTGTCTGTCTGTCTATCTGTTGGGTGTCTGTCCGGGGTGTGGCTTACTCGGTTTGCAGAGTAGCTCCACCCATAGCTCCACCCATTCTGGGAGTGGCTATAAACAAATATCCACCATTTTATTAACTCGCATAGCTTTGAGTCCTGTTTTGTAGGCCCGTGGTGTCTTGCTCTCCCCCAGTTTTATTTCAAATCAAATTCGATAAATCATTTCATTTTTCACAGTCGCTAACATAGTTTTAGACTCGGTTGAAAAAAAACGGGAAGAAAATCCGATGAAAGTTGCCGTTTATAGAACGAAATGAATTCTCAAAGGCCTGTAACTTCAAGGCCATTGAGTCTCTCTCACGCCTTTATCTCCAATCTAACTCACCATATGATTTCATTTTTATCGATGGTTTTACTTTTAGACTCGGTGTCAGCAATAATTGAGAACAATCCACACACGCGGGAAAATGCAGAGATATATTTTTTAAAATCGCGTCATGGTGTATCATACACCGCCCAACATGACACCGCCGGCAATGTGTCGATATATATTAAAAATTCGCTTTTGCTTTTCCGTTATGATATATTACTATTTCGTTTGATGATAGTCGTCACAAAAACGTCAACAATGATGCCGACATATATTTCTTCGTTTTTATTTCATTCAACATATTAGCCGGAAGTAAAATATGTTTCAGGAAATTACCGAGAGATATTTCTTCGTTTTTTTTATTAGTTATGTGCGCATACACTTTAAATAGGTTTTATTTGAAATCTTTAATTTTCCACAAACATTCCACACACGCGGGAAAATGCAGAGATATATTTTTTAAAATCGCGTCATGGTGTATCATACACCGCCCAACATGACACCGACGGCAATGTGTCGA
>NC_136261.1:258291924-258451924 GCF_964187855.1 Myxine glutinosa | reverse complement strand
AACAGAACAAACTCACGTACACAAGAAGGATGGAATGGCAGGAATGAATGCTGGAAGGAGGAATGGGAAGGTTCAGCTGGGGCAGATGGTTCGGGCTTGATCCCGCACGGGACGTCGGCTGGACCTCGACGGCCACCGATGCCACCGCTATCTGGTTCCCGCAGGGTAACGGGTTGAAGCTGCCTGGTGGAGTCAACGCTGCTTGTGGAGCCAAAGCTGCTTCTCTGGCTCACCTCAGGACGCATCTGCCGTCTCTGGCGCAACTGCTTGTAATTGACCTTGAACCTTCTCTCTCTTCAAAGCTCATCTGGATCTTCTTTCGCAGTACCTTGCGCACGCGCTTTTATAACGCCTCCGGCGATCAAGCCGCCGGCCTTCAGGACACGCCCATCGGTGTGCTCACCTCGGCCCTGGTTGGTCGCGCGACCCTCTGGCTCCGCCCTTGATGACGACGGGCGGGCACGCCTTTCTTCCCCGACCCGAGCACATGTTCAATGGTGGTTTTGGAGGGGATGTAATATTGGCAATCGAGGCTTGGCCATGACGAAAGGGGAAATGGAGGTTTTTGGGAATGGAAATGAAGAATGAAGGGAATCTATCTTATTTCACTTGGTGCAATGGAGTGTCATTTTAATGGAAGACAACGCCTTAACCTAATACACAGAATAAGGAAATAAACTACTGAACAGGGATATTATAGTGTCCTTCAATGTATGCTTTATGGAATTAACTACCGGAACGCCCTTTGACCTTTATACACACTGGAGCAAGGAGGGCTCAGACTAAAACAATAATTCACAACCATTTATGATAACATACAACACAATCAAAAAAATACAATCCTCATATCCGCAACAATATATATATGTGTATATATATATTGTTGTGGATATGAGGACTGTATATTTTTTTTGATTGTGTGCTGTATTATTGTGATTATTGTTTATTCTGTGCCTCCTGCCTCCGGAGCTGTGTAAAGACCAAAAGGGCGTCCCATAGTCCACAAGCATACACGTCAGCCAAGTAATAGAATATACCTGTTGACAGTTATATCTTATTCTGTGTTTTAGGATAAGGCTGTGTCTCCCATTAATTGAAGTACTCCATTGCACCAGTGAAAGAGAATAGATCCCCTTTCATTCCCATCCCCAAAAATCCCCATTTCCTTCACACCCCCCTTTCGTGATTGCCGACCCTCGATTGCCATATTACATCCCCTCTCGTCATTGCTGAGCCCTCGATTCCCAATCACCTCCCCTCCAATAACCGCCATTGACCACGAGGCTCGAGTCAGGGAAGAAAGGCGTGTCTCCACCTCGTCAGAGGAGGGGAGGGGCGCGCCCGCCCGTCGTCGTCCGGGGCGGAGCCCGAGGGTCGTGCGACCAGCCAGGGCCGAGGTGAGCGCCCCGATGGGCGTGTCCAAAGCGCCGGGGGCGTGATCGCTGGGGGCGCTATAAAAGGGCGCAACCGGAAGTGGAGCAGAAGAAGAAGAAAGAGAGATGCACTCTGGGTTGGAAAAAGAAGGGTTGTGAAGAGAGGAGGAGTTGGTTGCAAGGAGTTGGTCACAGTCGGTTGCCAGAGAGAGGAGTCGGTGGTGAGAAGTGAGAGAAGCAAGAAAGAGTTGAGGGTTGAGGGTTGAGGGACCAGACCAGTGAGACAAGTCCTGGGAACGCAGCGGACGGAGGCCGCCGCAGCAGCGACACCCGGCAACCGCCAAAGGGGGCCTGAACGGCGGTTTGGAGCAGGGCCAACAAAAAGGAACGGCGGCTGCCAAACGCACGATTGAGCTGCAAGACCCCCCCTTGGACCTTTCCTCTCCCGCCAGCCATCCACCTTCTGCCATCCCTGGCATTCCCCGCGTGAGTCAGCGTTCTGTTTGTTCTGTCCTGGGATATAAGTTAAGTCTGTAGGTAAGCTAAATTTGCACTGTGTCACCTGCGTCTTGTGCTTGTAAATAAACGTGACATCTGTCTTTTTGCTTGTGTGTAAATAGTAGGAATAAATGTAGTAGTATTTCAAACCTTTTTTTGTCTCCGTTTTCCTCTTGCATTGCGTCGCTTTTGTCTTTTCCCTCATTGAGCAGCTAGGGTGCGATACAACCAACGTTCGGGTGGAATCGGGTGAGTTTTGTTAGGTCGCGGTTTTAAACCACCGCTCGGTCTATAACATCCTAACCGCGATCTATAACAATTGGTGTCGAGGAGTGAAATTCGGACCCGGGACTAAATTTATTAGGCCCAAATTTGTAGTAGAGTCGATTCGGAGCGCGTTTCCCGCGCGAAATTATAACGGCGAAATTTGAATTTGTTATACGGAAATAAAAACCCGAATTTTGAAAGTCGCGCTATGGCAGACCAAGACAGCTGGGGTCCGGTAGTGGAGAGTGAGGCAGGGTCGGTCCAGGACCAAATTGAGGGACGTGAGGAGAGCGAAGCAGCGAGGGTAGCAAACGCACAAAATGGCGCCTCGCTGGTCACCGCGCCCGCGACCGTAGCAGCGCCGCTGATGGATTGGGGCCTATTTATGGAACAAATAAAGGCGCTCATGGTCCGGACAAGTGAAGACCTGAGGAATGACTTGGGGGGCCAAATAGGGGTAATGGGAAACCAAATGGGGGTAATGAGGGACGAAGCGAGGGGTACTGGTGAGGGATTAGACAATAATTTTAGGGGATTAGACAATAATTTTAAGGGATTAGACGAGAAATTTGGGAAATTAGACAATAGATTAGGGGAAATACAGGAGGGGTTAATGGGGGTAGAAAACAGAATGGCCGCTCAAGAGAATCAAATGGAAGGGATGCGAAATGGGTTAATGGGGGTAGAAAATAGAATGGCTGCCCAGGAGAATCAGATAGAGGGAGTGAAAAATGGGTTAGAGGGGTTAGAAAACAGTATGGAAGGCAAATTGAGGGACATGAGGGACCAAGCGGAAAGGGAAGTTAAACAAATGGAGCAGCAGATAGAGGGGGTCAGAATGGGGGTAGAAACCAAACTGGATGCTCAAAGGGAGGAAATGGAGCAGATGAGGGTGGCATCTGGGCAGGAGATGCAAGTGATGGGGGAGGAGATCAGAAGAGGAGTGAGTGAGGAGGTCGGAGGAGTGCGCGAGGAGGTGAGGCACTGTAAGGAGCACATGGAGAAGGAGGTGAGAAAGGGGACTGTAAAATTGCAAGGGGGCATAGAGGACCTGACGCAGGAGGTGGAGCAGCTGACGGTGGGACAAACGGAGTTAGTGGAGCAGGTTCAAAGGAACACTGCGGTATTAGGAGGTTTAAAAGCGACACAAAACGACATAAAAAACGACTTGATAGCGACAAAGAGGGAATGTCAGATGGTACGTGAGAGACTGACAACGAGGTTGGACGAGGTGATAGAGGTAATGGAGACGAAGGACCGGCAGGTGAGGACGCACCTGGAAACGGTCAAGGTAGCCTTAGAGGATGAGCTTGAGGAGACGTACCGGGGAATAAAAGAGGTGAAGCACAAATTAGAAGAAATGGAAGAAGGGATGAGCGAAATTAAGAAGCGACGGAGAGGGGATAAGAAAGAGATAAAAGAGGAGATAAAAGAATTGGTCCAAAGTCTGTGTTTGGATCGTGATGATGTGCTCATTAACCGGATGAGGGATTCGCAGGTGATGGAGGAGAAGCGAAGAGGAAGAGGACCCGGTGTAAGTGGTGACCAATATGGTCGTCAATATGGTCAATATGATGCGCCAGGGGATTTAATAAGCTTGGGGGTCGAGATAGACCCGGGTGTTCGTGAGAGGCCGTTGGTGAAGTGTGCGACAGGTCTGGTGTGCGAAAGAGGAGGTGTGCGAGAAAGTCCGACTCTGGGGTGTGTGAGGAAAAAGTGTGTGCCAAGGAGTGAGGGTGCTGGCGAAAGTGAGTCGGTCGTAGCGCGTGTGCGAGGGAGCACATGGAAGCGCGGTGTGGTAAGTGTTACAGAGGGTGTGACGGGAGAGGGTGCGCAAGAGTGTGCGCGAGAAAGGTGTGTGACGGACAGGTGCATGGGGAGAGAGTGCGCTGTCAAAGGCAAGGAAGAATGCATGCCTGTGGTGAGTGTTACAGAGGGTGTAACGGGAGAGTGTGCGCGAGAAAGGTGTGTAACGGACGGGTGCATGAGGAAAGAGTGTGCCGTCAAGAGTAAGGGTGAGTGCGCTGTCAAGAATGGAGGTGAGAGTAGTGAGAGTGACAAGGAGCATGAGTTGGTTGTGACAGGTGAGCGAGGATGTACACCTGGGATGGAAGGATGCACACCTGGAATGGTAGAGCGTGAGTGGGAATGCACGCTGGAGTTGGTAGTGAGGCACGTGGTTGGGTGTGCGAATGAGAGCACACCTGTGATTGTCACAGAGGAGGTGACAGAGGAGGGGGTGCGAAGAGGTGTATTGGTGAGGTGTGCGAGCAACGAATGTGTGCCAAAGTGTTCGGTGGTCAGGTGTGTGACCAAGGCTGTGAGTGGAATGGGTGTACCTGGGTGTGTAAGGAAAGGTACGAGGGGCATGGAAACGGCTGGATGTGTGAGCAAGGAACGGGCTGCGGGGTGTAAGCGTCCAGGTGAAGCATCGACGTTAGACGGGGTAGAGTTTAGAACGACTTATAGCCGAATCGGGCCCTCGGTGCGTGCTGGGCCTCGCTTTGAACGGCCGCGTCCGTGCTCCACTAGGCGGAGCTGGCAGCCCAATAGAAAGGGTCGTCATGGCGACCACTTTTTGGTGAGACGTGCCGGCAGGTCTAGATCGGGGCATTGGATGGCGCCACGCCGAGGTGGTGCGTGGGATCTCGGCACGGGTAAGCCCCCGTCCCTGCACCGAGTGCCGGACGCATCCTGCCGCCGGCACAAAACAACCAGCATCCATTGCTTGGCTTTACGAAGCCGGGCTTTGGACAGGGATTGGCGCACCGAGAGGCATTAGTGAGTAGACTGGGTGATGAGGTTAGTGTTTTGGACCCAAAATTAGAGAAAAACAAAATTTGATGATTGGCAAGGGATTGGCAGTAGTGATTGGCAGATGATGGGTAGTGATTGGCAAATTTTTAATTTGTTGAAATTTGATGTGCAAAATTGGTAGTGAGCGATGGGCCTGATGGGTAAGGGGGGCATCCCTGCCACCCTTCCCATAGTGGGGGCAAATGCGCAATAGCTAATGGGGTTGATGGCAGTGGAAACTAGCCCGGGTGGGTTAGGTTATTAGTAGGGATCTAGAAGAGATTGACATTAGGTAACGTTAAGTTTAGTTAGTGACTGATACCTGTAGTGGGGACGCAGGTAGATTAGTGTGGATGATAATGACGAGGGAGCGCAATAGTTTAAAGGGACGACTGGGAAGCGCAAGTTTCAGAAGGGAGTAGTTAGCTGAGATGATGCCGTGTGTGTGAGAATGGAACAGGTGTGATTGCACAGGTGTGCAACTGACAGGTGAATGGAGCAGTGTATGAGGGAGTAGTGGTGATTGTGTGTTGTGTTGACCAACTGGTCCAGGAAGAGGAGGAGGGTGCAGGTGGCACCAGGTAGGATTGCACAGGTGTGCAACAACAGGTGTATGTGGTTGTATGGAATAAATGGTATGGAGTAGTGGAATGGATGGTCGTGGAGTGAGAATGGTGGAAATTGTGGAGTGGAGTGGATGGTGCAAAGGTGTGAATGGGGGAAGAGTGGACCCCCATCACGGATACCCGGGGCGGGTAGTGTAAGTGTTAGGTAGAGGGTACAGGTAAATTGTGGTTGGATATTGGCATCTGTGGTGCGGTTGGAAGAATGATGTTTGGATGGGTGCATTAGTGTTGTGGAAATGGCTGGGCGTGTAGCCTGTTAGTGTGTGTAGTTGGTTTGGGCACTCCACCACTGTAAGGATGTCGGCCAGGTGAGGCCGCAGGTGGGCTCTGGGAGCCGGTAGTAGTTGTTGTGGATGGGGCCCGAGGATCCGGAGGACGGACCCGGGTAGCCCAGTGCCAGAGGGCACCATGGGGTGACAGAGCCAGGAGAGGGGCTGCCCCCAGTTAGATAGGTTAGGGTGAGGAGCTAGGTAAGCTCGGGTGGCAACTACAGTGGTGGAGGTGTGCAGGTGGGTAGACCTGTTGGGAGAGCTACACGTCGCGGCCCAGAAATTGTGCGAGGGCACCGGGAGATGAATCGGGGGAGTGAGACCCCAAATTGAAAAGCACCACAGTTTGGCCAATGGGAATTGGTTTTTAGAACCCATAGTGTAAGAGGGCCAATGGTTTGGCCGGAGAAAGACCCCGGGTAGTGTAAAGTGTGTTAAAGTCATTTAGAGGATAGTTAGGATGAAGGATCTCCTCGCACCATCTGCACCCACTCACCGGAGGTGACAGGTAACTCCACACCATGCCATGTTTTATTATTTTTTATTGTGCAAATGTTTGGAATGTGAGACGCATCATGACGTGGGTGTGACATTGTGCTTTGATGTTCCATCTCTGCCTCCCTATGAGGATTGATGATGAATTGATGATGGCAAATTTTTGAAGTAGAGGGATTGTGGTGACGAATTTGATATAGGGGAAATATGGGGAAGACGTGACAGTAGTGACGAATTGGTAATGTGTAGGTTTTGTACATATGGGGTAAGGGCAAGGGTGGGCTAGGTAACAGGGGGGTGACGTACGGTAGGGACGAGCTTTCTCACTTCGCCCTCCGTACGCATTTCGCCTTGCATTGCCTTTTTGATGTGTACCCTTGAGACCTTACCCCTCGCTCATCTGTCTTGTCCCCCCTTTTTGTCTCCCAAATGAGGACCTGAGCGCCGTTGGGCGCCGAGGGGAGCGTGCGTGGGTCGGCCATTGTGCGCCCGAAATTCCCAGAACCAGCTGTCTGCATCGATGCACCACATTATGGACCACATGTCAGTGGCCGAGCACCACTTATGGACCCCATGGGTTGGGGCAAGGCCCCTCTGCTGGAACCGGCCATGAGGGCCCGAAATCTTGCTGGCGGACCTTGGCCACAGGGCACCGATGCCCCACAGGTGAACCACACGTAGTCGGCCCTGTGGGCCATAAATAAAGATTTAAAAAAATGGACACGTTTGGGCAAGCTTTATTGAAAATAGGCCGCCAGTAAGCAAAGCAAAATGGAAATGACAACATCTGGAAGACAAATAATAATCACCAGCAGAGGGAGCCGAAGAGCAAGAGACCACCTGCAGGGTTAGGGGTTGTTGGTTTATTTTTATGGAACACTGATGAACTATGGTGACTGCACCGATTGGTGCTTGGGTGCGTTTTTGGGTGCTTTTAATGGTGCGTCGATGCAGAGCAGACTGTCTCCCCCCCAGAAAGAACAATTACAGGTCCTGGGTTAGTTTTGTAAATAAAAATAGCGTCAGTGTAAATAATGCTCCCCACCGTCAGTGTTTAGTTTGAAGACCATTCCGCAATTCGGTTAACTGTGGGCGTAAGTCTGTTAGGCAGGGTGCAATGGAGCAGCGGGACACATTTATTTATGTTTTAAAACTGTCGCACTCAGGGTCAGGTTAAAAGTAGAGGGAACTACACCTACGTGTCACACTAAATAAAAGTTGTAGGCCCGGGACGTGCCTAAGAGGAGGAGGGTGCAGTGTTGTGGATATGAGGACTGTATATTTTTTTTTGATTGTGTGCTGTATTATTGTGATTATTGTTTATTCTGTGCCTCCTGCCTCCGGAGCTGTGTAAAGACCAAAAGGGCGTCCCATAGTCCACAAGCATACACGTCAGCCAAGTAATAGAATATACCTGTTGACAGTTATATCTTATTCTGTGTTTTAGGATAAGGCTGTGTCTCCCATTAATTGAAGTACTCCATTGCACCAGTGAAAGAGAACAGATCCCCTTTCATTCCCATCCCCAAAAATCCCCATTTCCTTCACACCCCCCTTTCGTGATTGCCGACCCTCGATTGCCATATTACATCCCCTCTCGTCATTGCTGAGCCCTCGATTCCCAATCACCTCCCCTCCAATAACCGCCATTGACCACGAGGCTCGAGTCAGGGAAGAAAGGCGTGTCTCCACCTCGTCAGAGGAGGGGAGGGGCGCGCCCGCCCGTCGTCGTCCGGGGCGGAGCCCGAGGGTCGTGCGACCAGCCAGGGCCGAGGTGAGCGCCCCGATGGGCGTGTCCAAAGCGCCGGGGGCGTGATCGCTGGGGGCGCTATAAAAGGGCGCAACCGGAAGTGGAGCAGAAGAAGAAGAAAGAGAGATGCACTCTGGGTTGGAAAAAGAAGGGTTGTGAAGAGAGGAGGAGTTGGTTGCAAGGAGTTGGTCACAGTCGGTTGCCAGAGAGAGGAGTCGGTGGTGAGAAGTGAGAGAAGCAAGAAAGAGTTGAGGGTTGAGGGTTGAGGGACCAGACCAGTGAGACAAGTCCTGGGAATGCAGCGGACGGAGGCCGCCGCAGCAGCGACACCCGGCAACCGCCAAAGGGGGCCTGAACGGCTGTTTGGAGCAGGGCCAACAAAAAGGAACGGCGGCTGCCAAACGCACGATTGAGCTGCAAGACCCCCCCTTGGACCTTTCCTCTCCCGCCAGCCATCCACCTTCTGCCATCCCTGGCATTCCCCGCGTGAGTCAGCGTTCTGTTTGTTCTGTCCTGGGATATAAGTTAAGTCTGTAGGTAAGCTAAATTTGCACTGTGTCACCTGCGTCTTGTGCTTGTAAATAAACGTGACATCTGTCTTTTTGCTTGTGTGTAAATAGTAGGAATAAATGTAGTAGTATTTCAAACCTTTTTTTGTCTCCGTTTTCCTCTTGCATTGCGTCGCTTTTGTCTTTTCCCTCATTGAGCAGCTAGGGTGCGATACAACCAACGTTCGGGTGGAATCGGGTGAGTTTTGTTAGGTCACGGTTTTAAACCACCGCTCGGTCTATAACATCCTAACCGCGATCTATAACAATATATATATATAACAATATATATATATATATATATATATATATATATATATATATATATATATATATATATATAGATATATATAGATATATATATATAGATATATATATATATAGATATATATATATATAGATAGATAATATTAGATTTTTTACCAGTTAGTGTGTACTGTATATATATATTGTAGATCTGTTTTGTGGAGTCCAATGTTTCTTGCCTCTTGTACATTCTTTCTGGCTGGAGGTACTCTTTTGTTTTGTGCTGGTCCACATCATCGGAGCCGTATTGTGGTTAATGGGCTGAAACGGCAATGATGATGATGCCTGTGACTGATGACACAGTCAGTGAGGCAGGCATGTTTGTTTTGCAAGGAAGTACATGTTGTGACTACATGAATATATGCATGCATGCATACATGTATGTATGTATGTATGTATGTATGTATGCAAGTGTGTGTGATCCCTGTTCATTCTCTAATTTTTTTTTTCTTTTCTCAATTTTCAGCTAATGTGGGGACGAGGGATCTTCCTTCCTTCAGCTTATCCTCCCTTTTTTTATGCCATATCCCATAGGGCAAAGCCATCTAGAACAGTGTTTGTCTGTTCGTATTGTCATGCAACTCCAATTAACATCAGAGTTGCGGATAGCCTAAACGGTCTTATTGGAGGCAACTACTCAAACATGGATTCGGCTATGGCCGCGCGGGAGGAAGAAGGAAAATGAAGGCTGCGGCGAAAGCACTTAACTGCAGCACGCCGGCGTAGCTCCGGTCCTGTGAGAGGAAATTAACTCAAGCGGCACAGGTTTGAATGGGGGATGCAAAATAATACATTGGTTTATTCAGGAAAAGGGCAAGGACAGGAAAAAGCACGCGCCGGTAATAAAATAAGGTAGCTAAATTGGGATCCCACACACAACAGATATCAAACACGATACGAGGGAGATGAATTAAAGAAAAGCACACGTCACGTCGTGTACAGTGTACGCGGAGCTCGGGCTTATCTGTCTCGTCGTCTTCTTCCCAGCCTGGACGAATCCTCCATCCGCCTCGCACGCCCCGCTAGGCCCGAGCCAACGCCCTCGATGCTGCACCTGAGGTACCGCTCCAAGCTCCGATCCTCTCGCCACCAACGAGGTCCGTGCACAAAGCTCCAAAAGCACCAGCACCGCTCCACTCATGCTACACCTCAGCCCAACTCGGGCTGCGCAAGACGAAAAAAGCTGCAATAGCGAGTCACTTTTCTGTGTCTCTCGAACCACTGCCAGAAGCAACTGCTCTGAACAAACTGCGTGCACTCCAGCGAACTCTCCACTCAACTGCGCTGCTCAACTCTGCACAACTCAACTCCTGCTCAAAATGTGCACACAAACTCTCGATCCAACTGCCAGCAAAGGCGTCCGGTGCTCACTCAACTCGTGCTGAACTCAACTGCCCGAAAATGGTGTCCGGCCCCCGCTAATATCTCCGGCCGATGACGTCACATTGGCGCACTGCTCTGCCAATCAGAGCCTCCACCGACTCGCCGGCTCATCCAGGTCACGCCCACTGCGTCACTCCAACTCTCCCGCTCCCCGGTCACAGCACGTGCTATGCGAGGTGGGTAGGCCTCTCGGAGGTGTAAATGGTGGCGGCCAATTGGCGGCGATGTTCCAGCCTGAATTCTTCCTAAGTCATGTCCGGGGGGGGGGGGGGGGGGGGGGGTATTTCCTTACACTAACTATCACCCGAATCTCCTGGTGGATCCGCAATCATGCATCTTATCCCGACAAATGCCTACACATGACTTATTACAGGTAGATTCCCCATCGCGACATCTCAAAGCACGTTACCTATTCAGATCTACTCTGCTCTACATATTGCTCTACCAAATTCGTAACAGTATGTATGTATGTATGCATGTATGTATGTATGTCGCCTCACACATACACCAATCAGAGCCGAGTATCTGGTCACATGACAGGGGTGATGTGATTTCGTTACGGCGGTACGACGAGTTACGGAGGAAATGTTGAGTTGGATCTTGGAGACTGCGTGAAGCTGGAAGGTGTGAAAACATTTTGCTACCTTGGAGACATGCTGAATGGAGAAGGTGGATCAGACTCGGCAATGGTTGCTAGAGTGAGATGTGCATGGAAGAAGTTTCGGGAATTGAGTGGCGTGCTGATGAGGAGGGGAGTGTCTTTGAAGCTGAAGGGAAAGGTGTATGCTGCATGTGTGAGAAGTGTTATGATTTATGGGAGCGAGACATGGGTCATGAATGTGGAGCAGCAACGAAGGCTGGAAAGGGTGGAAATGCGAATGGTTCGGTGGATGTGTGGAGTATCGTTGAGAGAGAGGAAGCCAAATGATGAATTGCAAAAGATGATGGGAATAGAGCCTGTGATTGATGCTGTGAAGAGGAACAGGTTGAGATGGTTTGGTCATGTGTTGAGGAAGGATGAAAGTGACTGGTTGAAAAGAGTGATGGAAATGAATGCAGAAGGAAGTACAGGACGGGGAAGACCGAGAAAGACTTGGCTAAACATGGTGGAAGAAGAAATGCGGGCAAGGGGGTTTACAAGGAGAGATGCAGAAAATAGGGCAAAATGGAGAAGATTGTCATGGGGGCCGTAAGGCTAACCCCCGCTCTAGCAGGGAAAATGGCCTTAAAATGCATGTTGTTGGTACGACGGCTGACTCCACACACAGACATTTTGATTCCTATGCTGTACAGGCCGGACATATCGTTGAACCTGTCATGCATCACAATCTGCATACTCTACATTATGTTTTTCATTCAGTGTGAAACACAAACAAACACGTGAAACACATGAAGCAAAATACGTTAAAATAAGGATATTTTATAACACTCGATTGTTATCGTGGCTGTGGTTGTTGTTTTTGTTTGTGGCTCCTTCTGTGTAGTTTTATATATATTTTCTATTGCATCGCAAAATATCACTACTGTATATTTAATTTTGTATGCTCGTTCCGTCTCCTCAAGGGTTTCTACTGTCGTAGAATAATAAATGTTTCCATTCAAACTGCTGTGTGAATAAACATACTGTTACGGATTCGGGGGTCGGCTCTCCCCTTGTCAAGGGGGTGGGGGGGGGGGGTTAATCCCCTTGTCCTTTTAAGCTGGCCGTCCCGAGTCCTGGAGGCTACAACGCTCCTCCCGGCCGGTCTTGGGTAGGGTGATTGGTCAATTTGGGTCCCAAATACCTAATTACCAACACCGACCACGAGCAGGGAAATAACTCCCGCTCGAACCACGGATAAGATGGAAATTGCCGAGTGGTTAGCAATCCGCGGCCCGAGCCATTAACCAAGAGACTAAACCCCATTCTAGCGGTTCCAAAATCGTGCCACACGTACTCAATGGAAAGAAAGGACGGAGGCAATCGGATTAGGGAAAAACCAAGAAATAACAAGGTGAATTTATTTACAAGCCAAAAAGAAGAGGAAACGAAAGAATGTACAGGAAGGAGAAGAAGCAGGACACAGGGCAGGCTTAACTATGCAGTCTTAACTTAACACCCCAGACGAACATACACATTCACATGGGATGGTAGCTGGTAGGGGGGGAAGGTCCAGGTAGATGTTCCGGCTCCTCGTCCGGTCCCGACTCATGCAGTGGTGGTGATGGAAAAAGGCAGCAGGCCGGCAGCGCGCCGCATGTCGTTGACCGCGAGCGGACCTTACATATATCGGGGGGACTGGGAGGCTGCGTACATAATAAACGTATATCATGCCAAAAGCACTCTCTCGCTCAATGTTCATATCCACGTTCGTATCAAAAGGCAGTTCGTGGCGCAGTCCGTATCAAAGGCTTTGCCACGATCAGACGTTTCCGCGCAGTCCGTGCAAAAAGGAGTTCCCCAGCGCAGTCCGTTACAATCGAGCTCCTTCACGCAGTCCTTGGAAAAAAGTCCGTAAAAGGGCTTTTCGCTCGCGCTTATATAACGCGCTCTCAGATCAATCCGCGCGCTTGGAAACCATGCCCGCCAGTGAGCTCACCTCAGCTCTGGTTGGCTGGTAAGGGCTTACCGGCTCTGCCTTTGATGGCTGGTTGACAGGGCCACACCTTGTCCTTGGCGCTCCGCCCCCTTCTTCCTCGAGCTTCACCGCGTGGTTAATGGCGGCTAACCAAGGCGCGTAACAGAATTGGGAGAGAGAGGTTGGCCAAATGGCCGGAATGGATTGGGACCTATCTTATTTAATTGATGCAACTTAGATTCAACTATTGGGAACATGGCCTTATCTGAAACACATAATAATGAAATAACTGGGATTTCTAAGGTGACCTACGTGTTGCTGTGGCCTAACTTTGGGTGCTACCTTTGACCTTTTAACGATGAGAATTATTTACAAGTATTTACACAAGTGAGGGTTCTAAAACCGCAACACTGCACCCTCCTTTCCTCCAGACCCCGCCCGGGCCGAAACAAAAGGGCCAACTTTTAACTTAGTGTGACACTTAGGTGTGGTTACCCGCTACTTTTAACCTCACCCTGAGTGCGACAGTTTTAACACTAAATATGTCCCACCTGCTGCGTTGCATCCTATCTAACTGACTCATGCCCACAGACTCACCGAATTGCGGAATTAATTTGAAACTACACATTTAAGCCGGTGGGGAGCATTATTTACAAAAAACACTACTAATTATTTACACTGCAACCCAGGACCTGTCTTTACACTGCGGGAAGAGAAGCAGAAGTTTTTGAAAAGAGGAAAATCACTGCACTGCACTGCACCGATGCACCATACCCACATGCACCAATAAACAAAAGGCACGAAAAGCACCATCCAAGCACCAAAATACAAAAAATGCAGGAAAAGCACCAAGCATGAAAATGCACCAAAGAATGAAAATGCACAAAACACATTTCAAAAAATAATAAATGATGCCTTGTCCTTGCTTGTCTGCTGGGCCGATGCTTCTGGCTGTCTTCTTGCTTGCTGTCTATTTAATAAAAAGGATTGCACCAACCGTGTCCGACTGTCCGTCTTTTATTTATGGCCAGCAGGGCCAACTCAGGTGGTCCACCGCTGGGCATAGGTGCCACTTAAAACCGTGGTCCGCAAACAAGATGCTGCTGGCAGCAATGGTCCGCTCCAGCCAAATGCCAGGCCACAGAACGTGTGGTCCATATGGTGGTGCCAGGCCACAGAACGTGTGGTCCATAAGTTGTGTACCAGTGCAAGCAGGCAGGCAGCAAGGGTGCGGGCGCACAACTGCAGCACCTGCACACTTTCCCTCGGGCACAAAAGAGCAATGGTCCGTGAGTGGGGAAGGAAGGACAAGCAGATCAGCGGGCAGGGGCGCAAGGGTACACGTTATAACAAAGCAATGCAACATGAAGGGCGCGGGAGATCGAGCCAAGAAAGCTCGTCCCTAATGTACGTCACCCCCCATGTCACCTACTCTACCCTTGCCCTTACCCCATATTTACACAACCTACAAATTACAAATCCGTCGCTATCGTCTTGTCCCCCATATCTCCCCTAATCCGAATTCGTTACCAATCCCTCCCAAGAAGGAAGGGATGGAATTTCAACACAATGTCACACTCCGTCATGATGCGTCTTTCATTCCAAATGTCTGCCAAAAAAATGTGGTGTGGAGTTTTATCACCCAGGCGAGTGGATGCGGATGGTGCGAAGAGATTTTCTCCGATCTATTTTTCTAAATGACATTAACACTTTACCTCTACCCGGGGTCTTGCCCTGCCAATCCATTGGCCATCATTACTCGATGCGGTTCTAAAAACCAATTCCCATTGAACATACTGTGGCGCTCACCAATTTGGGGTCTCACTCCCCCGAGTTTTCAATTCTGTGCCCTCACACAATTTCAGGGCTGGGTCGTGTGGTTCACCAGCAGGTCCGCTCACCTGCACACCTCCGCCACTGCAGTTGCCACCCGAGCTTACCGAGCTCCTCACTAACCTAACCTGGGGAAGGCCCTCTCGCTCCCTTACCCCACTAATTCCCCCTTTGGAATCGAGCTACCTGGTCCTCTCCTTGGGATCCTCGGGCCCCATTGAACTCTACTTGGCTCCCAGAGCATACCTGCGGCCTCACCTGGCCGACAGACTACCAGTGGCGGAGTGCCCATTTAACCATACTCACTAACAGGCCACACGCCCAGCCATCCATACACTCATGCACCCCACAAAACACTTCTGTGCAACTACCCGCACCACAGATGTCAATATCCAACCAAAATTTACCTACTCCCTCTACCTACTTTCAAACTACCCTCCCCGGGTACTCGTGAAGGGGTCCATCCTTCCCCCATCCACTCCTTCACACCATGCACTCCACTCCACGTATTCCACAATACTCACTCCACACCATTCATTCCACACACCTGTACTTCTCCTGCACATCATGCAGGTGAATGCACTCAACACACAACACATCTCTCTCGAGCATTGCCTCATTTGCTCAGCACTACCAGGAACTTCCATTCCAATTCCTCATTTCCTCACCAGCACTACAAGGAATCTCATTCATTTTCTCATTTAAACTATACCACAAACACACTGCATCATCTGGCTATCTATTTCCCCTCTAAAACTCGTGCTCCCCGTCATGCCTTTATACTACTGCACATCCCACGTCATTATCAACCACCTAATCTGGCTACATCCTCACTACTCGTACAATGTCACTACTTAAATCTCGGTCACCTATGGTCATCTCTAGATCCCTATACATTTATCCTAACCCTCCCGGGCTAGTTTGTACTGCCACCCAATAATCCTATAGCTCATGTGCCCAAAAATACGATGTGAGGGATGGTAGATCTACCATCCCTCTACACCATATACCATTTGCCATCAATTTCACTATCACTACTCGTCCACTACTCTGAGCCTCTCGGGGTAATGCATTTCCACCGCTCGGTTTCGAAAAACCGAGCAATGCGTGCGGATGGTCTGTCTCCTGCAGGTTGGGTCCGTCCGGCATTCACGATTCTGGGGAGGAGGTTTTGTCGGACCGAGATTCCATGGTCCATCCCGGCGCAGACCCTTTCGGTCTCCGGCTCGATGACCCAACCTCGCCCGGTCGGAACACCGCCCCCGCCAGGGGCGCAGGTCCGACCTGGCCTTTCTCCCCCGGAATCGCGCCGGTCGCCGCTACGGCGCGGCACCGACCATACAGGGCGGATCCCGGCCCGAATCGTGCACGGCGCTCCGTGCAGGAGCGACGCGGCCACGATCCCGGCCGGCCCCCGCAGCACACAAAGCGCACCACGACCCGAGAGCTCGCGTCGGCTATAAGTCGGTATGAACGCTGTCCCGGTTAGCGACGATACTCCCCTCGCATGCTCACACCACTCGTTCCTTTTCTTATTCACACATCCCGGCGCTCCAACGCCTCTCATACACTCCACGCACTCTTTTACCGCACTCTCTCTCTCCGTGCACTCTCTTCTCTCGCCCACGCCATTATCACACACTCCTCTGTTACACACCTCTCTCGCGCACATCCCGGCACACGCTCTCCCGGTACGTACTCCGTACCACTCACGGTTGTGCACTTTGTTGCACACCCACTCAGCGCACACCTACCCACGGGTGTGCACTCTTTTGCACACCCAATCACGTGCTCTGGTGTGCTCTCCCGCACACGCTCCACAACCAACTCGCACTCTGTATCACACACTTCCAACCCACTTTCACACTCTGTAACACACTCACTCTTTGACGCACACTTTTTCCTTACACGCATGCCATTTCCACTCACATAGCGCACCATGGACCTTCCACGAACGCCCGGGTGACGTCTGGATCCCAAGCGCGTGAAAAATCCTCTCGTGCTAAACACTTTTGCGCCAAATCTTTTAGCACCATATACAGCCCGACTCACCTTGGCGCTTCCTCTTCTTCGCTCCACCACCTGCAAACTTTCATTTTGGTGATTAAGCACGGCATCACGATGCGAATACAGACTTTGCATGCATTCCATTTTTTCCTCCCGCGAGTGCTTTTCTAAGTATGCCGTCTCTCCAATTTCAATTTAGACTATAAATTAATTCTTTAATTTCTTTTTCCTCGACGACCGCTGGCGCTAATAAAATTTTCTTTTGTAATTCTGTGGTCGCCGGCTTCCCCATACCCCGATTCGGTCACGATTTCTATCCCGGTCCACCCGGCTGTGCTTGGCTCAACCTCGCTTTTCCCGCGTGCCTCACACCGCGCTACCTCGTCGTGTACAAATGCGCCCTCCTCGCTTGCCCTGCGGTCAATTTCCCTCTCAAATTCCTCTGCTTCATACCTGGCTTGCCCCCTCACCAACCCCTCATTAATTTATCGGGCTTGGCCACCCATGTCCTCCAATTGACCCCCTAATTTGTTCTCTAATTCCCCCAATTTACTTTCTAACCCCTCAATTTGACTTCCCAATTGCTCCCCCATTCTATTTTTCACTCCCTCACTATCGGCCCTCATTTCTCCCATCTCTTTACTCAATCCCCCAATTTTTATATCTAATCCCCCAATTTGGTTTCCCTCTTCATTCATTTTGTGTTCCGACTTTACCATATAGGCCCATATTTGCACCATAAATAGGTCCATATTCACTGGTGCTGCGGGCTCGGCTCCCGCCGCCACGTGCGAGGCGCCACCATTTTGTGCGCCTGCCAACCCCACTACCGCACCCTCTTCATTTTCCTCCTCCATCTCTCGCAATTGTTCCCTGGGGTCCTGGGTTGACTCTAACCCTTCCTCTACCCCCTCATTTTCCCCCACCGGCATCCGACCGCCTTGATTATCCATGGCATGACTTTAATTTGGTTTTTTAATACTAAATTTTGGCCGCTCGAAATTTTGACCAAATGTTTTGTCCAAAAAAATATATAAATTTGGTTCGGTTCCAATCCCACTCCCAGACACCAATTGTTACGGATTCGGGGGTCGGCTCTCCCCTTATCAAGGGGGGGGGGGGTTAATCCCCTTGTCCTTTTAAGCTGGCCATCCCGAGTCCTGGAAGCTACATTGCTCCTCCCGGTCGGTCTTGGGTAGGGTGATTGGTCAATTTGGGTCCCAAATACCTAATTACCAACACTGACCGCGAGCAGGGAAATAACTCCCGCTCAAACCACGGATAAGATGGAAATTGCCGAGCGGTTAGCAATCCGCGGCCCGAGCCATTAACCAAGAGACTAAACCAGATTCTAGCGGTTCCAAAATCGTGCCACAGGTACTCAATGGAAAGAAAGGACGGAGGCGATCGGATTAGGGAAAAACCAAGAAATAAGGTGAATTTATTTACAAGCCAAAAGGAAGAGGAAACGAAAGAATGTACAGGAAGGAGAAGAAGCAGGACACAGGGCATGCTTAACTATACAGTCTTAACTTAACATCCCAGACGAACATACACACTCACATGGGATGGTAGTTGGTAGGGGGAAAGGTCCAGGTAGATGTCCCGGCTCCTCGTCCGGTCCCGACTCGTGCCGTGGTGGTGATGGAAAAAGGCAGCAGGCCGGCAGCGCGCCGCGTGTCGTTGACCGTGACCGGACCTTACATATATTGGGGGGACTGGGAGGCTGCGTACGTAATAAACGTATATCGTGCCAAACGCTCTCTCTCGCTCAATGTTTGTATCCACGTTCGTATCAAAAGGCAGTTCGTGGCGCAGTCTGTATCAAAGGCTTTGCCACGATCAGACGTTTCCGCGCAGTCCGTGCAAAAAGGAGTCCCCCAGCGCAGTCCGTTACAATCGAGCTCCCTCACGCAGTCCTTGGAAAGAAGTCCGTAAAAGGGCTTTTCGATCGCGCTTGTATAACGCGCTCTCAGATCAATCCGCGCGCTTGGAAACCACGCTTGCCAGCGAGCTCACCTCAGCCCTGGTTGGCTGGTAAGGGCTTACCGGCTCCGCCTTTGATGGCTGGTTGACAGGGCCACACCTTGTCCTTGGCGCTCCGCCCCCTTCTTCCTCGAGCTTCACCGCGTGGTTAATGGCGGCGCCTGTGCACACGCTAACCAAGGTGCGTAACAGAATTGGGAGAGAGAGGTTGGCAAAATGGCCGGAATGGATTGGGACCTATCTTATTTAATTGATGCAACGTAGATTCAACTATTGGGAACACGGCCTTATCTGAAACACATAATAATGAAATAACTGGGATTTCTAAGGTGACCTACGTGTTGCTGTGGCCTAACTATGGGTGCTACCTTTGACCTTTTAACGATGAGAATTATTTACAAGTATTTACACAAGTGAGCGTTCTAAAGCCGCAACAATACATTAGCACTTCTTCCTCTTCTTCAAACTCGCAAAGAGGCTTTTCGAACTGGCAAATTCGTGATTAAACACGATTTTTTACGGCGTTGATGTTTGGTTCCTGTGTTTACAGTGTTTGTCTCTCCGTATGTTTGTATGTCCCTCCCATATTTATCCTACATATTAGGTGAGTTTTATAGCCAACAATTATGCTTCTGAAAGGTAGAAGAATGTAATGCCATTTAGCCTTGCCAGTTGTGTTTATTACAACACCCTTTAAGGAACATTCATATATTCCGTCATATACCTGGTTGGGGCAAATATTCCTACTTGATGATTGGGGGAAACTGAAATTATGACAACAGGGTGATGATATATGATGGGTGGGGCGGGGCGCTGGTGTTAAGAGGGGAGGGGGGGGGGGGGCTGGTGTTAAGTGCATGCCCCCAAAATCATATATAATTAAAACTTTGATTAAGGGCTCTTCAAACATTGAAGCATTTCTTATGACTGCCTCCAACCACCCTAAGCCTGGTGTTGGCTTAACGGTCAGGATGGAGTGCTTGGGAGCCTAGGGTCCTGAGTTTGAATCTCCCTGCCAGCTCTTGAATTAACACCAGGTGGGGTTGACTCAGCCTGTCATCCTTCCGAGGTCGGCAAAATGAGTACCAACTCACTGGGTCCTCTCTCAAGGAGGTTGGGGGCAGGGTTTTCACTCCAGCTGCCGTAAAACACCTCAATTCTGTGTCACGCACAGTGGTGCGTGCCAGGATGGTGCTGACGTCACTTTGATAGTGTTGACTAACTGATAGTGATACTGATGGTGTTGACTTGATAGTGTTGACCAACACCTCCGCTTCCGGTCTTGCCGGCGAGGTTTCGTTTATTCGCAGCTGTCTACGCTCTCCATTGAAATCGAAGTTAAGTAATTGTTCACATTTGTATTTTCGTTATAACTGTATTTATTTTATGGTGTTGTACGTGTCGTGTGTCCCGAGGAAGATTTTCGGTGCAAATCTTTCATACCTGTATAGAAAATCGTGTTAATTCGTGTCGTGTCTTTTGAGGCCTTGTACAGTGTCCAACCTTGAGGCTTTTTTTCTCTCAGCGGTCCATCGTTTGTGCTCCAATAACTTTCGTTCTCTGCTTTTCCCAGTCTTTTCACCCCGTAGCCTACTCCCTTGTTTAAAATCAACTAAAAAAAAAAACAACAAAAAACATTTCCTGCTCTGTTCTTATTCTTTGTTCTCTTTCGTTTATTCATTCTTATTCGTTCGTTCGTTCTTCGACCACGTGTTTCTCCCCCATTTCCCCAGATAGTTTTCACTGTTATTAACCTTAAAATGTTTCCACTTTCCCCTCAAGTTCTGTATTCCGTCGTATATTATAACACCTTTTTCTTTTTCTTCTTTAAAAGGCTGCTTTCGACTTGCTCACCAAATCTATTCATCCCCCAAAAAAATTCCATCTCTTTCAGTGCCTCTTTTCTACATTCCCCAAACTCTCCTGCACTCCATCCTCCCTCCAGCGTCCTTAAACGTATTTTTGACTCGAAGATCACAAGAAACTAATTTTGCAATAAATGTTCGTTTCCCATTAATCGTACACTTTCTAAAATCCAATCTCACCCCTCCCCTCCAAATCTTCCCCATAACCCCTCCCATCCAAATCTTCCCCATCACCCTTCCCCTCCAAATCTTCCCCCTTGCCACTCCCCTCCTAATCCTCCCCATCACCCATCCCTTTCAAATCTCCCCCCTTGCCCCTTCTCTCCTAAACTCCCCCCACACCCCTCCCCTTCAAATCTCCCCACCCTCATTTCTTCTCAATTTTCCCCCTCTCACTCCCCCTCCTCAAAGCGCCCTCCCCGCTTCTTCCCCCTTCCAACTCTCACCTCCATCTCCCCCAACCTTCTGCCTCGCTCTTCCCCTTCCTCAAATAACACCTCATTGTGCCTCACCCAATCACCATCAAACCTTTTGTCCGCCCCATCCTTCCCTTTCTCCGAGCTATTCTGAAATCTCTGACACACTGTCAACAGCTCTTCCTACCTCTTCCACATCTTACCCTACCCATCCTCCCCCCTGTTCTGTATCCGATGCTCCCCCTTCCTCTTCATTAACGGTATGGACCTCAAACATCCGGGGCCTTCGTTCAAACTCGACTGATCTCTCCATACAGGTTGCTTCTGTCAAACCAGACGTGATCTGCTTAACAGAAACTTTCCTCCTTCATGATGTCTCTGATTCCTTTGTATCTCTCCCGGGTTACTCCCTCCTCCGGTATGATAGACCTGAGCCTCGTCCTGGAGGTGGGGTTGCTATCTTTATCAAAAACTCTCTTCCTCACTCGCCCTGCACTGCACTCTCTCCACCTCACCCCCAGGAATACCTCTGGCTACGGCTTCCCCTTCGCTCCCACCTCTTGTTCATATGTGTGTTGTACCGTCCACCAAACAGTGATGACTCCATCTACATCTCGCTGTCTGATAATATGGACCAACTTCTGTCTACTCATCCCAACTCTCTCTTCCTCATATGTGGTGACTTCAATTGTCACCATGCCAGTTGGCTGGGTGTGGGTACCTCTCTCACCAGCCATGGCTCCTCAGCAAAGGACTTCTGCGACACACTGGGACTGACACAATCTGTCAATTTCCGGACCCGGATCTCAGTCAACAGAGCATCTTCTCTTCTGGACTTGGTTATGACTAACTTCCCTGAAAATGTCTGCTGCTCTTCTTCTACTCCAATCGGCTCATCTGATCATGTGCTTGTTAAAGTGGACATCTCTCTGACCATTCTCAGGGAGCCTGCTCAGCGTCGACGAGTCTGGCATTTCACTCAGGCCAACTGGCACGGTCTTCAAGCAGCCATCAATCATCTGGACTGGTCTCCCATCTCTACCACCTCTGACATCAACTCATCCTGGGAATTCTTCCAAAGTAAATTGCTCTCTCTCATGCACAGATTTATCCCATCTCGTCTTCAGTTGTCATACCCTTCCTCCCGTCCATGGTACACGGAATCTTGTGGTGCGGCTGTTGTCCAGAAACAACTTGCCTTCGTCTCCTGGAAAGCAAATCCAACGGAAAGAAATCTCATTTCCTTTCACAAAGCCCGAAACAAGTGTGTGTCCACCCTCAGGAGAGCCAGGAAACAATATCTCGCCGTTCTCAAGACCGAACTCTCTTATCTGTCTCCCTCTTCCAAATCCTGGTGGTGTCTGCTCAAATCTGTTGCTGGTGTTTGTTGCCCCTCCATCCCCTCCCTTACCTCAAACGGCTACACAGCTGACTCCGCACGTGAAAAAGCTGAATGCCTCAACTCTGTGTTTGCCTCCAAATCTTGTGTCCCAAACCCATCCCTCTCTGTACCCACCGTACCCAGTCATACCCAGCTGCTCCTGGACTCCGTGTCCTTTCCTCCTGACATGGTGGAAAACTTTCTGTCAACCCTCGACTCTGATTCTGCAACTGGACCTGACGGCATCAGCCCACGGGTCCTAAAATCCTGTTCTTCCGCTCTTTCACTCCCTCTCTCTGTTCTCTTCACCCTCTCTTTTGCTCAAGGTCAACTGCCATCTGCTTGGAAATCAGCCAACATCACCGCTTTGCACAAAAAAGGTGCAAAAACAGATCCTCGTAACTCCAGACCAATCAGCCTTCTCCCAATTATCAGCAAAGTCATGGAATCCATCATTGCTTCGGATATGAAATCTTTCCTCTTCTCCAATGGCTTGATCTCTGATCATCAATTTGGTTTCAGACCAGGTCACTCTACTCTGGACATGCTGCTTCTGCTATCTCAACAATGGATGGAGGTCCTCAATGCCAAACAGGAAATTAGAGCTGTCTCCCTCGACATATCACGTGCCTTCGATACGGTCTGGCACCCCGCTCTGCTCACCAAACTCTCCTCCTTTGGTATCCATGGAAATCTCCACGCATGGCTGGCGGACTTCCTCTCTCGTCGTAGTCAACGTGTGGCCCTGAATGGGTTTCTCTCATCTCCTCTTCCTGTTCAGGCTGGAGTTCCCCAAGGCAGTGTTCTGGGCCCTGTGCTTTTTCTGGTCTTCATCAATGATCTCTCTGACTCTCTTGAAAATCCTCTCTATCTCTTTGCTGATGACTCCACTCTCTGCCGCTCCATTCCTCATCCCTCAGATCGGCAGTCTGCAGGCTCCTCACTCTCTGCAGACCTGGACAAATCACAGACTGGGCAAACAAGTGGAACATGTCTTTCAATCCTGACAAATCTCACACTCTTACGATGTCTCTCCGAAAAGACCGACTGGACAACCCTCCCATCCACTTTCTGAATAATCCTCTCCAAGAAGTTCTGTCACTCAAGCTTTTGGGTCTCACTATATGCCATGATCTTTCCTGGGAAAACCACATTTCCAAGCTGGCCTCCAAAGCCAGTCGTCGACTGGGCATCCTCCGGCGTGCGAAGTCCTTCCTTGGCACACCTGAGCTCCTCACCACATACAAGGCTTTCATCCGCAGCTCAATGGAATACTGCTCTCCCCTCTGGGTTGGTGCTCCTGCCTCACACCTAGCTCGTCTTCACTCTGTTGAAACCAAAGCGTTCAGAATCATTGGAATCTCCCGCGATGACGCTATCTCCGAGGGCCTTTCACTTACTCACCGCAGGCAGGTTGGTGGTCTTTCCGTCTTCTACTGACTCCTCTCCGGCCTTGCTCCCCCAGTTCTCTCTGGGCTCTGTCCCCCAAATATTCCTACAGGTCGCACAAGATCTGCCTGCAACCCTCTTATGGTTAAACTGCCAAAATCAAGACTCTCTGCTCACCTTCACTCCTTCATTCCTCTTTTCTCCCGCCTCTGGAACAAACTCCCTCACTCTCTTCAATCCCACTCCTCCCTCCAGGTCTTTAAAACGGCTGTTCTTTTCTACCCCCGCTAATTTCACCCCAAATCCACTTTTTTGAGGTGACTTACGTCTTCTTTCCTGGAAGTCCTTGGTGTCCTTGCGTTTTATACCTATCCTGCCTCCCCCTAGGCCTTCTCCCTCCCACACATCTCCCGATGTCCCTGCTCTCAAATGTTGTGTTTGTGTGCTTCCTCCCCTTCTCTCCCCATCTTGTCGACCGCTCCCCTTTTTATATACTTTGTTTGCTTGTTTGTTTGATTTGTTTGTTTGATAAATGTTAGCTCTTTCATGAGCCTCGATTCTGCATACAAAAAAAAAAAAAAAAAATCTCTTCACTTCCATGGTGACAGACTTGCTGACGACTTCAGGTCTGAATACTTCAAATTAATTTAATACTTGCATTATTTGCTAACTGGTATCTCCACCCAGGTCATACTATGCTCTTCAACTAAAGTATCAAACAAGCCCAGCTACACCGCTGTTAGACTTTCGGTCTTTTTTAATTTTACTTCCGCCTACTGAAGGTGAACGGAGGTTATGTTTTCACCCTTGTCTGTTTATCTATTTATTATAAACTGCTCCTTTCCTATTCCATATCCAGGCGCTGCATGACGTCATCGCCCGGCACCGAAGGGGGCCGGGCGATGCTGCGGTCCGAAAGTGAGTACAGTCAAACCCCGCTAATCGCGGTTCCGCTATTTGCGGGTTCCGCGTATTCGTGGGTGATAAAATGCGGCCTGTTTCTCTATTCACAGAAAAGTGTCTTGCGAATTCATGGTTTTTTTCTATTCATGGCTGTGTTCCGTAAAATCACGGGGTTTTTTTCCTTATTTGCGGCCGTGTTCCGTGAATTCGTGGTTTTTCAGGGCCGTAAAAAAAAATTCACGAGCCTCTAGCTTGACACATTTATAAAACCCATCTTTCACCAACCATGCATAAAGCAGCTGGACCTATGCAAAAAAAACATACATGAGCCACGAGCATGACCTGGTTCTACATTCACTGCTGTGTGTTTTGCGTTTTCATGGCCTTCACGGCCGCGAATTTTAGCCGCACTATAATCGAGAGCTTTGCGGGATGTTCACCAGCTGCATAACACGTCATCCCTGCGAGTTACTGTACAGAATGAAAACACTCCACAGTATCTATTAGTGCAATTAACTGTCTCCCTTTTCCCCATTAAAACTGGCATGGCATTCATGGATTTTCATCGACATTCGTGGGATTTGTCTTGACATTTCCAGGATTATCGCCAACATTCGCGGGATTTGCCTCGCCATTTGCGGGATTATCACCGACAATCGCGGGATTTGCCTCACCATTTCTGGGATTTTCATTGACCTTCGTGGATTGTCGTCGACTTTCTCGGGATTTGCCTCGCTATTCGTGGATTTTGCCTCGCCATTCGTGGTTTCTTCCTCTCTATTCGTGGATTTTTGCATCTCAGGAACCTATCCCCCATTTTTCTATTGAAACAATGCCCCACTATGCGCGGTTTTGCAATTCATGGATTTTCCAGGAACGTATCCCCCGGGAATAGCGGGGTCCCATGGTACTCAGTTTTCACTCTGTTTTCTTGTTTGTTTGTTTGTTTGTTTGTAATTACTTGATTATTATCGATTTATTAAGTACTTATTTATTTTGTTTCTCATCTGGGTAATAACAACAACAACAACAACAACAGGCATTTTAAGGCCATTTTCCCTGCAAGAGCAGGGGTTAGCTTTGCGGTCCCCATGACAATGTTCTCCATTTTGCCCTATTTTCTGCATCTCCCCTTGTTAACCCCCTTGCCCGCATTTCTTCTTCCACCATCTTTAGCCAAGTCTTTCTTGGTCTTCCCCGTCCTATACTTCCTTCTACATTCATTTCCATCACTCTTTTCAACCAGTCACTTTCATCCTTCCTCAACACATGACCAAACCATCTCAACCTGTTTCTCTTCACAGCATCCATCACAGGCTCTATTCCCATCACAGGCTCTTTCGCAATTCATCATTTGTCTTCCTCTCTCTCAACGATACTCCACACATCCACCGAACCATTCGCATTTCCACCCTTTCCAGCCTTCGTTGCTGCTCTACGTTCATTACCCATCTCTCACTCCCATAAATCATAATACTTCTCACACATGCAGCATACACCTTTCCCTTCAGCTTCAATGACACTCCCCTCCTCGTCAGCACGCCACTCAGTTCCCGAAACTTCTTCCATGCACATCTCACTCTAGCAACCGTTGCCGAGTCTGATCCACCTTCTCCATTCAGCATGTCTCCGAGGTAACAAAATGTTTTCACACCTTCCAGCTTCACGCCATCTCCAAGATCCAACTCAACATGTCCTCCATCTGCAGCTCCCTCTGTGCACACCTTACACTTGAATGTAGCTGCCACACTGGTTAATGACCCTCTCAAACCACTACATTTTTGATAAACCCACTCGGCACACATTTTACATTGAATGGAATTCACTACGACACCCTTCCTGCACACAGCACACGGACACTTCCCAGTTCTTTCCACCTCACCACATGCTTTACCACTTGCCATCACCTTCGTTTTAACGATATTCACCTTCAGACCTTTTGTCTCCATACATTCCTTCCACTTGTTCATCTTTTCCTTCAGTCCATCCATACTTTCTGCAATCAACACCAGATCATCTGCATACAACAACTCCCACGGTAAACCCTCCTTTACATTCTGAGCCAGCACCTCCATCACAGCTACAAATAGTAGTGGACTTAGTACCGACCCCTGATGCACTCCCACCTTCACCTCAAACTCACCACTGTTCCCGTCCTTCGTCCTTACAGCTGTGCGCGCTCTTTTGTACATTGCCATCACTACTCTGATCAACCATTCCTCCACTTCTAACTTCCTCAATGCCTATGTCACTACTTCATGTGGAACCCTATCGAATGCTTTCTCCAGATCAACAAACCCAAGAAACAACTTCTTCCTCTTCTCCATATACTTCTCCTGCAACTGCCTCACAATAAAAAGTGCGTCTGTCGTTCCTCTTTCTGGCATAAATCCAAACTGAATTTCGTCAATCTTCACTTTCTTCCTTGTCCTCCTCTCCAACATCCTTTCCAATACCTTCATTCCATGCTGCAATAACTTTACCGCTCGACACGAGCCACAGTCCAGAGGGTCACCTTTCCCCTTGTATAGATGGACGAGGGTACGCAGTTCCCAATCCACTGGAATGCGGCCTTCTTTCACCATCAGATTGCAGATCTCTGTCATTCTCTTCACACCCCAATTTCCCGCTGCCTTCAACATATCTCCCACAACTCCCATCGGCCCTCCCGCTTTTCTACTCTTCATTGCTTTTATCGCTTCCTCAACTTCCTGCTCGGTTATCTTCTCTGCCGGTCATAAAACTGGGTTACTCTCGATGTTGCCATCCCATTCATTCTCTGCATTCAACAGTATTTCCATATATCTCTTCCAGCTTCCTTTAATTCCATCTGGGTCCACAACGATTTGTCCCACTTCATCTTTCAAGCAACTCACCCCCATCACATCACACCTCTCTTTCGCTATCTGCTTTGCAATCCTGAATACCGCTCTCTGACCCTCTTCCGAATCCAAGCGTTCTCCGAACATTTTCCTACATGCCTCCTGTGCTTTTGCTACCTCTTTCTTTGCAGCCTTCTTGGCTGCCTTATAACTTTCATGCTCTGCCTTTTCTTCTCCCGTACCCTTCGCCTTCTGCCACTCCTTGAACTTCTTCCTCTTCTCGTCAATCTTCTTTCCAACTTCATCATCCCACCACCATGTTTCCGATTGCCTCGGTGGTCCTTTTGTCCATCCACATACCTCACCAATGGCACCCAACAGACTATCTTTCATTGACATCCAACCACTTTCAAGCTCAACCACATCATCCTCCACCATACTCAGCCTCTCTTTTAATGCCTCCCTCACTGTCACCTCTTTCAACCTCTACACCTTCATTCTCGGTTGGTACTTCACCCGCCGAGCTCTCCTCGCACTTTTCACGCTTATGTCGCAGACAACCAAGTGGTGCTGTGAAACAGCCTCCTCCCCCGGGATCACCTTTGTGTCCCGGAGGTACCCCCTATCTCGCCTATGCACCAGCAGGTAGTCAACGGTTGTCGTCGGCCCACCTGACGTGTATGTAACAAGCTTATTATCCTCTTTGTGGAACTGAGTATTACAAATCAACAAATCAGCTCCATCAGCAAACTCCAAAATCCTTTCACCTTCTCCGTTTCTCACACCATATCCGTAACCCCCATGAGCTCCCTCAAAACCGTCCATACTCCTTCCCACATGTCCATTTCGGTCTCCTCCTACCACAACAACTTCCTCATCTTTCACGTTTTCCATCAGCTTCTCTATAGCACACCAGAACTTGTCCTTCTCTTCATCGCTCCGACCAACCTGCGGAGCATATCCCGAGATGATGTTCACCAAGAGCTTTCCAATCATAATTTTCACCATCATCAACCTTTCACTCACTCGAGTCACACTCACCACACTGTCTACAAACTCCTCAGAAAACGGGACACCAACACCATTCACGCCCTCCAGGCACCCTTGCCACACAAACTTGTATTTCTGTCCCTGCCTACCCTTCACCATTTTCACACCACTTCCCTTCCATATCGTCTCCTGCACACAACATATGTCCACTCTTCTTCTGACAAATACTTCCACCACTTCTCCTGATCTCCCTGTCATTGTCTCTACATTCCATGTCCCAAATCTTAGAAACCGATCTCCACGTCGGGCATCAGACGTTTCGTCGTCATAAATGGAATGATTTCCACCCTTGCTTCGATCGGGTTCCCCACCTTGAGTTTTGACGAGAGGGAGTTTTGACGAGAGGGAAGTACCCACGGGGTACTTCGGGCTGTACCCTGCCCATATGTCGTCGTAATTGTCATGGTTCTCTTTTTGAGGCAATGTTCTTATGGCCGGATGCCCTTCCTGACGCCAACCCTTTTAGTCACCTCTTACGACACGCAGGGATACGGTGTACCTATTCTAAACCGGGGTACACACCGGGTACACATCTATGTAATATCGCAGGCACTTTTTGAGATAGGAAGCTAATATTTGGACACGACAATAAAATAATAAAAAATATCCACATTTAGAGGCCATTTTTCCCCACAAAGCGGGGGTTGGCCTTTTTTTGGGGACCGTGGTTGTTGTTGTTTTTCGGTCCCCTTTTTAAAGCAATGTTTTACGGCCGGATGCCCTTCCTGCCGCCAACCCTTTTTGTCGCCTTTTACGACAAGCAGGGAATTACCAGTGAACTGGTACTCAATTAGCTGACCTCGGAAGGATGACAGGCTGAGTCAACCCCCCTGGCGTTAATTCAGCGATCGACCGGGATTCGAACTCGGGATTCTAGGATCCCAAGCCAGTACCCTAACCGCGAAGCCAACACCAGGCTGGCACATAATAGGCTGGCACATAATTGCGTTGTGTGGTTAGGATTGGTTAAAGGGTTCTGCGGAGGAACAATAGCCAAAGCATATTAAGAAATGTTTGGAAAGGGATTTTGAGTGGCCATGTGTAATGATAGGGTTGTAGGAGTTGCGGATGACGAGAGGACGAGGCCATTTCTTTGCTGTTCAAAGCTCCTTTATAATTATTCCAACAGCACTCCTCACGCGAACGGAACTCATACAGCTTTTATAACGCCAAAACCCTCTTCGGAGGGCATGGCTCCAACAACCGCGCGCACGCCACGCCCACACCATCAAAAGCCGCACTGGCCCGTGCCCGTGGATTATGTCCCAATCAGGTAACCGCTACAGGGTGATGCATTTGTAGTTCTACCGACGTGACAATGTTTTGGCAGTTGGAGTGGGGCATGTTGATGTTGGACTTTGTTGGAGCAGTCTAGTTGGGAAGGTGGAAAGGGGTGAGAGGTGGTTGGAAAGGTGGAAGAGGTGGAGGGAGTGGGTTGTAGTGAAGGTAGGGTGGATGGGTACCTTACCATTGACAGTTAAAGGGTAGGGAATGTGATGTAGCAGGATGGCACGCATTATTGTTGGGGTAGGTTGATCATAGTTGACTGGTCACACAGGTTTCATCTCAAAGGAAAAAGACAGACATTGTGGTCTGTGTGGGCGATTTTCTTGTACGGTATTCATAAAACACAGGCTGGAGCTGTGTGGCTGACCATAGTCCTCCGATTAAGATTCGAATGTGCTGCAGTGCTGTCTCAGCCATAGCACGAGCTCAATATTTTCTTTAACCCATTTCTTGAATCTCCTTGTACATGGCATGCTACTGAAATATCCAAATTACCCAACTGTTTATTCTAATCATTTTCTCCATTCTGAACCCAGCTCTACTATCGGTATCATCATCATCATCATCATCATCATCATCATCATCATCATCATCATCATCACCATCACCAGCCTCCTCCTCCTCCTCCTCCTCCTCCTCCTCCTCCTCCTCCTCCTCCTCCCCCTCCTCCCCCTCCCCCTCCTCCTCCTCCTCCTCCTCCTCCCCTTACAGAGCGTCGGTGCTGCTGAAGGAGTTTCTTGGCAAAGGTGCGACTGGTTGGTTTGCCATTGCCTTCCCAGCAGCCAGTTAGGGCAGGAATTTGGAATTTGTTCAAGATGCCAATGACAGCTCATCTCCTCTTGGTGAAATGTATTGAGGGATCTTTAACGTCCTCAAACAACTAACAGCACCCATTATAGAGATGACAAAAAGGTTGTTGTCAAAAATGATTGTGACGTCTGCACTATCACTTTGTAAGATTCCGTTATTGTGACTGCTTGTTTCAACAATGCTGACATTTTCTATTACTGCTCCTCCAAGAGGTTTGCAGTCTGTCTAGGCATTGACCTTTGTGCACATCGTTTGGTTATTCCAGCTATTGTTTTCTTAATTTGGGTTTTGTGTTTGTTGTTGTTGTTGTTGTTGTGTATAGCCCCGGACAGTTCTCTCGAACAAGCCCGCGGCACGGAGACAGCCGATCAATCTTCCAGGAACAACCTAGAGATCCCCTACATCCAGGATGGTGTACCCCCACGAAGACGGAGGGAAAGAGCGGTCCATGTGGACTGATGGGCTCTCTAACCGTGACCGTGCTGCCTTGACGAATCCGGGCAGCAGGGAAGAATGGGGAAGATTTGGCCCCCGACTTGCATTGGGGGGTACAACCATCACGAAGAGGCATCCCCGATAGTTGTTTTGTTTGTAGTTTATGATATTGGAGAGGAAAAGGAAGGTCCAGGGGGGGATATGGATTGGAGAGAGAGAGAGAGAGAGAGAGAGAGAGAGAGTGAGAGACGCACAGATACGATAGAGAGAGACAAAAGAGAGACACAGTGACATGAAAGAGAGACACAGTGACATGAAAGAGAGACACAAAAGAGAGACATGAAAAAGAAAAGTATAATAGTTTGGCTTTTATCTCGGTGCTGGAGAGTGTAGAGTGAAGTTAACAATTCCATTTGATTATTTTTGTTTATTTAATGCTATCTTGTCCCTGGAGCCTCACAGAGTGTTGTCACTGTAACTTGAAACCTCGAATGCATTTATTCTCTTTTACTCCATTGCAAGAATGACCTTTCAGTGACATCACTTTGTAACGGGCCAGGGCATTCTCTGAATGCCCCTGCATCATATGCTCGAGCCATTTTCCTTCTGCAAAGTTTTTCTTTTTCTGTTGTGCAGAGATGGAAAGTGGCAAAAAAAATCATTTGGTCTCGTTGTATGGAATCTCTTTGCAGAACTCGATGTTTGTGTATCTGGCCTTTTTTCTGCCTTCCTATCTCATTCTCATGTAATATACTCTCGGATTTTCTTCTTCGTCTTTTTTTTCATGTGCAGCACATGGATGTAGGTCATATCATTTGCTGGTGGTGCGGCTGTGCCACTCGTGCAATGTGCCTGAAACTTAGCGCAGGAGTTTGGATTATGTTCAGGATGCTGAAGACAGCTTGCCCAGTCTTCACCATGGATGTCGTGGGATCTTTAACATCCACCAACTAATGCCGTCAGGCGGGACGCCCAGTTTAAAGTCCATCCGAGGGAGGAGCACACACATTGATGAATCGCCCAGCTTGAGAAACACAGGGATGACGGTTTATAGTTAGGCTGGTAGTTGAACCCAGGCAAGATCGCTCAATGGCGAGTGTGCGTACCACTACATTATCCTGCCAGCCATGTATGTTGTTTGTACCACGACACTATCCTGCCAGCCATAACTCCAATTATGCTTTGTGGATTTATATATATATATATATCTGTAAGAAATAGAAACTCCACAGTACGAGCAGGGCGTCTCATTTGCTTTGAATAAATAATCGTTAGATTAAATAAGACGCGGACGTAGCTTCAGGACGTCGATCTTTCATTGTCGACAAGCTTTCGACCAACAAAGGTCTTCTTCTGAGTCGGCCCCAAGTTCAACGGAAGTGAAGCGCACCTTCCAGTTACCGTTTGCGTAATATATATATAGGTTTTTTTTTTGTATACAGAGTCAAGGCTCATGTAAGAGCTAACACATTGAACATGAAAACATGCACAGACACATAAAACATGCAATGAAGGGAGCGGGAGACGAGGGGGAGAGAGAGGGAAGTACACAAGCATGACAACAGAAGAGAACAGGGACGTCGGTAGATCTGTGGAAGGGGGCGGGCTGGGGGAGGAGGGGTACACTGTATAAAGCAAATGAACACTTCTAGGAATTTCAGGAAAGAATTTGGGGATTGAAAGAGGTGGATTTGGGGTGTTTTATCGGGGGTAGAAAAGATCAAGGTTTTGGATGGGGGATGGTGGTGAACAGCTGTTTGAAAGACCTGGAGGGAGGAGAGGGATTGAAGAGAGTGTGGGAGTTTGTTCCAGAGGTGGAAGAAAAGAGGAATGAAGGAGTGAAGGTGAGCAGGAGCAGAGAGTCTTGATTTTGGCAATTTCACCACAAGAGGGTTACTGGCAGATCTTGTGTGTCTTGCAGGAATATTTGGTGGACAGAGCACAGACAAGAGAGAAGAAGGGGGTGGACAGAGAGAAGGGGGAACAAGGCTGGAGAGGAATCGGTAGAAGACAGAAAGACCACCAACCTGCCTGCGGTGAGAGAGAGAAAGGCCCTCAGAATCAACTTCATCGCGGGAGATTCCAATGATTCTTAATGCTTTGGTTTCAACCGCGTGAAGCCGAGCTAGGTGTGAGGCAGGAGCACCAGCCCAGAGGGGAGAGCAGTATTCCATTGAACTGCGGATGAAAGCTTTGTATGAAGTGAGGAGCTCAGAAGTGCCCAGAAAGGACTTCGCACGATGGAGGATGCCCAGTCGGCGACTGGCTTTGGAGGCCAGATTTGAAATGTGGTTTTCCCAGGAAAGATCATGGCAGATAGTGAGACCCAAAAGCTTGATTTCATTTGCTTGGAATACCTCCTATCGACCATTATCGCCATTTGTCTGCAATTCAAAGTTCAACATCTCTGATCTTGTGGGAACAGTGCAACTTCATTTTTCCCCTCCTTCCTGGCTGCCAAACCAAATCTGTGGACAAACCTCGCCTGCCAACAGTCTAACACCGGTGGCCAATAACCGACAGTGCCTGTTCAGTGTGCCAGCAACTTGGCCGATTTACAAAGATGGCAGTATGACGTTCCTGGCATTTAAATGCCTCCGATTTTATATATCATTGTGTAGGTTTCCAACTGTACTTTCAATTCCTTTGGCTATTTCTGTGCATTGTCCCTCGCTTTGCAGAATCTTCAGATCAACTTCCTTGCATGTGGACTCGTTTGGCGACAACTACACGTTTATATCCTGCCTCCGTCCTGCCGCAGGCTCCTGGATTCTGATTCCACATCGTCCCTCCATCTTCTTCCGGGCCTGCTGTTATCTGCAATCCCTTCTGTGACCTCTGTTGCCATTACAGCAGATCTGTTAGATCATCTCCTGTTTCTTCTTTCCTCGCGACTTTATTTATTCGTATTGCTTGATGGTATTGATATTATTATTTCGAAGTAATAATCATTTTGATACTTTAGCTCTATCGCTGTCATACGACTACCCAAATGACCCAGCTACGTTGTCCTTCTTTGTCGATCGCATCGGTCTAGTTGTCCAAAGGATGAGCAAGCCTATGAGATTGTTTGCCGTCCATGACTGCACCCTGTTGTTTTCTGTCCTGTGTCGTTTGCTTTCTTTAACGAGCCCGTTTCTATTTTGTTGCCAAAGTGCAAACTTCGTTCGCAACCAGCACTTGTGCGTCATGTAAATAATGCTGCGGGATATTTCTGTTGTTGATGCACTCACATTTATTCATTAGGCCAAACCTATTTTGAGGCATCTGTATGATTTCCATCCCATACAGCTAAAAGAGCGAGCTTTTCGTCTCGCTGGCCTCAGTTCTAATTGATGCAGCGAGCATTTACGAATATATTTCACCTCTCCTTTGGAAGCAGGTGTTCGTGCATAGTTACACGAGTGTTCTCGTTTGCATGGCAAGGTATGGTGTTTGATCCTTCGAAGGCCGTTTTAATTGAAAATGTTTTGCCTCCAGCAGATTAAATTATTTCGCACATGCTGCCTCATGAAAAGTCTAATGTTTTCCTAATGAGAATACTTGTGTTGCAGTCATGTTTGCTTACCTCCTGTGAGGTCTTGCATCCATCATGAGCAGATGTCATTTCGGTAATGCTGCGTTGCTTCTTCCAGGTGACTTTCAAATTATTTTCATTTGTGAACCTTTTGAATGCCTCGTGCCTCTCGAGCTGAGACTGCTGGCGGTGATTAATCGTATTGGACAAATGGCCTATACCTCGTGTGTCCGTGGTTTATAATAATTGATAATACACTGAACAAGTGTCGACATAAAAAATTCACATCATTCATTTTCATAGCCATTGGCCTTCATTCCTGAACGACTCAATTGGACGCTGGAGGAATTGATTGCATTTTTTAGACTTTGAATTTAACACCTCTTGCCCAGCTGTCTTCCACCGAGTATACTCTGCCCCACATTTACTCGAGTAGTTGCTTTTGTTTCATACCGTCTGCCCCGCTACGGCATTACGTTTTCTCTCCCTCATTCCTTCCTTTCGTTCTTTCTTTCCTTTATCTGATATGTTGGCCTATCAACCTCCTCTTCTCTTCCATCACATTTGGTGTGCAATATTCCCACTTTTGGTTGCTGTGCCCTCTTGTTGGCCGTATCCATTCCTCACTCCCCTTGTGCCTTTTTTAAATACATCCCTCAACTTCCTTTCTACCAGGTCTGTCCAAGCCTTTTTTAGAAGTGTTATAGCCAAGCCTCTCTCTGCTCACCTTCACTCCTTCATTCCTCTTTTCTCCTGCCTCTGGAACAAACTCCCTCACTCTCTTCAATCCCACTCCACCCTCCAGGTCTTTAAAACAGCTGTTCACTACCATCTCTTATCTTCCCCCCTCCAAAACCTTGATCTTTTCTACCCCCGCTAATTTCACCCCAAATCCACTTTTTTGAAATACCAACTTCTGTCCTGGAAGTCCTTGGTGTCCTTGTGTTTTATACTTCTCTGACCCCCCCTCCCCCTTCCCACGCCTCCTCCCCCCAAGCCCTCTCCCTCCCACACATCTCCCTGCTCTCAAATGTTGTGTTTGTGTGCTTCCCCTTCTCTCCCCATCTTGTCTTCCGCTCCCTCTTTTTATATATTTTGTTTGTCTGGTTGATTTGTTTGTGAAGTAAATGTTAGCTCTTTCACGAGCCTCGATTCAGTGTACAAAAAAGAAAAGAAAAAAAAAAAAGCCTACAAAGATCTGCTCCACCACTTACCTTCCCCTGCTGTGATCTGCTTAAGTTCTCGCTTCACTGATGTATTTTCTGGCCCCTTTTTCTCCTCTTCCATACTTCCCCCTCCACCTTAACCGGATGTTGCCCCCTCCTCCTGCCCAAGATAACCGAGCCTGTTTGATGCTTTTCTGCTCGAGGGTTTCTGCCTTCTGGCTCATTGCTGTTTAAAACTTGGTTCATACTGTCCGTTTTTTCAAATCTGCAGAAACCTTAAATTGCTCAGTAGAAAGATGCACCTGAAGCTGCAGAATGTTGCACTTATTGTGTTAATGTTGGAAAGACTTGGCTTTCTCCATTGTTTGAATTGCCTCTTGTGCTCGTTTATTTGTGTGGGACACAGGATGACCTCGTGCCGGGGAGGTTGCTACACCCAAAGAATTTTCCACAAATTCCCCAAGATGCAATTGAGAGCCACACGCTACCTCCTGGTAAAATTGTGCTGTCCTCATATCCCTGCCCTCACAATAGCAATATAAATTGGAGCCGCTGCGTTTTTCATTAAAATCCCTACCACCAGCATGAAATCCTTGTTGATTTTGTCTTTTATGTTTCACAGATGTAATGTGTTGGGTGTTGGGCTTTTCATATAGAGGGTTTCTAGTGGCAGTATACCCATGGGAATAATGTAGCAACTGTCTCGGTGAATCGCAACAATGGAATTTTCCTTTCATTGTGATTTGAGCACATGTATGGAGAAAATTGTTTTGGGTTTAACTGTTTTTGAATAACCACGCATTGAGCCAAAGTTATATTTGGATGATACGTATTCAGTTCTTATTTTTAGAAACTTCTGGACGTGCATTGTACAGTTTTATGGTTGTTTTTTTGTATACAATGTCGAGGCTCGTGGAGCAGCTCGAACATAGAACAGATTGGGACGTGCCTGACAAAAGGAAGAGTTGAAAGAGAAGGGGGAAAACACACCAACAGGAGGGATGAGGGACAAAATAGAGTCGGGACTTGGGGATATAAGGGACGTGGGGAGGACATGGAGGTTGGATAAGATGGGAGCAGCCACAAATTCTCAGGAAGGAAAAACTGGAAATTTGGAGAGAGGTGCGCTTGGGGGGGAGGGGGGGGGGGGGGGTTGACGGGGGTAGAAAAGATCATGGTTTTGGATGGAGGATGATCTCAGATGGTGGTGAACAGCTATGCTGAAGCCCTGGAGGAAAGAATGAGATTCAAGAGAATGCAGAAGCTGGCAGGGAACAAAAAAGTAGAATAAATGGGTGGAGTTGAGCAATTATTCTGGATTCAGCGAGTTTCACTAGGAGGGGGTTGATGGTGGACCACGTGCTTCCTGCAAAAAGCTGGGAAGACAAAGCATGGAAAGAGCAGTGGGTACAATATCAGAAAGGAGGGGGTAGAAGACAAAGAGACCTACAACCTGTCTGCGATGGGAAAGTGATAGGCCCATAGACTCGGCTTCATTGCAGGAGATTGCAATGATTCTGAAGGCTTTTCCACCGCGACAAGCTGAGCAAGGTGTGATACAGCGGTGCCAGCCCGGAGGGGAGACCAGTATTCCATCAAGCTGCAGATTAAAGCCTTGTAGGCGGATAGGATTTCAGTTGTGTCAAGGAAGGCTTCTGCATGATGTTGACAACTAGCTTTGGAGGCAAACTTAGAGATGGGGGTTGCCCAAGAAAGATCATGACAGATAATGATGCCCAAAGGTTTGATTGATTGAACTTCTTTAAGAGGACTGTTAATAAAGTAGATGGGAGGCTTTGCCACACGGAGCATTGGATTGAAAGATGTGTTCCAAGTGTTTCACCAGCCTGTGATTCAATTAAGGGGTACAAAGAGGGAAGAGGCTGCTTCCTGTCTATCTGAAGGATGAGGGATGTTGTGGCAGAGGGTGGAGAAGGTTTAAAGATTTAAAGATGTGACCTGTTGTCGAGTTGAATATACCCATTTTATTACAATTATATATATATATATATATATATATATATATTTATTGGAAGTACTGTATTGTAAGTACTGTACAACAATGTCTGAAGCATCGTCAGTGATTGATCTACCTTCCTGCATTAAAATACTCGCTATTGCCTGCAGGAAAAATGCGATGGCAAGATTTTGATCAGAATGCCTACATGGGAATGACACTTGTCAAACCAGGGCAGGACCCATATGTGCGTAATAAGTTCAACCAGGTGGAGAGTGACAAACTGCGTGTGGATCGGGCTGTACCAGACACCCGCCATGAAAGGTGTGCAAACATTTATGAAAGAACAATTTGCTTCTGTAAAATGAATTGCAATTTTTTTTTTGTAAGTGCTGATAATTTAATTGTAAGATGTTTAAAAATTTTAATTACACATAGGAAGGAGTCTGTGTTTGAATGATGAACGGTGAATGATATACAGTGCCTATAGAAAGTCTACACCCCTTTCAAAATGTTCACCTTTTGTTGCCTTATAGCCTGGAATGAAATTGCATTAAATCAGACTTTTTCCACCTTTATTTACACATTGTAACACACAATTTCCAAGTGAAAAACAAATTCTACAAATTTCAGAAAATTAAGTAAAAATACAAAACTGGAATGTTTTGGGTTGTATAAGTTTCCACAAATAATGTAACTTTCTCCCCTGTAATATGGTGTAAATCTTGCACCGATCATTGAGGATGGTTCATGGAACGCAAGTAAAAATGAACTTTTATTTTGAATCTAAAATAAAATGAAATTTTAACACAAGGCTGTGATACCAGTACGTTTAAAATTATGCTATTTAAACTCAACATCTATCTCCCTAAGATAATACAGAATACGGTATCTTCAAGCTTAAACTGGGCAGTTAAAACGGCAACTACTTCCGGGATGAAGATGCACTTTGGCGACCACACAAGATCGAAGCAAAACAAACAGTTTTGTTTTTGATAAAGTAACATGACACTCGCAGCAAAAGAGTGAGCTAACCTTTTGGAATTTTATTCATAAGCATTTAATAGAAACTGTAATCATGTGCATTCATGTTTACAAAATTTTTAACATTTTCCTTTATGAAAAATAATTTCCCACCAGCTTCGCACATCACTTTTAAAAGCATCTTCCACACGTCATGCATAAAACCACTTCCAGCCACGCATAAACCATTTTCCACCAGGTGTGCACATAACAGTTCTAAAACATCTTCCACGTGACATGCATAAAACAGCTTTACGTGTGCGTAAACCATACCCCGCCACACCATTCGACATTTGCGTTTTTTCGCGGGTGTATTCGTGGTTTGCTTCGACATTCGCAGCCCTGTGCTCCATGTATTCGCGGTTTTTGTGCACGTATTCACGGTATTTAATGGGGTTTTTGATTTTCCTTTATGAATCACGAACCGCCGGGAACCTATCTCCCATTTTTCCATTGAAACAATGCCCCGCATTCACGGATTCAACATTCGCGGCATTTTCCAGGATCATATCCCCGTGAATGCCAGCATCCGACTATATATATGTCTGTGTATATATAGTGTATATAATTTATTTTTTTTGCTTCTCTACTATGTTGCATCTTTGACCACTGTTCACCATAACATTTTGGAACAAATTTGTCTTTCTTCTCAGTCCAATATGTGACAGCATATCCATGAACGTACCTCCACTTTTTAACCTCAATCATTTTGGTTATAGTTTTTCAATGTCTGTCTCTATTTTGCTGGAGTGAATCACACAATGTTAGTCGATCTCGATGAAACTGTCATTCCATCCATTAATGAGCAGAAATCTCAATCTGGCATAATCCATGACGGTTTCGCGTAATTAGCGGTCACATGTACGACTTTGAGCTAGTGTGGCCATTTTAAGCATCTAAAATGTGGGACTGATATCTTGGGCCTAGAAATAAATGAACAGTTCTCCTAACTCGACTGTTAGCTGCAACCTTCTCAGACTTTAATCTGTTCTATCCACTTCACTGAGCAATGATTTATTAATCAAATATTGTAACTCTTCACAACATTATCATTTCTGTCATCTTTGTCATAAGTAGGACCTTGAAAACGAAGCAGATCAATAGCCATGTTAATGGAGTTTTGTTTTAATGCGTTAATATTTTAAGAGGCTTTTCTTTTTCTGGATGTGGCACAAATTCTCGACACAGCAAATGCTTCTTCTCCGGTGATTTTATTTTTGAGGCATATCCGAGTTGTCATGTCTTTGGTGGGTTGTTTATTTAAAATACAGTCTTTATATATAGTGTTGTGGAAAACCAATCAGGTCCACACAACTTTAGTCCAACTTGTGGTTTAATTCCATTTAGATCATGACATCATCCTGTAATGCAGGAAATGCAATAAGCATAAGATATGGCATCACATGGGACCATTCATAACATTCAATGCAAGCAAGCTGAATATTCTATGCTGGCGTACCGTTAGCGAGTCTACCAGATGTAACGTGTCACAGGAGAAGTCTCGGAGCACCGTCCGCAGCAGCGGGTCTTATAGTCGCGCCCCTAGCGGTGTCAACGAGCAGCGAGCATCACCCCGGGTTCAGTACGAATACGATTTCACTATATATATATATATATATATATATATATACAGTGAACCCTCGTTTATCGCGGGGGTTACGTTCCAGAACCCCCCGCGATAAACGAAAATCCGCGAAGTAGCGACCATATTTTTATATATATATATATATATATTTTAAAGCATTATGAACTCCCCACACTCTTATTAACCTTTCCCATACTCTTATAAACACTTCCTATACTCTTAAACACTTTTTACACTCTTAAACATACGTAATTTTAACAACATATAAAATTCTAATGGGTACTCACCATTGAAGATACTGTAGCTACCCATGGGTTCCCCAAGCAAGACCAGCATCAGAATCTCCTTGCTCCAGCCGGTGACGTCACCGGCGGGGATTCCCGGCGCGAGAGTGGCTGGTCACGTGACCGCTAAAGCGTGCCGCGCTTTGCGGGTATAATCAGCTACACCTGTTGATCACGTGACCACCGATTCACCGAAGCACGCCACGCTTGAGAGGCGTGGCTTTCGGTTTCTGGTTGTGCTTTATAATGCAGCCCGATAAATGGGCTTTTCAGTGTTCCCGAGTTGGTTTTGAGAATAAATATCTTCTCGGACGAGTTTGTGTCTTGCCCGTCATTTCGTCCGTATCAAGCAAGAGCCCCGGCTCTTCAATACTACAACTTGCGTGATGAAGATGATGATGAATTAGCTGTGCAGTACTGATGACGATGAAGGTGATGACGATGATGAATGTACTGGCGTTTTCCATACGCACGACTCTTTGTCTACCCTTCTACTGTACACTATGTACAGTATTTTATTTCTTGTAATATGTTTTAAATACTGTATTTTTCTTATTTCTTTACGTTTTTTAATTTTTTAGGCTAGAAAATGCTTATTTTACCACAAAAATATTTAAAATAATAGTATATAAAAATACATTTATACCGCAAAATCCCGCGATATAGCGAAAAATCCGCGATATAATTTTACATATACTAGCGAGAAAAAACCGCGATGTACCGAATCCGCGAAAAGTGAACCGCGATATAGCGAGGGATGACTGTATATATATATATATATATATATATATATATATATATATATATATATATATATATATATATATATATATATATATATATATATATGTATGTATGTATGTATGTATGTATGAATGAATGTATGTGTGTGTGTATGTATGTATATATATATATATATATATATATATATATATATATATATATACACATACATACATACATACATACATACATACATACATACATACATATATATATATATATATATATATATATATATATATATATATATATATATATATATATATATATATATATATATATATATCAATCAGTGTTGGTCTGCTTGTGATGGTACACTAGTAAAGGTAATGGTCAATGTGTAATTCAAAAATTGTTCAGTTCCTGTACTTCCATTGAAATGCAGCAAATGTATCCTTGCATCTTCCTGCATGTAATATACTTTTTGTATCCCCATGCCTTACCAATGAACATCTGTTGATGAGATTTTAAAAATTGCCCATGCATGTGCGCATGTCAATTTATTTTTACGTGCATAATTAAATGATGTAAATTAATTCTGTTCTGTTATGATGCTCTCTTAAAAATTATGAATTCCATAATGTAGAGAAATTATTCAATGACAAGGACACAGATTTTTTTTTTTAAATCTATTAAGTTACTGGCAGTGAGGTGTGAAAATTCTGCAATTTCAAATGTGACTTCAAGTCCTCAACCTCCAATCAAATCCCAAGTCCTCAATTCCCTCCCACCCCCACTCTGACCCGAAGTCCTCAGCTCCCCCCCCCCTGCCCCCGACCCAAATTCCTCAACTTCCCCCCCACCCCATGCCTCCCAATCCCAACTTTCTGTTCTCCCCTCCCCCTTTATTCCCATTCTAAACAACATTCCTGTTCCCATTCATTAAGAACAGTGTTAAAAGTAAATACCGATGGAATATTCAATTCACAATCTCTTTCCCATTCTTACCATTCTTAGAAACATTCTTGTTCCCATTCTTAACAATATTCTTGTTCTCGTTCTTAACAATATTATTATTCAAGGGGGGTAGGGGGAGGGGAGGGGACGAAGAAGAGAAGAAAGGTAGGTAATGGATGGCACTCCCATCAACAAAATATGTATTAAAATAAGAATGTGGTCACAATCTGCGATAAAACTTGGTAAAGGGCCGTTTAGTCAACGCTCATTTAATGCACTCTTAAACAATGAATAGCATGATTTGGAAACACACATGTAATGTGCTATCCCAAAAAATTAACTTGACACCTTTTATCCATGTCACCCTTGCCATGGTTATATCAGAACAAGCTGAATTGTCACAAGTCACGGATTGATTAACCCCAATATGGGGCCGTTGAAAAATTATGTAACGCTATTTGTTTTAGTAATTTGTGTAACGTAACGCTTGATTACTGTGCGTTCTGATGTACCGTGCGTTGTGATGGGCTTGAAAAAACCTTACTATAATTTCACATGTGATTACATTTTTCGGGGTCCCTCATTGTGAATAACACTCAACCCAAAGAAAGCCAATGAAAATCTGATGCAACAAACCCAGGCAGTGCGTAATCATCATAGGCCTTCATGCCTAATGTCTTAGGCCCACCAGAAAACCAAGATGGTGGCCAAATCATTTCGTCTCGGTGCTGTGTTGGGTGGAGTCGAGCGACAGATGTGGGTGGGTGTGGTCCGGCAGCTGTCCGACCAATGGGTGCACATTTCAAAAATCAACTCCTAATAAGAACCCCAACAATAACAGCAATGTTAAACTCTTGAAGACCTGCAAATGTCACAGGTAAAAACAACACTGAAGGAGCTGGGGCTCCCACGTCGATCGGAAGAATGGACGCCACAAAAAGCTGGAATTCATCCGAGTTGCTTTAATCAAACCAAACACTCAGGCACTCTGAAAAGCCCGTTTATCGGGCAGCAATATATATCCATATTATCCCGGAGCGTTTGCCCAGGAAAGGCGAGAGGGGGCGTGGCCCAGCGTCCTGGCTGCGGCCTGGCAAGTTGAGGGCGAGCCTGCCCGGGCATGCCCGGGCATGCCCGGGCGTCCCGACCGAGGCCTGGCAAGTTGAGCGCGGGCCTGCCCGGGCGTCCTGGACGAGCCCGGCATGGTGATCGCTCCGCGTCCTTGATAGGTGCAAGGCGATTGTGAAAACCCAGCGGTAGCCGCTACACACGTCCCCCCAGAATCGACTTGCACCGGCAGGGTCAATTTGAGGGGGGTCCTGATGACCCGGCCGAAGCGACCCCTGGTGGGTCGTGGGAGGGGGTCCGGTGTGGTGGTGGGCGGTCGAGTGGGGGGCACCGTGGACGGGGGGCGGCCTCGCCGCGGCGGAAGGGCCACCCGTGGTGGGTGGTCGACGTCCACGTGCGCCGGCTTGAGGCGGTCCACCGCAATCCGGTCCGACCTGCCGCCGATGTCGATGACGAACGACTTGTCGTCCCGTCGCAGCACCCGGAAGGGCCCGTCGTACGGCGGCCGGAGTGGCCCCCGATGTGCGTCGTGACGCACAAAAACATACTCCGCTGTGCGAAGTGCTGGGGGGACGTAGGACTGGGGGTCACCGTGGTGGGATGTTGGCACGGGGGCAAACCGTCGGGCGGCCTCCTGGAGGTCCGAGCGCTGGTGAGCTGCGGACCAGGGACTGGTTGCGTCGGGCACGAATTCGCCCGGGACGCGTAGCGCCTGGCCATAGACCAGCTCGGCGGTGGATGCCTGGAGGTCCTCCTTGGGGGCCGTGCGGAGGCCCAAAAGGACCCACGGCAGCCGGTCGGCCCAACCGTCGTCTTGAAGGCCGGCCATGAGCGCGGCCTTCATGGAGCGGTGGAATCGCTCGCACAACCCGTTTGCTTGGGGGTGGTAGGCCGTAGTACGGAGGAGCTTGACCCCCAGGTTGCGGGCGACCGCGCCCCACAGCTCGGAGGTGAACTGTGGTCCGCGGTCTGACGAGATGTCCGCCGGTGCGCCGAAGCGGGCGACCCAGGTGGCGATGAAAGCCTGCGCCACGTCGGCGGTGGTGGTGGAGACGAGGGGAACGGCCCCCGGCCACCTGGTGGTCCTGTCCACCATGGTGAGCAGGTGTGTGAACCCCCGTGACGGGGGGAGGGGGCCCACCAGATCCACGTTGACGTGGTCGAAACGTCGTTCGGGCACGGTGAAAGGTGCCAGCGGGGCCTGGGTGTGTCGGTGGACCTTGGCCCGTTGGCAGGCCGTGCAGGTGCTGGTCCAATCGCGGACGTCCCGACGAAGGCCGTGCCAGACGAATCGCGCCGACACCAGCTTCTGGGAAGCTTTCCGGCCCGGGTGGGAAAGGCCGTGGAGGGAGGCGAAGATGCGGCGTTGCCAGGTGACGGGCACGATGGGGCGAGGCTGGCCTTGGGAGACGTCGCAGAGCAGGACAGTGTCCGCGAAGGGGATGTCGGCCAGGCGGAGGCCCGTGTCTGCCGCCCGGAGGGCTTGCACCGTGGTGTCGGTGGTTTGGTCCGCCGCCATAAGCGCAAAGTCCACGCCCAGGTGGACCGCGTTCGCGCTGGCCCGGGAAAGACAGTCGGCCACGGCGTTGTTTTTGCCGGCGACGTGCCGGATGTCCGTGGTAAACTCCGACACGGCGGAGAGGTGGCGCTGTTGGCGGGCCGACCACGGCTCCGTGACCTTGGCCATGGCGTAAACCAACGGCTTGTGGTCGACGAACGCCGTGAAAGGTCGGCCCTCCAGGAGGTGGCGGAAATGGCGGACGGCCAGGTGTAGACCGAGGAGCTCCCGGTCAAACGTGCTGTATTTGAGCTCGTTCGGCCGGAGCTGCCGGCTGAAAAAAGCGAGTGGCTCCCAAATCCCGTTCACCCATTGCTCATGTACGGCGCCCACCGCGTAGTCGGAGGCATCCGTGGTGAGGGCGATGGGAGCGTTGAGCACCGGGTGAGCGAGCAGTGTTGCGTCGGCGAGGGCCCGCTTTGAGCTTTGGAAGGCCGCATCCATTGCTGTGGACCAGGCGATGTCGTGCTTGGCCGGCTTGCCCCGGAGGGCTTCGTAGAGGGGCCGCATGAGTTGAGCAGCGCGGGGCACGAAGCGGTGATAAAAATTCACCATTCCCAGGAATTCCTGCAGGGCCTTTATGGTGCGGGGACGCGGGAACGTGGTGATGGCCTCGACCTTGGTTGGCAGCGGCACGGCCCCGTTCTTGGTGATGTGGTGGCCCAAAAAATCAACGGCCGTCGTGCCGAAGTGGCATTTGGCCGGGTTGACGATGAGGCCGTGCTCGCTGAGGCGCCCGAACAGTGTTCGGAGGTGGAGGAGGTGCTCGGCCCGGGACGTGCTGGCGATGAGGATGTCGTCCAGGTAAACGAAAAGGAACGGCAGGTCACGCAGCACGCCGTCCATCAAGCGCTGGAACGCCTGAGCCGCGTTCTTGAGACCAAACGGCATCCGCAAGAATTCGAATAAGCCGAACGGCGTGATGACTGCCGTTTTAGGGACGTCGGCCGCCCTGACAGGTACCTGGTGATATCCCCGTATGAGATCAATTTTCGAAAAAATGACCCGTCCCGCCAGACGGGCGGAGAAGTCTTGGATATGCGGGATCGGGTACCTGTCGGGGGTGGTAGCGTCATTGAGACGGCGGTAGTCACCACACGGGCGCCATCCACCCCCCGGCTTTGGCACGATGTGCAGTGGCGAGGCCCACGCGCTATCGGAGCGCCGCACGATGCCGAGGTGCTCCAACACGTCGAATTCGGCCTTCGCCACGGCGAGCTTGGCTGGGCCGAGGCGGCGGGCCCTGGCGTAGACCGGCGGGCCCGTGGTTGGTATGTGGTGCTCGATCCCATGCCGTACTGCGACGGCCGAAAACGTCGGCCGCGTGAGGGCCGGGAACTCCGTGAGCAGGCGAGCAAACTCGTTCGCCGCAGGGACGGCGCATGCCAGCTCGGTCGGCGCGGAGCTGCTCAATGTGCATACCAGGGAGCTGAAGGTTTCGGCGTTGATTAAACGACGCCGTTGGACGTCCACCAGCAGTCCGTGTGCGCAGAGGAAGTCGGCGCCTAGCAGAGCCATGGGCACGTTTGCAGTTACAAACGTCCAAGCAAAGCGTTGGCCGCCAAAGCAGAGGGTGACGTTGCGCGGGCCGAAGGTGCGGATGGTCGATCCGTTGGCCGCAACCAAGGAGGGGCCGCAAACCGCGGACTGCCTGTCCTGGTCAGAGGCGGGTATGACGCTCAGTTGGGCGCCGGTGTCGCACAGGAAGCGCCGTCCGGACGCTTTATCCGTGATGAACAGTAAGTTGCCCGTGTGGCCGGCGCTCATGGCTGGTAATGAACGCCGGCCCGGCCGTTTCCCGGCCTGCCGAAGGTGCACGGGGGTCAGCATGTCCGGGCCTTCTGTCCGAACCTGGCATGATAGTAACACCACGCTTGGTCAGGTGGAGGCCCCGGTCGTCGTGCTGGAGGTGGTCGGCTCGGTGTAGCGGCCGCCAATTGCGTCGGCAGTTCGGTCGTCGACCGTGCCGGGTGCTCGGGCGCCATGGGTGTTGCGTCGGACGGCGGTGGGTCCCATGTCGCCGCTGCGATGCGCTGACCTGTGGCGGAGATCTTGTCGGCTTCTCTGGCAAGGGCCCGGGGATCTGTGATCGTCGTGCTTGCCAGGGCGAGGCGTACCGGGTTAGGCAGCTGACGGAGGAACAGCTCCCGGAACAGGAATGCCGGAGAGTGCTCGCCGAGCAGTGAAAGCATGTAGTCCATTCGCTCGGAAGGGCGCGTGTCGCCGAGCTCGGGCAGGTCGAGCAGGCGCCGTGCACGTTCCGCCGATGGGAGGGCGAAAGCGTCGAGGAGAAGCTTCTTAATCGTGCCGTATTTGTCAGCGGCTGGCGGGCTCTCGAGGAGGCTCAGGGCGCGGGCCGCGGTGGCCGAACCGAGCGCTGCTACCACATGGTGGAAGCGGGTGTCGTCGGCCGTGATGCCTCGCAGGGCGAACAGGGAATCCGCCTGTGCGAACCAAACCGCCGCGTGAGCCTCCCAGAAGGTAGGCAGTTTAAGGGCGACTGCCGTGTCCATGTCGGTAGGTCACCAATGAAGGAGCTGGGGCTCCCACGTCGATCGGAAGAATGGACGCGACAAAAAGCTGGAATTCATCCGAGTTGCTTTAATCAAACCAAACACTCAGGCACTCTGAAAAGCCCGTTTATCGGGCAGCAATATATATACATATTATCCCGGAGCGTTTGCCCAGGAAAGGCGAGAGGGGGCGTGGCCCAGCGTCCCGACCGAGGCCTGGCAAGTTGAGCGCGGGCCTGCCCGGGCGTCCTGGGCGAGCCCGGCATGGTGATCGCTCCGCGTCCTTGATAGGTGCAAGGCGATTGTGAAAACCCAGCGGTAGCCGCTACAACACCATTATATTTGGCATTCACTATGCCACAAACTTCCCTGTTTCTCGTTCATCAAGAACGATATTAAAAGTAAATAACTTCGAAACAACACTAAATTGACAATCTCGTGAGATGAGGGAATCTCCTAAATCACAGTAACAATAGTGGATAAGTAAGCTAAATGATAAAAAAAAATGGAAAAAATAACATAACTGGAACTCTGCGGACAAATACCCTTATAATGAAATGGGTGTCATGGTCCCTGGTCTAGTAGTTTAAGAGAAAATTGTCAAAAACAAACAAACAAACATAATAAGTGTATTTTTACCCTCGCCTGAGGAGAGGGTGTTGAATTTTAGTCTATTTGTTTGTCTTTGTCTGATTGTTTGTCTATATTTTTGTCTGTTTGTCCACAAAGAATAAATATGATTTTCTCTGCAACCGTTGGTCCGATTGACAGGAAATTTTCACCATAGGTGCAACTCCACCTGTGTAAGTTTTTAATGATAATTATGACGTCATAGGCCACGTGGTATGGCCGCCATCTTGGAAAAACCAAAAATATTGCACCTTTATATCTCCAAAAACACTATAGAAAAAATTGAGACATGGCTCATTGTAAAGAACTCTCCATGGGGAATTACATATGCTAATGTTGGTGTCACAGGTGCCTCCTTATGACGTCATAATTCGACAAGTACAAAACTTCATCTGATCAAAATGAAATTTCTTGAGCATCATCTGGGGATAAATTGGTGGAGAAAAAACAAAACAAAAGGATGACATCATCGGTCACGTGGCTTGGCCGCCATTTGGAAAAACCGAAAACATTTTCACCTCCATCTGTCAAACCTGCATGATGTCGCACACTCAGAACTCCTTTATTGTTACGAGACCATACTGTCATTGTGGTGGTTTATATGCTTTGAACGCCTGTAGCTATCCTCTGCCTGAGTTTACTGCAATGCTCCACATGGTGCTGAAGTTCTCATCCCCCCACCCGCTTCCCCTTCCCAGTGTGCTGTCACTGTGCCAAATGTGACCAATGCAGCCTGCAATAAGGGATTCCCCAATAGTGATGGAAAACACAGTTTATCTTGTTATGAAGAAACATGTCCAAATATACTCAAAGGCAAAAGTTATTGTGACACACAAACAACAAACAGAATCAGTGTTAAACTTTTACTGCCGCGAATGAAATGTTATTACATGGAAAGACAAATGTTTCAAGGTATGGTAACGATCAACAGTCCATAAGAACAGTGCACCTGGCATATGCAAATGAGCCACAACACAAGAGGGGGTTCACAAGCAAGTTCACACAGTCAGTAGCGAGTGTGTCCACCTTGTGCATTGATGCAGGCCTGGCACCTTCGCCTCATTGAGGCCACTAAACGTCGATGAAAGTCCTTGGGAAGATCATTCCATATCCGAGGAAGGATTTGGTGGAGTTCCTGCAGCGTTTTTGGAGGATTCGGATGAAGTCGTAAACGTCGCTCCATTTCATCCTCCCAGACGTGTTCAATGGGTGACAAATCAGGGGATCTTGCAGGCCAGGGTAACACATTAACATTGTTCTGATTAAGATACTGCTGTACAACTCGAGCAACGTGTGGTCTGGCATTATCGTGTTGAAACGTCACTCTAGGGCCGTTCTGTTGCAAAAACGGTAAAGCGGCCATTTGCAAAGTCTCGTCTCGGTACCTCACAGCATTCAAGTTCCCCTCAATCACAATCATTGGCGTTCTTGCTGCAGCTGTTATCCCACCCCAGATCATAACGCCCCACCTCCAAAACGATCCCCTTCCAGAACACATGGCCTGATGTAACGTTCACCTGTGCACCTGTAGACACGTGTCCTACCGTCAGCTTGGTGAAGCTGTGCCAAATGGTGTTTCTATGGACGTTGAATCGACGAGCAACATCACGCTGCGAGGTACCAGACTGAAGCATACCTATAGCTCTCCATCTGTCATTTTCCCCGAGGCGTGGCATGTCGAACTTATTCCAGAACGATGAATAGAGGTGTTTTTCTGACTTCTGCACTTCTTAAGACTGCATTGAGTGGAAATGATAAGCGTCTGGTTGTCTGGCCTTTTAAAGTGAACATTGCTGGCCATTTTTCTCGAATATGTCATGCTTCTTGCAAATTTCATGCAATTCGAACAACAACTGCTTGGTTGCGTTTCTTCGACCATTTTAACACACTCTTTCTCTGGTTCAAATCCAAAAATTCATTCACAAGATTACCAATGAAAAAATTCCATGTCACACTAACTTTTGCCTCTGAGTATATTAGGTTCACAATGAAAAGGGCATACAAGAAGGCAGTGGTGTGGTTGCCTACAATGACAGCAACAACACAACACATTAGTACCTGCATTATATATTTACCAAATACAGAGGACATAATCCTACTGACTATCATTTACACTGATTCACCATACAAGAAACCCTGTGTTCATACCCTAGTGCATTATTACAGATATGGTCAAAATGAGTCCCAAAAGGAATTGATGAGTGTTAACCGGATGGCAATACACAGGTTGGATGAAATTACACTAACACTGATCAAGTTACATTAGCGGTTAACGTAATTACAAATACTCACTGTTCTGAGTATTGACCAGTATTTACCCTACATTTCCATATCTGTTCTGTTTGAATGTTCTGCCAAAACCTTCCATCATTTACCGACTGAAACTGTTTGAAGGATACTGCAACGTTTACCTTTCAGGAATGAGATCCTGCAAAACAAGAACCCGCACAGCGTGTCTTCACACAACCGAACAGTAAAAATGTCGCCCAGCACAGCTGCTTGCCCATGTCCGTTGATCCCCACAATGCAACCCAGAAATGTTTGTGTTGTTATTTACATATCATAGGGGATAACATACTACTTGTAATTTTATAAGGGAGAATAAACAATAGATCTGCTTTGTGTTTCATATACAACTATGTCACCAGAGATCTGTCTCAGTCTATTTCTTATAAATATGGGAGGGAGGGGGTGTGGTGGGAGAGGGTGTGGGGAGGGGTGGGGGGAGAAGAGAGAAAGGTAGGTCATGGATGGCACTCACATCAACAAAATACGTATAAAAAACAACACTATGAATGTATGGCATGCACTATGCCACGCAAGGGTTCATCATTCACCACTGTGGTTGGCAAGTAGCTGTGGTTCATAATGGTGATCTCTTCCCTGAAATGCACTTCCTGGTTTTAGCTCTGAATGTCATCCTGTTCTCACACCCTTCCAATAGGGCTGCCGATCTCTTTATTTTTCCTTCCACCACCATTTGATTTTACTTCTTCCGTGTCGTTTAGCTGACCTTTACTAGCCCATTGTATTATTACAGATTGGCATTAATTATTATTCAGTGCAACATGGTTTTTGTTCGAGTGTTTGTAATATATTATTTGTTATAAACAAGATAGCGTTGCTCATTTATTTGTGGTGCAATTACGTTCTAAATTTAACCGTTTTAAAGATTGAGAGAACGGGTTTCCGCTCAACCGACTGAGGCGTCTATCATGGCCCATGCTCTGCACCAATCCTATTTATCATGGATGGCAATGGTGTCCATGTCCTCCATTCCTGCTCTGCCACATTGCATTTCCTTCATCTTTTATGTAAGGGTGAAAATAATGTGCAAGTAGTTCCATTTCCATCCACATGAAGGGTGCAAAGACGGATCTATTCAAACTATAGGATGGCTTGGTGGTCATTACCAGGGGCTTCGAGAGGGAAGAGGTGGGGTCGGGGGGGGGGGGTCCCTACCTCAGGGCCCGAGGTCCGTTGAGGGGCCCGAACGGCTCCTGTATTTTTTTTTTTTAAAGAAGTAGAGTGAAACTCCAGAAAATGGTTATGAACCAGAAATGTGCATCACAAAGAAATGGGTTTGTATCCTCTTTGTCCAAATTTTTTTTTTTTAACCATCTTCTCACGTACTTTTTTGCCAATCTTAGGGAGAAATACTGTTCAACAGTCTCTGTGTTCTCTGTTTCTCTCAACTCTGTGTTTGCCTCAAAATCTTGTGTCCCAAACCCATCTCTCTCTGTACCCACCTTACCCAGTCGAACCCAGCTGCTCCTGGACTCTGTGTCCTTCTCTCCTGACAAGGTGGAGAAGTTTTTGTCAAACCTCGACTCTGATTCTGCAACTGCACCAGACGGCATCAGCCCACAGGTCCTAAAATCCTGCTCTGCCACTCTATCTCACCCTCTCTCTGTTCTCTTCACCCTCTCTTTTGCTCAAGGTCATCTGCCATCTGCTTGGAAATCAGTCAACATTACTTCTTTCCACAAAAAAGTTGCAAAAACAGAACCTTGCAACTACAGACCAATCAGCCTGCTCCCAATAATCAGCAAGGTCATGGAATCCAACATCGCTTCTGACATCAAATCCTTCCTCTTCTCCAATGGCTTGACCTCTGATCATCAATTTGGATTCAGACCAGGTCATTCTACTCTGGACATGCTGCTTCTGCTGTCTCAACAATGGATGGAGGTCCTCAATGCCAAACAGGAAATCAGAGCTGTCTCCCTTGCTATACATCATGCCTTCGATACGGTCTGGCACCCAGCTGTGCTCACCGAACTCTCTTCCTATGGTATCCATGATAACCTTCACGCATGGCTTGCGGGCTTCCTCTCTGGTCACGGTCAACGTGTGGCCCTTAATGGAATTCTCTCATCTCCCCTTTCTGTCCAGGCTGGAGTTCCTCAAGGCAGTGTTCTGGGCCCTGTGCTATTTCTGGTCTTCATCTATGATCTCTCCAACAACAATAACAACAACAGTCATTTTAAGGCCATTTTTCCTGGTAGAGCGGAGATTAGCCTTGCGGTCCCCATGACGATCTTCTCCATTTTGCCCTATTTTCTGCATCTCCACCCCCCCCACCCCCCTGCCATATGATCTCTCCGACTCTGGAAAATCTTCTCTATCTCTTTGCTGATGACTCCACCCTTTGCTGCTCCATATCTCAACCCTCAGATCGGCAGGCTGCAGCCTCTTCACTCTCTGCAGACCTGGACAAAATCACAAACTGGTCAAATAAGTGGAACATGTCTTTCATGGAACAAACAAACTGGTCAAACAAGTGGCGCATGGTCAAACAAGTGGAACATGTCTTTCAATCCTGACAAATCGCACACTCTCACTCACTATGTCTCTCCGAAAAGACAGTCTGCACAACCCACCCATCTACTTTCTCAACAATCCTCTCAAATAAGTTCTGTCACTCGAGCTTTTGGGTCTCACCATCTGCCATGATCTTTCCTGGGAAAACCACATTTCCAAGATGGCCGCCAAAGCCAGTCGCCGACTGGCCATCCTCCGTCATGTGAAATACGTTTGGGCTAATGAATAAATGTGAATGCATCAACAACAAAAATATCCCACAGCATTATTTACATGACGAACAAGTGCTGGTTGCGAACGAAGTTTGCACTTTGGCAACAAAATAGAAACGGGCTTGTTAAAGAATAAAGAAAGCAAACGACACAGGACAGAAAATAATAGGGTGCAGTCATGGACGGCAAACAATCTTATCGTCTTGCTCATCCTTTGGACAAACTAGACCGATGCGATCGACAAAGAAGGACAACGTAGCTGGGTCATTTGGGTAGTCGTATGCCAGCGATAGAGGTAAAGTATCAAAATTATTATTACTTCGAAATAATAATATCAATACTATCAAGCAATACGAATAAATAAAGTCGCGAGGAAAGAAGAAACAGGAGATGATCTAACAGATCTGTAATGGCAACAGAGGTTACAGAACGGATTACAGATCACAGCAGGCCTGGGAGAAGATGGAGGGATGATGTGGAATCAGAATCCAGGAGCCTGCGGCAGGACGGAGGCAGGATATAAACGTGTTGTTGTCGCCAAACGAGTCCACATGCAAGGAAGTTGATCTGAAGATTCTGCAAAGCGAGGGACAATGCAAAGAAATAGCCAAAGGAATTGAAAGTACAGTTGGAAACCTACACAATGATATAAAAATCGGAGGCATTTAAATGCCAGGAACGTCATACTGCCATCTTTGTAAATCGGCCAAGTTGCTGGCACACTGAACAGGCACTGTCGGTTATTGGCCACCGGTGTTAGACTGTTGGCAGGCGAGGTTTGTCCACAGATTTGGTTTGGCAGTCAGGAAGGAAGGGAAAAATGAAGTTGCACTGTTCCCACAAGATCAGAGATGTTGAACTTTGAATTGCAGACAAATGGCGATAATGCTCGATAGGAGGTATTCCAAGCAAATGAAATCAAGCTTTTGGGTCTCACTATCTGCCATGATCTTTCCTGGGAAAACCACATTTGAAATCTGGCCTCCAAAGCCACTCGCCTACTGGGCATCCTCCATCGTGCGAAGTCCTTTCTGGGCACTTCTGAGCTCCTCACCACATACAAAGTTTTCATCCGCAGTTCAATGGAATACTGCTCTCCCCTCCAGACTGGTGCTCCTGCCTCACACCCAGCTCGGCTTCACACGGTTGAAACCAAAGCATTATAGTCTAGTAGGAAGACTAGGTCCCCCTGCACCCCCCGGAGATATACTTCTAATCAGTGTTTCTAGATTGGAAAAAATGTGTAGAAAATGACTAGCTATGGCCCCAAGCTGAAAAAATGTCCCACATACCATTTTTATGCAAATTACTGCTGCAAATTTTATGCAAAATTATGCAAATTTTATGCAAATTTTTGATGAGGAGTAGAGTTGAGGGGTCTTTGAGGGCTTCATCGAGGTGCTCTCGGTTGCAAGACTGGGTCATTCTGAGAAGCACAGCAGGGTCAGAGATCATGATGTTCTCCTCCTCAGTGAATCTCTCCATCAACAGCCTCTCCATTGCCTCACACACTGTTTTGAGGCAAAAGAGGGACTTTGCGTAGGCCTTTCCACTGAGAACACCTTTGAGAGATCCACTTGTTACTAGTTGTGCCTCAAAGAGAATCTCTGCATATCCAGAACCACGCATCTTGTGTCCAGTGAGCATCCCGATGTAGTTCATGGATGTGTGGAAGGGTCCAATCGTTACTACATGACTAGCAAATTCATTTGGCCAGCGCCAGATGATGGGAAGGGCTTTCATGCAGACACCCAGATCAAATGTATTCAGGACCCATCTCTGACCCACCTCAGCAGTTGCTGCCTCGGAACGCTTCAGTAGCTCACGAACAACTGCGTTGTCTGTGATCGGTCTGTGCCTGGTGCCTGCATGGCATGGCAATGGCCTGCAGCCTGTGCCTGGGCTAGGGGGTTTCACCTCTGCAACTGGTTCTCCCCCACCCAGCAAATCAACAGTCGACTACTGCACGCCTATCCACCAACCGATCACAGACAACGCAGTTGTTCGTGAGCTACTGAAGCGTTCCGAGGCAGCAACTGCTGAGGTGGGTCAGAGATGGGTCCTGAATACATTTGATCTGGGTGTCTGCATGAAAGCCCTTCCCATCATCTGGCGCTGGCCAAATGAATTTGCTAGTCATGTAGTAACGATTGGACCCTTCCACACATCCATGAACTACATCGGGATGCTCACTGGACACAAGATGCGTGGTTCTGGATATGCAGAGATTCTCTTTGAGGCACAACTAGTAACAAGTGGATCTCTCAAAGGTGTTCTCAGTGGAAAGGCCTACGCAAAGTCCCTCTTTTGCCTCAAAACAGTGTGTGAGGCAATGGAGAGGCTGTTGATGGAGAGATTCACTGAGGAGGAGAACATCATGATCTCTGACCCTGCTGTGCTTCTCAGAATGACCCAGTCTTGCAACCGAGAGCACCTCGATGAAGCCCTCAAAGACCCCTCAACTCTACTCCTCATCAAAAATTTGCATAAAATTTGCATAATTTTGCATAAAATTTGCAGCAGTAATTTGCATAAAAATGGTATGTGGGACATTTTTTCAGCTTGGGGCCATAGCTAGTCATTTTCTACACATTTTTTCCAATCTAGAAACACTGATTAGAAGTATATCTCCGGGGGGTGCAGGGGGACCTAGTCTTCCTACTAGACTATTAAGAATCGTTGGAATCTCCAGCGATGAAGTTGATTCTGAGGGCCTATAACTCGCTCACCAAAGGCAGGTTGGTGGTCTTTCTGTCTTCTACCGACTCCTCTCTGGCCTAGATCCCCCTGGTCTGTCCGTCTGTGCTCTGTCCACCAAATATTCCTGCGGGACTCACAAGATCTTTCAGCAACCCTCTTCTGGTGAAACTGCCAAAATCAAGACTCTCTGCTCACCTTCACTCTTTCAATCCTCTTTTCTTCTGCCTCTGGAACAAACTCTCACACTCTCTTCAATCCCTCTCCTCCCTCCAGGTCTTTAAAACAGCTGTTCACCAACAGCTCTTATCTTCCCCCAGCCAAAACCTTGATTTTTTTCTACCCCTGTTAAAACACCCCAAATCCCCCTCTTTCAATCTCTAACTTCTTTCCTGAAATGCCTAGTGGTGTTCATTTGCTTTATACTGTATACCCCTGCTTCCCACTCTCTCCCCCTCTTGTCTCTCTCTCCCTTCATGGTATGTTTTACATGTTGTTACGAGGTCCTCCCCTATCCCCTGGTCTCGGTAAACCCCCGAACCCCGAGAGCGTCCCCGGCAGAAAGATATGTTATCCTGTGGTGAAAATCAATAGTGAAACCACACCAATGATTATAAATGAACAAACTTGTATTATAAATCACACACAGGTAATACGGTACAGCAAATGGCCATTAAGAGTGCACTCTATATATTTCTTCTATACAGTCAGGTCACTCACGGCACGGTCAGCGAGTGCAACGACACTCCTCAATGTCTCTATGACTTTTCCCAAGGCGAATGGGATTCGCTCCAGCGGTCTATGGAACGAAATCCGGTCGAAGCCCGAATCTCGCTCTCCAGTCGATCTCCGAAGCGTGTACAGTGGGCAAGGGTGCTCTTCCCGCCACACTGTACAATGGCGCCCTCCAGAGGCGCACCTTCACCGCTCCCTCAGCAAACCGCAACGTAATTGGAGACGAAACGGTCGCACACACCCATCCCCGGCAGATGGTAGGATGTTGGGGTGAAGATGACACGAAGCAAACCTTCACAGGTGTCCGACGCATGGAGTGCAAGATGGCCGACGGCTCTGGCTTGAGCCGATGCAATGAGGCGAGGATTCGGCGGAATCTCAGCGCCCCAAATCTGTCTACGCAGATTTCACCACTCCAGCGAATATTCTTATCGCCGGATGTCCCTTCCAGGAACTCAAAATCCCCTCGCGGCTGTCGGTAAACCTCTCGCTGACGTCATGCGCCTTCTCCGACTTTGCTCGCGCCGCTTCCTCCTCTTCACCTTCTCGTCTTTCCGGTTCGGTGTCCTGTATCATTTAAAGTTAGCCTTTTTAACTTTAAATAACTGTTCATAAACAATAAACCTTGGGAAGACAATAATAGTACATATACTCCGAAATCTTTCAAGTGGAGGAAAACCACCATAACGGAAGTTACGAATCCGTAACAATGTCTGTGCATGTTTTCATGTTTAATGTGCTAACTCTTACACGAGCCTCGATTATGTATAAAAAACAAACAAACAAACAAAAAAAAACTGTCTCGGGTGTGAATTTACTCGATCGGTCCAAACGTCCCGCTATCTCCTTTATTTTCGATCATATGGCTAAATAAAATGACCATTTGATTTTAAGAAGTTTTTTGTTTTTCATGAAAGAAAGTTCCTTAAAAAGTTATAAAAGAGAAAAAGGGTGGGGGTTGAGGCCCCGAGGTTGTTTGCCAAAAACTGACTGTCTGACTACTGATCATTAGTGTAGTTTTGATCCCAGTCATTGTTTCTCTTACAGCAATGTTGTGAGGGTTCTTCACCCCAAATGAGGTCAGGGATGTATCTCTGTGCACATCCTGTTTCTTCGACACTGTCTGTCATCCTCTTCTCACCTTTCTTCCTGTATGTGTTATTCAAGGCTGCCTCCACCTGACTACTCGTTAGGTAGCTCTTAATAGCATAATCTCATCTCTTCTCCCAGTGAATGCTGGAGTTTCTCAATAAACTTTGAGTTTCAAGAAAAACCCCTCTACCACTTTGCAGGTTAATTCGACATTGGAGAACAGTATCTCGTCGAGGCAACAGTTTGTTGACAACTGCAATCTTTGCATAAAACCTGGAGTGTGGATATATAAGATCTTCCAACATTTGGAGAATCAGTTATTCTAGGCAAGTTTTATGTTTTCACTATCTCTGGAAAAATCAACAAAAACCATTACTGCAATCAACCCCTTGAAGAAGTTCAGTGTATCAAACCCATGGCCAGTACAGTCAGCCACAACTTCTCCTGGGAAGACCACATTTCTAAGTTGTCATTCAAATGCTAGATTCAGACTGGGTATCCTTTTTTGTGTCACAAACGTACTCTGTTCTGCTTCTTATGCCATACTAGGCCTTTTATCATCACTCAATTGAGTATTGGTCTCAGTTTGGGCTTGCCCCCTTGTTATGCCTGTCACTTCTGGATGCTGTAGAAACCGTCAGTTTGAAAATCATTATCACCCACCAAGAGATTGAGGCATAAGACTAGATAATTCTCGTTGCAGAGAAGTTGGTGACCACTCGTTGCTTACCATCTCCTTTCTAGTCTTTTTTTTCTGCTGCTTTTTCAGCCCCACACATCTTACCAGACCAATCAGCTGACTTGCATTCCTGAAATTATCCCCTTCTTGTTAACCTCACATTCCGGGCTTACTACTCACCTCACACCCTCCACCTCTATTTTCTTCTGCCTATCTATACAGGGTGTTCCAAAAAGACCCGGACAACTGTGGTTGTTAATATATTTAGAACCACAAATGATACAATGATACCCTTTGGTTTATATGATACAGAAACTCATAAAGTTTTGTGCGCATCATCAATACACTTCAATGTGAGCTCCGTTTGTCGCGCATAGGACATCAAGGCGGTACATGAGTTCTTGCCATGTTCGGCTCAGCATGTCCACCATTGCGCTTGCAGCTGTGATCTGAGAACAAAGATCCTGCAGGTTTGCCACCTTGGTGTTGTAGAATCAATTCCCCAGATGAAACGATCAAGGGGGGTTATGTCTGGTGATCGTGGGGGCCAGGCGGTTGGTCCGTTTTGGCCTGTCCAGCGACCTGGAATTCTTTTCATTCAGGACAGCTCGAACAACTAAGGCCTAATGAGGGGGTGCGCCATCCTGTTGAAAAATGATATTGGGTTGCAGGTCTTCAATTTGTGGGAAGGCAAATCCTTCCAACATGTTCATGTAAATTGTTGAGGTCACTGTATTGTCCGCAAAGAAAAACCGACCCACCAAGCGGTCATGAAGAAGGCCAGACCACACATTGACCTTTGGACTGTCATGTCTGTATTCAATGACAACGTGGGGGTTTTCAGAGCCCCAGATCCTCACATTGTACTGGTTGACCTTCCCCTATACATGAAAGGAAGCTTTGTCTGTGACCTTGACCTTTTTCAGGTAATATTCGTTCTCCTCTATGCTACTGAGCATTTCCAAGGCAAATGCCTTGTGTTTGGGTCCATCATTTGGTTTGGGTTCCTGAAGAATCTGCACCTTTATAGACATAAAGCTTCAGTCTTTGATACAAAATCCCATGTACAGTGGTGGGTGGTAGTCCCAATTCTCTGGATGCGTGTCAGATTGATTTTCTGGGACTTTGTTGAAATGATTCATGCACTCACTGTTCAATGTCTGTTGCACTTGTGCTTAGTCGACCGGTACTTTTCTGTTTTTGACAACTTCCAGTCTTCTTCAACCTCCTGCACCACTCTCTGATAATAATCTGTGATGGCGGATTCCTTCCATACCTTGTATGGAAATTACAGTGAACTTGCGTGTCGGATCTCATCTCGATGAACCATTCGACACACTGAGCTTTCTCTTGTGAAGTCGCCATTTTATTTTTCATTAAACCACCAGACCTGAAAATAAAGAAGCTTTGAGTTTCTGTATCATCTATATATATAAAACACAGTTTGTGTGTGTGTGTGTGTGTGTGTGTGTGTGTGTGTGTGTGTGTGTGTGTGTGTGTGTGTGTGTGTGTGTGTGTGTGTGTGTGTGTGTGTGTGTGTGTGTGTGTGTGTGTGTGTGTGTGTGTGTGTGAGAGAGAGTGAGAGATATGTTACCGATAGAGTCCTAAACGGAGAGGCTCACGAACTTGATATTTGGCACAAACATGGCCATTGAGCCTGGTTTATACATGGTCGACCTGGAAATGGTCGACCTAAAAATTTATTTCATAATATTTTTTTAACCATATTTTTACCTCAGCGCATTTCAGCGAGGAATATTATGACCGGAATGGCAGAGCAGCGCGCTGATTCGCTCAGAGCGATCACGTGATGTTCCAACTTTGCCGCCATAATCTTACAGTTATGCGTTCGCACGTAATTCAGTTTTTTCACATTTCAGCGAGGAACATTGCCATTCACACCACATAGGTGTTTTTTTCTTTCATCTTTAGATCCATATTTTTAGCCATAATGTAGCGAACGTAGCGTAGCTAACGTACGTTAGCATAACGTAGCGATCCTTGCTCAGGATCTTCGTCAGGTTCGCGAGCGAGTTAGCCAAAACGTAAAAGTGAAAATATATCGAATTTTTTATTCATATTTACCTCAGCGCATTTCAGCGAGGAACATTATACACAGAAACTCAGCTGGTCGCAGAGCAGCGCGCTGATTCGCTCAGAGCGATCACGTGATGTTCCAACTTTGCCGCCATAATCTCACAGTTATGCATTCGCACGTAATTCAGTTTTTTCACATTTCAGCGAGGAACATTGCCATTCACACCACATAGGTTTTTTTCACTTTCATCTGATATTTGTGATTTATTTCAAACAAACTGTATTTCCCATCTACACGGCCATGTATTCCTATTAACGTTATGTAAAGTACATAAATTGTGTGGATTACATCATTTGTGGATGTGATCAATTGCCAGTAACCATCTATATCCCTCCCTCCCCTTCCCTCCTCCCCCTCCCTCCCCGCTCCCCCTCCCTTTCCCTCCTCCCCTCCCCCTACCCTTCCCCCTCCCTTCCCCCTCCACCCTACCCTCTCCCCTTCCCCTCTCCCTTTCCCCTCCCCTCCCCCTCCCCTCCCCTCCCTTCCCCTCCCCCTCCCCTCCCCCTCCATTTACCCCATGCCCCTCCCTTTCCCCCTACCCCTTCCTTTCCGCCCTACCCCTTCCCCCTCCCCCCTCCCTTTCCCCCATGCTCCTCCCTTTCCCCTACCCCTTCCTTTCTGCCCTAACCCCTTCCCCACCCCCTCCCCCTCCCCCACCGCTCCCCCCATCCCCCTCCCTTTCCCCCATGCCCCTCCATTTCCCCCCTACCCCTTCCTTTCCGCCCCATCCCCCTCCCCTCCCCTCCCCCTCCTCCACCCCTCCCCCCATCCTCCTCCCCTCCCCCTCCCCCCTCCTCCTCCCCCCTCCCCTCCCCCACCCTCCCCCATCCCCCTCCCTTTCCCCCATGCCCCTCCATTTCCCCCCTACCCCTTCCTTTCCGCCCCATCCCCCTCCCCTCCCCCCTCCCCTCCCCCCTCCCTCCCCCCTCCCTCCCCCCTCCCCTCCCCGTTCCTTTCCCCTACCCCTTCCTTTCTGCCATACCCCTTCCCCACCCCTCCCCCTCCCCCACTCCTCCCCCTCCCCCTCCCACCATCCCCCCTCCCCCCTCCCCCCATCCCCCCTCCTCCTCTCCCCCCCTCCCCCTCCCCCCTCCACCCCACTCCTCTCCCCCTCCCATCCCTCCCCCTCCCTCCTCCCCCTCCCCTCCCCTCCCCCCTCCCCCTCCCCCTCCCCTCCCCCTCCCCCCTCCCTCTCCCCCTCCCCTCCCCTCCCCCTCCCCCCCTCCCCCTCCCCCTCCTCCCCTACCCCACCCTCCCCCTCCCCCTCCTCCCCTACCCACCCCTCCCCCCTCCTCCTCCCCCCTCTTCTCCCCTCCCCCTCTCCTCCCCTCCCTCCCGTTCCCCTCCGCTCCCCTCCCCCTCCCACCCTCCTCCCCCTCCCACCCCCTCCCCCTCCCCCCCCCTCCCACCCCTTTCCCCCTCCCATCCCTCCCCTCCCCATCCCCCCCTCTTTTCCCCGCGCCCCCTCCCCCTCCCCCCGTCTTTTCCCCTCGCCCCCTCCCCCCTCTTTTCCCCTCGCCCCTTCCCCCTCCCCCTCCCCCCTCTTCTCCCCTCTCCCCCTCCCCCTCCCCCTCTTCTCCCCTCTCCCCCTCCCCCTCTTCTCCCCTCCCCCCCTCTTCTCCCCTCCCCCCCGTTCCCCTCCCCCGCCCGGCAATGCCGGGTACTTCTGCTAGTATAAAATAAAGGATATTGTTGTATCATTTGTGGTATTGAATATATTAACAACCAAAGTAGTCTCGGTCTTTTTGGAACACCCTCCACTATGAGAGATGTTTGTCTGTGTGTTGCCATTTTTCTCAGAGATGGCCAAACAGATCTTCTTCAAACTTTCAGAGATTCATCAGTGAGTGTTGGGGAGTGTTTTAGGAAAAATATATATTTTTGAAAAAAAAGTTGGATTTTTTCCGGAATTTTTAATCGCTCTATTGCACCTAAGCCTTTGTTTCGATGTGAAAGGTAATATTAAATGATCCCTAACCACAGACCTCAGTTGTTTTAGGGAACTGTTTTAGGCCTCCAAAAAAAAAAGAAGATTGATTTCTTCATTGTTGCCATTTGAAATGCCAACAGGATAGAACAGCACTGGGCAATGCAAAGTTTACTGTAAAGGACGAGGACTTGTAATGCTCTCTCCCACCTGGAGGCGGTCTAGACGATACACATTTACATAAAGAATTTGCAACCGCCCTCCCCTTCAAGACCACCTATAAAGAAAAAACACACCCCTTTTACTAATTGGGGGCATGCTGATCCTATGTAGAAAGTTTGAATGCAATCGGCCTAGAACTTACTGTAGGAGGAGTAGCGCGACAAACACACACACAAACACACGCTGCTCCCTGAATTACAGTGAGGATGCAATAGAGTGATTTTGTCATGCTTTTCTGGAAACTTTTTGTGTTGAGGCCATGCATATATAATTTGCTCAAATTGGCCATCAATCATCGACACAGAATGGGAGTTTTTGTCTCATCTTCTATAATGTCGTTTTTGAAATTTATTACCACCACCGAAGATGGATGGAGGTTATGTTTTCACCCCTGTCTGTTTGTTTGTTTGTTTGTCCGTGAACAAGATATCTCAAAAAATTGTAGACTGATTCTGATCAAATTTGGTGGAGAGGTTGGGTATGTGACAAGGATGAAATGATTCGATGTTGGTGAAGATGCGGATCCTTATCTGGATACTTGATTTTTTTTAATTTCAATGTGATTATTCACCATTGAGAAATGTGGCCAAAAACGATATACAACACAACAAAAACGATATATTTTTGGATTTTGGTTTAGGTCCGAATCCAGATCCGGCCTATCGGTGGGATACAAAATGTAAACAAATCAGCCTGGTGGAGGTATGCGCTCTGCCAAGTGCCCTTCTAGTTTGTAATCTCTATTTACATTGCGGTTACATGTGCTTTTCAGAGTTGTCAACATGTATAGACTGTGTTGCCACAGGTGGTTGATTATGTGGTATAACCTTTTCTTCATGGCTTTTATGTTTATATATTCATATCGCAGTATTCGGAAAATTCTCTTTGAACTTGCTTCTTTTCATCCCTCAGGTGCAAGACTCAGAAATGGTTACCTAACCTTCCGGCTACTAGCGTTGTCATTACATTCCACAACGAGGCTCGGTCCACTCTTCTTCGCACTATCGTCAGGTTTGCACTTCTCTTGTAATTTGTAAACTTAGTTGAATTGGAAGAAACCGTTTGGTTTTATTCCAATGCTTATTTTCTGTGCAAATTTGTGAATGACAAGTTATTCTTTGACAATGCTGGCTTATCATCTACTATATAAGAGGGATGTCTGTCTGTCTGTCTGTGTCGCCATTTTTCTCAGAGATGGCTGAACGGCTCTTCGTCAAACTTTCAGAGGTTCATCAGTGAGTGCCTGGGAGTGTTTTAGGCCAAAAGAAATATATATATATTTGAAAAAAAAAAGATGGTTTTTTTGGAGTTAAAAAAAAAAAATCGCTCGATAGTGCCGAAGCTTAAAAAAAATTAATGACAGTTATATACAAGTACACATTCACATAAATAAATACAAAACAATCACCAGACATTTGAACACAAATAAATCGAACTATTCCGGAAGTGTACGAAGTTGGTAGTATGGCTTCTTCTTCCTGTTCGGCATCACACTTAACGCAGAAACGCGATGAACGCCACATTCACCAGCATATATTTAACGAAAAGGTGATGAATCCACTTCCTCCCCTTCCTCTCCTGCCTCCCCTCCTCCCCCCTTCCCCCCCTCCCCCATCCTCCTCTCCTCCTCTCCCCCCCTTCCCCCCTCCGCCTCTTCCGCCTCGCCCACTTTCCCCCCATCTCCCCATCCCCCCTATCCCCCTTCCCCCCTATCCCCAAATCCCCCCCCCCATCCCCTCCTCCCCCACCTGGCAATGCCGGGTACTTCTGCTAGGTGCTTTTAACTAGCTTCTACCTAGGTTCTGCTAGGAGCTAATTTTGCTTGATAGTGCCTAAGCCTTTTAAAATTAATGACAGTTATATACAAGTATACATTCGCATAAATAAATACAAAACAATCACCAGACATTTGAACACAAATAAATCAAAGAATTCTGGAAGGTTTTGAAGTTGGTAGTATGCTTCTTCCTGATCGGCATCACACTCAACTCAGAAACGTGATGAACTCCACATTCACCCACCAGCATATATATGAACCCCCTTCCTCTCTTGCCTCCCTCCCCTCCCCCCTTGCCTCCCCCTCCACACTTTCCTGCCTCTCCCTCCCCCTTCCCCCTCCCCCCCTTTATCCCCCTGCTCCACCCGCCCCTCCCCTTCCTCCCCCCTCCTTTCCCGCCCGGCAACGCTGGGTACTTCTGCTAGTTATGAATAAATTAACTTTCTTATTATCCTGTCAGTTGGTGTGAATTAAATTTGGTTATTGTTTGCAGAGCTAAAGTTTATGATGACAATTTTAAGGGGGAACTGTAAGAAATAATTTGAACGAAATAGCATGTAATTAATTGAGGTGTAATGTAATTAATAGCATGTAATTAATTGATTTTAAAATATCTGAATGATAAATGTTCTGTGCGAGTCACCTGAAACAACCTCCCCGCCCCCTCGCCCCCTTCTCCATCCCCCACCCAAAGAATAACCATTATAACCTTAATCGTGATGTATTACGCCAGTGGTGACATATATACGGTATATACAGTGCCGACAGAAAGTCTACACCCCCTTTCAAATTTTTCACCTTTTGTTGCCTTATCGCCTGGAATTGTATTGCATTAAATCAGACATTTTCCACCTTTATTTATACATCGTAATCCACAACTTACAAGTGAAAAAAACAAGTTCTACAAATTTCAGCAAATTAATTAAAATACAAAACTAGAATATTGTCGTGCAACCGCCGAAATTAATATCTGGCGGTCGCGGATGCCGATCGCGAAGGCTTTAACTTCCGAGGCGAAAACTCATTGGCGGATTCCAAAACCAAAAGCACCCCAAGCGCACGGAATGGAGGGGAACGGTGAGAGCCCTGCAACCTTAACTATTAAAATCAACCAGGGTACTGCGTTCAGGTATTTGTACAAGAAAATAATACAAGGGTTTATTGTGAAAAGCAAGGACAGGAAAAAGCACGATAATAAAATAAGCTAGCTAACTTGGGATCCCACACACAACAGATATCAGAGACAAGACGAGGGGATATGAATTAATAAAAAGAACACGTTATGTTGAATCGTGAAATGTACGCGGAGCTCGGGCTTATCTGTCTCGTCGTCGTGTCCGTCCAACGCGGCTCCAAACTCCGGCGTGGAGGAATCCTCCGTCCGCCTCGCACGCCCCGCTAGGCCCAAGCCAATGCCCTCGCTGCTGCACACGAGGTCCGTGCACCAAGCTCCAATGCACCACGAGGTCCCACCGCAGGACAGCGAGCTCCACTCGGCCTACACCTCAGCCCAACTCGGGTCGGGATCTCTGAACTGCGCTGCCAGGAATCCAACTGTGATCTGCGCACTGCGAACTGCCAGGAATCTAACTGTTTGGGATCAACTGCGCTGAACTGCGAACTGCCAACTCAACTCGTGCGCACCTCAAACAAACTCGGGATCAGATCTCCGTTCCGTTCCGCCCGCTCTTGTTAATATCGATCTTCTTCGTGACGTCAGCCCTGGCACGCTGCCAACCAATCAGAGCCTCCACCGACTCGCCAGCTCACCCCGGTGCACGCCCACTGCGTCACTCTCACTCCCGTCCCCTATTCCGTGGTCATAGCACGTGCTATGCGAGGTGGATAGGCCTCTCGGAGGTGTAAATGGTGGCGGCCATTATCGGCGGTGTCCTGGCCTGATTTCCTCCTCCGTCATGCCAGGGGGAACGGCGTTATTTAGTGTTGTACTAAAGGTCCTAACTAATGTCTATCTGATCTGCAGTGCCAAAAGGGACAAAGGTTTGGCTAACCAGGTGAGACATACAAGGGCGCTACTCATTGATCCCTACACTACCTAACACACGAATCTCCTGGTAGATTCACAATTATACATCTTACCCGACAAAACGCCTACACATGAAGAACTTATTACAGGTAGTGTTCCTTACTGCGAAATCTCGAAGCATGTTACCTATTCAGCTCTATTCTGCTCTACATATCACTACCCAAATTCATAACAATATCTTGGTTGGATAAGTATTCACCCCCCTGAGTTAATACTTGCTGGAAGCACCTTTGACAGCAATTCCAGCTGTGAGTATGTTGGGACAGATCTCAACCAACTTTGCACACCTTTATTGGGCAATATTTGCCCATTCTTCTGTTCAAAACTGTTGAAGCTCAGTCAAGTTGCGTGGGGAGCGTTGATGGAGAGCAATCTTCAATTCATGCCACAGATTTTCGATTGAATTTAGGTCGGGGCTCTGACTGGGCCACTCATGGACATTTATCTTTTTGTTCCTTAGCCACTCCAGCGTAGCTTTGGCTGTGTGCTTTGGGTCGTTGTCATGCTGAAAGGTGAGCATCCATCCCAATGTCAGCTTTCTTGCAGAGCGCAGCAGGTTTTCCTCCAGGATTTTTCTGTATTTTTCTCCATCCATTTTCCCTTCTATCCTGACAAGTTCCCGAGTCCTTGCTGATGAGAAACATCCCCATACCACGGTGCTGCCGACTACCATGCTTTGCCGTAGGGACGGTGATTTTTGGGTGATGTGCTGTGTTGGGGTGGCGCTGCCATGATGCTGCCACATTTTCTACTCTTCATTGCTTTTATCGCTTCCTCAACTTGCTTCTCAGTTATCGTCTTTGCCGGGCCTAAAACTGGGTTACTCTCTATGTTGCCATCCCATTCATTCTCTGCATTCAACAGCATTTCCATATATCTCTTCCATCTTCCTTTAATTCCATCTGGGTCCACAACGATTTGTCCCACTTCATCCTTCAAGCAACTCACCCCCATCACATCGCACCTCTCTTTCCCTATCTGCTTTGCAATCCTGAATACCGCTCTCTGACCCTCTTCCGAATCCAAGCATTCTCCGAACATTTTCCTATATGCCTCCTGCGCCTTTTCTCCCTCTTTCTTTGCAACCTTCTTGGCCGCATTATAAATTTCGTGCTCTGCCTCTTCTGCCCCCGTACCCTTCGCCTTCTGCCACTCCATGAACTTCTTCCTCTTCTTGTCAATCCTCTTTCCAACTTCATCATCCCACCACCATGTTTCCGAGTGCCTCGGTGGTCCTTTTGTCCATCCACATACCTCACCAATGGCTCCCAACAGACTATCTTTCATTGACATCCAACCACTTTCAAGCTCAACCACATCATCCTCTACCATACTCAGCCTCTCTTTTATTGCCTCCCTCACTGTCACCTCTTTCAACCTCCACACCTTCATTCTCGGTAGGTACTTTTCCCGCCGAGCTCTCTTCGCACCTTTCACCCTTATGTCGCAGACAGCCAAGTGGTGCTGTGAAACAGCGTCCTCCCTCGGGATCACCTTTGTGTCCCGGAGGTGCCCCCTATCTCGCCTATGCACCATCAGGTAGTCAACGGTTGTCGTCGACCCACCTGATGTGTATGTAACAAGCTTATTAACCGCTTTCTGCAACTGAGCATTACAAATCAACAAACCAGCTCCATCGGCAAACTCCAAAATCCTTTCACCTTCCTCCATTGCTCACACCATATCCGTAACCCCCATTAACTCCCTCAAAACCGTCTATTCTTCTCCTGATCTCCCTGTCATTGTCCCTACACCCCCACGACAATATATAGATACAGTGCATTCAGAAAGTATTCAGACCCCTTCACTATTTTTCACATTTTGTTATGTTGCAGCCTTATACACTCAATGTATATACCTTATACACACAATCAATACCCCATAATGACAAAGAGAAAACAGGCCGACGTGGTGTGGTGCTGACCGGGCCGACGTGGTGTGGTGCTGACCGGGCCGCCGTGGCGTGGTGCTGCCGGGGCCCCCGCAGCCGTGATGACCCCCCACCCCCCCCTACCCCCAGAATTTCCATGTTTTAAACGTTTCCCAGTGTGTACCCTGGATTAGAATAGGTACACCGTATCCCTACGTGTCGTAAGAGACGACTAAGGGGGTTGGCGTCAGGAAGGGCATCCGGCCATAAAAACATTGCCTCAAAAAGAGAACCATGACGATTACAACTACATATGGGCAGGTACAGCCCGAAGTGGAGATCGGTTTCTGTGGTTTGGGACATGGAATGTAGGGACAATGACAGGGAGATCAGGAGAAGTGGTGGAAGTATTGATCAGAAGAAGAGTGGACATATGTTGTGTGCAAGAGATGAGATGGAAGGGAAGTGGTGTGAGAATGGTGAAGGGTAGGCAGGGACAGAAATACAAGTTTGTGTGGCAAGGGTGCCTGGAGGGCGTGAATGGTGTTGGTGTCCTGTTTTCTGAGGAGTTTGTAGACAGTGTGGTGAGTGTGACTAGAGTGAGTGATAGGTTGATGATGGTGAAAATGATGATTGGAAAGCTCTTGGTGAACGTCATCTCGGGATATGCTCCGCAGGTTGGTCGGAGCGATGAAGAGAAGGACAAGTTCTGGTGTGCGATAGAGAAGCTGATGGAAAACGTGAAAGATGAGGAAGTTGTTGTGGTAGGAGGAGACCTAAATGGACATGTGGGAAGGAATATGGATGGTTTTGAGGGAGTTCATGGGGGTTACGGATATGGTGTGAGAAATGGAGAAGGTGAAAGGATTTTGGAGTTTGCTGATGGAGCTGATTTGTTGACTTGCAATACTCAGTTCCAGAAAGAGGATAATTAGCTTGTTACATACATGTCAGGTGGGTCGACGACAACCGTTGTCTACCCGATGGTGCGTAGGCGAGATAGGGGGCACCTCCGGGACACAAAGGTGATCCCGGGGGAGGAGGCTGTTTCACAGCACCACTTGGTTGTCTGCGACATAAGGGTGAAAGGTGCGAGGAGAGCTCGGCGGGTGAAGTACCAACCGAGAATGAAGGTGTGGAGGTTGAAAGAGGTGACAGTAAGGGAGGCATTAAAAGAGAGGCTGAGTAGGGTCGAGGATGATGTGGTTGCGCTTGAAAGTGGTTGGATGTCAATGAAAGCTAGTCTGTTGGGAGCCGTTGGTGAGGTATGTGGATGGACAAAAGGACCACCGAGGCACTCGGAAACATGGTGGTGGGATGATGAAGTTGGAAAGAGGATTGACAAGAAGAGGAAGAAGATCAAGGAGTGGCAGAAGGCGAAGGGTACGGGAGCAGAAACAGCAGAGCATGAAAGTTATAAGGCAGCCAAGAAGGCTGCAAAGAAAGAGGTAGCAAAGGCGCAGGAGGCATGTAGGAAAATGTTCGGAGAACGCTTGGATTCGGAAGAGGGTCAGAGAGCAATATTCAGGATTGCAAAGCAGATAGCGAAAAAGAGGTGTGATGTGATGGGGGTGAGTTGCTTGAAGGATGAAGTGGGACAAATCGTTGTGGACCCAGATGGAATTAAAGGAAGATGGAAAAGATATATGGAAATGCTGTTGAATACAGAGAATGAATGGGTTGGCAACATAGAGAGTAACCCAGTTTTAGGACCGGCAGAGAAGATAACTGAGAAGGAAGTTGAGGAAGCGACAAAAGCAATGAAGAGTGGAAAAGCGGGAGGGCCGACGGGAGTTGTGGGAGATATGTTGAAGGCAGCAGGAATTTGGGGTGTGAAGAGAATGACAGAGATCTGTAATCTGGTGGTGAAAGAAGGCCGCATTCCAGTGGATTTGGAACTGAGTACCCTCGTCCCTCTATACAAGGGGAAAGGTGACCCTCTAGAGTGTGGCTCGTACCGAGCGATAAAGTTATTGGAGCATGGAATGAAGGTATTGGAAAGGGTGTTGGAGAGGAGGATAAGGAAGAAAGTGAAGATCGACGAAATGCAGTTTGGATTCATGCCAGGAAGAGGAATGACAGACGTGCTTTTTGTTGTGAGGCAGTTGCAGGAGAAGTACATGGAGAAGAGGAAGAAGTTGTTTCTTGGGTTTGTTGATCTGGAGAAAGCATTCAATATGGTTCCACGCAAAGTATTGACATGGGCAATGAGGAAGTTAGGAGTGGAGGAATGGTTGATCAGAGTAGTGATGGCAATGTACAAAAGAGCGCGCACAGCTGGAAGGACGAAGGACGGGAACAGTGGTGAGTTTGAGGTGAAGGTGGGAGTGAATCAGGGGTCGGTACTAAGTCCACTACTATTTGGAGCTGTGATGGAGGTGCTGGCTCAGAACGTAAAGGAGGGTTTACCGTGGGAGTTGTTGTATGCAGATGATCTGGTGTTGATTGCGGAAAGTATGGATCGACTGAAGGAAAAGATGAACAAGTGGAACGAATGTATGGAGACAAAAGGTCTGAAGGTGAATATCGGAAAGACGAAGGTGATGGCAAGTGGGAAAGCATGTGGTGAGGTGGAAAGAACTGGGAAGTGGCCCTGTGTTGTGTGCAGGAAGGGTGTCGGAGTGAACTCCATTCAATGTGCGCTGAGTGGGTTCATCAAAAATGTAGTGGTCTGAGCGTCATTAACCAGTGTGGCAGCTACATTCAAATATAAGGTGTGCACAGATTGAGCTGCAGATGGAGGAAATGTTGAGTTGGATCTTGGAGACGGCGTGAAGCTGGAAGGTGTGAAAACATTTTGCTACCTCGGAGACATGCTGACTGGAGAAGGTGGATCAGACTCGGCAACGGTTGTTGGAGTGAGATGTGCATGGAAGAGGTTTCGGGAACTGAGTGGCATGCTGATGAGGAGGGGAGTGGCGTTGAAGCTGAAGGGAAAGGTGTATGCTGCATGTGTGAGAAGTGTTATGATTTATGGGAGCGAGACATGGGTAATGAACGTCGAGCAGCAACGAAGGTTGGAAAGGGTGGAAATGCGAATGGTTCGATGGATGTGCGGAGTGTCGTTGAGAGAGAGGAAGACAAATGATGAATTGCGAAAAATGATGGGAATACAGCCTGTGATTGATGCTGTGAAGAGGAACAGGTTGAGATGGTTTGGTCACGTGTTGAGGAAGGATGAAAGTGACTGGTTGAGAAGAGTGATGGAAATGAATCTAGAAGGAAGTAGAGGACGGGGAAGACCGAGAAAGACCTGGCTAAAGATGGTGGAAGAAGAAATGCGGGCAAGGGGGTTAACAAGGAAAAATGCAGAAAATATGGCAAGATGGAGAAGATTGTCATGGGGACAGCAAGGCTAACCCCCCGCTCTCGCAGGGAAAATGGCCTTAAAATGCATGTTGTTGTTGTTGTTGTTGTTGTTGTGTATCTCGAGCCCGTCGACGTACTTAGGGGGGTTAAACCCTTCTCCCCCTCGAGCTTCGAGTCCCCGAGGCCGCTACCCACTTTGCACTCGTGGGGGGCGGATTGCTGAGCAATTCCAGCCGCCAACCCTGTAGCGAGCGTGCGGAAGGGTCTCTGGTCACATACCCAAGTACCATCGATACACACGCCGCCCCGAGGATGGGGGCTGAACCTCACACGAGTTACGCTGGTCTGATACGCCCGAGCGGTTTGCGTGTCACGTAACTCGTGCCGTTAATTATTACTGACCCGATCGAATGGTTTTATTTCGTGCAATGCGAGGCCAATTGGGAAAAGACGTGAATGGCCAAATGGAAGCAAAGAACACAGGTTTATTACATTTTGTACAATGATCAGAACACAGAGACACAGGGCAGAAACTTAACCGTCCTTAAGTTAATGTCCCAGACAAGGGCCCTCTCACTCACGCGGGGAAAAGGATGAAGAAGAGGACGCACTCACAGCATGGCCGCTCCGTGCAGTTCGCCCCGGACAGCTCGCTGGGCGTTCGCTTCCCTTTGTGATGTTCGTAGCCAGGACGTCGGCCTCGGTCGTGCCCGCACGGGAATCCGCCCAGCGTGTCCCAAAGTTAACGAGGTAAACGCGCACGTTCAGGGAGCCCAGGCAGGGAGATCGTTGGAGTCTAGGGCCCCGGGAGAGATCGTCCTGCGAGAGCATTTATAACAGGGGCAGCTGAGAGCAGGGGCAGAGAGCGCTGAGAGCTTCAGTATCCCGGGACAGAGAGTTCGTGCTTTGACTTAGACTTCGACCTCGAGAGCAGAGAGAGCTTGTGCTTCGACCACAGAGCAGAGCGAGTTCGAGGCCCCGGGGCCGGGTTTTATAGCCCCCCCCCCCCCAGAGTTCCACCAGAATGTTCCAAGCACCTCCCTTGGCCGCCGTTGCTGGGCACTCCCCTTTAGCTCCCATTGGCTGCCGTTGTTGGCCACTCCCCTTTAGCTCCTCCCTCGGGCCTCTTGGACTTGTTCCAGGCCCAGCACGTGGCATTCCAGGCCCAATGAGGCCTACCCTTACTTACCTGCATCAACGCATACTAACACTGGGAAGGAGACTATACTTAACATTTAATAAGAAATAACTGAACTAAAGCGAGGCTACATGTTGTGGTGCAACTAACTAAAACGGTGGTTGCCTTTATTCTCAAAACCACAACAATATATATTGTTACGGTTTTCCGCCGCCCTTCCTACCTTTACCAAGGGGAGATTAAGCCCCTTGTTCTTTCTGGGCCGGCATAACCGAGACTTGAAACGCCCCTCCCGGGCAAACGCAAGGTAGGGTTTCGGGACAAGTCTCGCACGTACCTAAATACCTGTGCCGTCGCAGAAGCGGGGGATCAAGCCTCCCCCGCTTTGGGTACACCTTCTCCTCACTCTCCTCTCCAATCGCGCCTCACACTCCTCTCCAATCGCGCCTCACACTCCTCTCCAATCGCGCCTCACACTCCTCTCCAATCGCGCCTCACACTCCCCTCCAATCGCTCCTCACTCTCCTCTCCACTAGGTAACTGCACTGACCACGTGGTACGCAATCCGCTCGGTGTACCCAAATTACACGTGGCATTACACCATTTCTGGATCTGATGACTTGCCAGGAACCATTTTGTAAAAATGAATGTGCAGCATCTAACTCAATATGTCGAAATGTCACATACATCCATGCCCGTGGGACTCCCATGAGTGACCCCGCTAGTATATACATATATATATATATACATACACACACACACACACACACACACACACACACACACACACACACACACACACACACACACACACACACATGCATACATACATGTACACACGCGATGGCATTGCAATCTTTCCCTCACTGATGAACGTATTGTTACAGATCGCGGTTTAGATGTTATGATGACCGAGCGGTTTGGTATTACCGCGACCTAACAGGATCCCCGACTCACCCGATTCACCCAGAACGTTGGCCGGATCGCACCGCAGCTAGTCAATGAGGGAAAAGACGAAAACGACGCAATGCAAAGAGGAAAACGAAGGCAAAGAAAGGTTTGGAAATACTACTGAATTTATTGACTATTTACACACAAGCAAAAAGAAAGCAGTCACGTTTATTTACAAGCACATAAGACGCAGGTGACACAGGGAAAATACTAGCTTATACAGACTTAATTAACCCAGGACAGAACAAACAGAACAAACTCACGTACCCAAGAAGGGTGGAAAGGCAGGAGGTGGATGGCTGGAGGGAGAGGAAAGTCCAAGGGGGTCCTGCAGCTCAACCGGCGCGTTTAGCAGCCGCCGTTCCTTTACGGCCCTGCTCCAAACCGCCGTTCAGGCCCCCACGCTGCTGTTGTGGCTGCTGTGTACGTTGCGTGCTTTGCCAGGCCTTGTCCGACTTGTCTGGTCCAAACCCTCAACTCGTTCTTGGTCCACTCACTCTTTACCACCGACTCCTCACCGCAACCAACGCAACCAACTGACCACCACCACCGACTCTCTCTCTTGGTGACCAACTCAACCAACTGACCACCGACTCCACTGACTGACTCCTCACGACTCTCCCCTGGCAACCGACTCACGACTCACTTGCGTGCGCGCTTTTATAACGCCTCCGGCGATTAAGCCGCCGGCCTTCAGGACACGCCCATCGGGGTGCTCACCTCGGCCCTGGTTGGTCGCGCGACCCTCTGGCTCCGCCCTTGATGACGACGGGCGGGCACGCCTTTCTTCTCCGATTCGAGCACATGGTCAATGGTGGTTATTGGAGGGGAGGTAATTCGGCAATCGAGGCCCGGCAATGACGGAAGGGGGTGTAAAAGGAAATGGAGATTTTGGGGATGGGAAGGAAAGGGGATCTATTCTCTTTCACTGGTGCAATGGAGTACTTTAATTAATGGGAGACACAGCCTTACTCTAAAACACAGAATAAGAGATAACTATCAACAGGGGTATTCTATTATTTGGCTGATGTGTATGCTTGTGGACTAATTATGGGATGCCCTTTCACCTTTACACAGCTCCGGAGGTAGGGGGGCGCAGAATAAACAATAATAATAATAATACAGCACACAATCAAAAAAATACAGTCCTCATCTCCGCAACACTGCACCCTCCTCCTCTTAGGCACGTCCCGGGCCTACAACTTTTATTTTTAGTGTGACACGTAGGTGTAGTTCCCTCTATTTTTAACCTGACCCTGAGTGCGACAGTTTTAAAACAAATAAATGTGTCCCGCTGCTCCATTGCACCCTGCCTAACAGACTTACGCCCACAGTTAACCGAATGGCGGAATGGTCTTCAAACTATACACTGACGGTGGGAAGCATTATTTACAATGACGCTATTTTTATTTACAAAACTAACGCAGGACCTGTGATTGTTCTTTCTGGGGGGGAGACAGTCTGCTCTGCATCGACGCACCATGAAAGCACCCAAAAACGCACCAATACACACCCAAGCACCAATCGGTGCAGTCACCATTGTTCATCAGTGTTCAATCATAAAAAATAAATCAACAACCCCTAACCCTGCAGGTGATCTCTTGCTCTTCGGCTCCCTCTGCTGGTTATTATTATTTGGTCTTCCAGATGTTGTCATTCTTTTGCTTTGCTTACTGGCGGCCTATTTTCAATAAAGTGTGCCCAATGTGTCCTTTTTATTTTCTTTATTTATGGCCCACAGGGCCGACTACGTGTGGTTCACCTGTGGGGCATCGGTGCCCTGTGGCCAAGGTCCGCCAGCAAGATTTCGGGCCCTCATGGCCGGTTCCAGCAGAGGGGCCATGCCCCAACCCATGGGGTCCATAAATGGTGCTCGGCCACAGGCATGTGGTCCATAATGTGGTGCATCGATGCAGACAGCTGGTTCTGGGAATTTCGGGCGCACAATGGCCGACCCACGCACGCTCCCCTCGGCACCCAATGGCGCACAGGTCATGTGGGAGACAAAAGGGGAAAGACAATTGAGCGAGGGGTAAGGTCACAAGGGTACACATCAATAAGGCAATGCAAGGCGAAATGCGTACGGAGGGCGAAGTGAGAAAGCTCGTCCCTACCGTACGTCACCCCCCTGTCACCTACCCTACCCTTGCCCTTACCCCATATGTACAAAAATCTACACGTTTACAAATTCGTCACTACTGTCACGTCTTCCCCATATTTCCCCTATACCAAATTCGTCTCCACAATCCCTCTACTTCAAAATTTGCCATCACCAAATTCATCATCAATCCTCATAAGGAGGCAGAGATGGAACATCAAAGCACAATGTCACACCCACGTCATGATGCGTCTCACAATCCAAACATTTGCACAGTAAAAATAATTAAACATGGCATGGTGCGGAGTACCTGTCACCTCAGGTGAGTGGATGCAGATGGTGCGAGGAGACTTCATCCTAACTACTTTCTAAATGACATTAACACACTTTACACTACCCGGGGTCTTTCCCTGCCAATCCATTGGCCAACTTACACTATGGGTTCTAAAAACCAATTCCCATTGACCAAACTGTGGTGCTTCTCAATTTGGGGTCTCACTCCCCCGATTCATCTCCCGGTGCCCTCGCACAATTTCTGGGCTGCGACGTGTAGCTCTCCCAGCAGGTCTACCCACCTGCACACCTCCACCACTGCAGTTGCCACCCGAGCTTACCTAGCTCCTCACCCTAACCTAACTAACTGGGGAAGGCCCTCTCCTGGCTCTGTCACCCCTTGGTGCCCTCTGGCACTGGGCTACCCGGGTCCGTCCTCCGGATCCTCGGGCTCCATCCACAACTACCGGCTCCCAGAGCCCACCTGCGGCCTCACCTGGCCGACATCCTCACAGTGGTGGAGTGCCCAAACCAACTACACACACTAACAGGCTACACGCCCAGCCATTTCCACAACACTAATGCACCCATCCAAAGACCATTCTTTCACCCGCACCACAGATGCCAATATCCAACCACAATTTACCTGTACCCTCTACCTAACACTTACACTACCCGCCCCGGGTATCCGTGATGGGGGTCCACTCTTCCCCCATTCACACCTTCGCACCATCCACTCCACTCCACAATTTCCACCATACTCACTCCACGACCATCCATTCCAATACTCCATTTATTCCACACTACCATTCTCCATACCTGCTGTTGCACACCTGTGCCCTCACACCTGGTGCCACCTGCATCCTCCTTTCTTCCTGGACCATTTGGTCAACACAACACGCAATCACCACTACTCCCTCATACACTGCTCCACACACCTGTTCAGTTGCACCCCTGGGCAATCACACCTGTTCAATTCTCAACCACACGGCATCATCTCAGCTAACTACTCCCCTCTGAAACTTGCGCTTCCCAGTCGTCCCTTAAACTATTGCGCTCCCACGTCATTATAATCCACACTAATCTACCTGCGTCCCCACTACAGGTATCAGTCACTAACTAACCTTAACGTTACCTAATGTCAATCTCTTCTAGATCCCTACACACAATATAACCTAACCCACCCGGGATAGTTTTCACTGCCATACACCCCATAAACTATAGCGCATTTGCCCCACTCTGTGAGGGATGATGGATTTGCCATCCCACCACATCGGGGGTCTCTCCCTATAAATTTTGTTCGTCCAAATTCAATAAACCAAAAATTTGCCATTTACTGCTAATCACCATACCATCATCAAATTTTGCTTTTTTTTCTTCTAATTTCGGGGCCAAAACACTATCCTCATCACCCGTCTACTTATTAGGTCCTCTCGGTGCGCCGTGACATCATTAAACTCGGTTCGTAAAGCCGAGCAATGAATTCGGGTGGTTTGGTCGCCTGCAGGTTGAATCCGTCCGGCTTTCGGTTCAAGGGAGGTGGTTTGGTTGGACCGAGGGCTCCACGCACCATCTCGGCGCGGCACCTTGCGGTCCCGGGCCCGATGGCTCAATCTCCCCCGGTCGGAACCCCGTCCCCACGAGGGGGCACCGTTCCGCTTCCTCCCACTCGCCCTCGAACCGGACCGGTCGCCTCGCCCGACAAAGCCCGGACTCGACCGTGCGGGGCGGGGCCAAGCCCGAATCGGCAACGACGCTTCGAAGAGAAGCGACGCAGCATCGACCCGCGCCGGGCCTCGCACCCAACAAAGCACCCCGCGCCCCGAGTGCTCGCATCGGCTATCCGTCGCCCTAACCACTAACCCGGTTACCGTCGATGCTTTACTTGCATGCTCACACGCATACGCTACCCCTTTCACCCTCACAAAACCTGGCGTTCCAACGCCGTCCGTACATTCCACCAACGCTCTCCCTGTTACACACCACACCTCTCGCGCACACTCTTGCGCACACCTCTCCTCCATTACGTCCTCCGTAACACTCACCATGGGCGTGCACTCTGGCATCCACCCACTAACGCGCTCAGATGGGCTCTCCCACACCCGCGCTACCGCCAGCCCAGGTGTGCTTCCTCGCACACCCTCTACCATTCCAAGCGTGCATTCTCGCACCCGCTCCACCACCAACTCACTCCTCGTGTCACTCTCACCCTCACACGTACACTCCGTACACCCCGACGTGCATTCTCGCTCGCACTCGGTTTCACTCCCACACTTTATAACACACCCACTCGCCGACGCACACTTTTTCCTCACACGCGTGCCATTTTTACTCACACGGGACCCTTCACCAACGCCCGGATGCCTCCTCGATCCCAAGCGCGCGAAAATTATTTTGTCGCCAAACATCCTCTTACAAAATCTCCCCGCACAATACACAACAGCACGTCTCACCTTCGGGGTTCTTCTTCCTCCCTGCACCAAAACCTGCAAACTTCCATTTGGATTAGCGAGTACATCATCATGATTTGAGCAGGGACTTTGTACATTTTCCATTTCTCCCTGCAATTCCCGGGCTACCTCCGTCATTTCTTCAATTTTAATTCCCACTTCTGCTTTTTCTTTACTCACCTCGACGACCGTTGGCTTTAATAAAATTCCGTTTACCTCATCGGTCGCCGGTTTTTTCAAACCCCGTGTCGCGATTTCTACCCCTGTCATTGTACCCGCGCTTTCCTCCACTTCGCTCAACCAGCGCTTCTCAACCCGCGTTACCTCCTCGTGCACCCCTGGGACCCTTTCGCCCAACTTGCGGTCTCTGTCCTCCATCATTTTTTTATTATCCCTTTTTGCCTCTGCTATCCGTTTTTCCACTTCACACCTGGATTCCTCCCTCAATTTTTCCAGATCACACCCGGATTCGTCTGACATGGCGTCCCTCTTCCAATTATACATTGACTCTTCCATAGAGGCCCTCATTTGTGCCATAAATTGCTCCATGAGGGCCTGCATTTGGGCCATCCCTCCCACTTGTGCAGCGGGTGCGACCGCCGCTGCCCCAACCTCGTGCGCAAGAGCGCCATTTTGTGCGCCTGATACCCCCTCAACCGCCTCCTCATTGCTCTCCTCCTCCCTTTCTTCCCCGAGGTCCTGGGTCGATTCTACCCCGTCTATCTCTCCCACCGGCATCCCGTCGCCTTGACCAGCCATGGCGCGATTTCAAAATTCGGGTTTTGCTTTAAAACAAAACAAATTTCGTCCGCTCCAAATTTTGACCAAATTTTTTCTAGATGTTTTAAAAATTTGGTTCGGGCCCCGAATCTCACTCCCAGACACCAATTGTTACTCTAATGGTACAATTGGTGTTCCAAAATTTGGGCCTAACAAATTTAGTCCCAGGTCCGAATCCAACTCCTGACAACCAATTGTTACAGATCGCGGTTTAGATGTTATGATGACCGAGCGGTTTGGTATTACCGCGACCTAACAGGATCCCCGACTCACCCGATTCACCCAGAACGTTGGCCGGATCGCACCGCAGCTAGTCAATGAGGGAAAAGACGAAAACGACGCAATGCAAAGAGGAAAACGAAGGCAAAGAAAGGTTTGGAAATACTACTGAATTTATTGACTATTTACACACAAGCAAAAAGAAAGCAGTCACGTTTATTTACAAGCACATAAGACGCAGGTGACACAGGGAAAATACTAGCTTATACAGACTTAATTAACCCAGGACAGAACAAACAGAACAAACTCACGTACCCAAGAAGGGTGGAAAGGCAGGAGGTGGATGGCTGGAGGGAGAGGAAAGTCCAAGGGGGTCCTGCAGCTCAACCGGCGCGTTTAGCAGCCGCCGTTCCTTTACGGCCCTGCTCCAAACCGCCGTTCAGGCCCCCACGCTGCTGTTGTGGCTGCTGTGTACGTCGCGTGCTTTGCCAGGCCTTGTCCGACTTGTCTGGTCCAAACCCTCAACTCGTTCTTGGTCCACTCACTCTTTACCACCGACTCCTCACCGCAACCAACGCAACCAACTGACCACCACCACCGACTCTCTCTCTTGGTGACCAACTCAACCAACTGACCACTATTGGCCGTTGAGTAGAAGTAGAAGTCAACTTCTAACTGACTGACTCCTCACGACTCTCCCCTGGCAACCGACTCACGACTCACTTGCGTGTTTGCGTGCTTTTATAACGCCTCCGGCGATTAAGCCGCCGGCCTTCAGGACACGCCCATCGGGGTGCTCACCTCGGCCCTGGTTGGTCGCGCGACCCTCTGGCTCCGCCCTTGATGACGACGGGCGGGCACGCCTTTCTTCTCCGATTCGAGCACATGGTCAATGGTGGTTATTGGAGGGGAGGTAATTCGGCAATCGAGGCCCGGCAATGACGGAAGGGGGTGTAAAAGGAAATGGAGATTTTGGGGATGGGAAGGAAAGGGGATCTATTCTCTTTCACTGGTGCAATGGAGTACTTTAATTAATGGGAGACACAGCCTTACTCTAAAACACAGAATAAGAGATAACTATCAACAGGGGTATTCTATTATTTGGCTGATGTGTATGCTTGTGGACTAATTATGGGATGCCCTTTCACCTTTACACAGCTCCGGAGGTAGGGGGGCGCAGAATAAACAATAATAATAATAATACAGCACACAATCAAAAAAATACAGTCCTCATCTCCGCAACAGTATACATTTGGCTAAACTGCACTGACTGTCGCTATCGCAAGCTGACTAATTTGCTGCTGTATTTCAGGAAAGATATCAAGTATTTGTAGTGTACTTGGAAAGCACTATCTGAGTCCTTTGTACCATGCCATCTAATACTCCTGGCTGTTTGAATCACTGTTTTCCCATCACTCAATATATGCCATCCAGCAGATCATTAACAAAAAGAAAGAACTTTGCTGGATCTCGTTCGATCTTTTTTGATCGTTTTCTTACCTCCAGTTCTTTCTCAGACTTGAATCAAAATTATGAATTGTGTCTTTGCATTGTCGACTGTTCCATGTTTGTTTAAGCAATTCATAATAATTTCCATCTTTATGAATCCAACACTAGTCCACAAACCATCTTCAAAATTATGGATCTGTTTCCTTTTTGATTTTTTCCCCAAGATTATGTGATGGGCCTTCCCAATCAGTTTCTTGAATGTGCTGTCGCCTGGCCACGGTGTGAGTAAATATAGACCTCCACCAATTTTAATTTTGTGGTTTTTCTTGTGAGCTCAAAGTTGAACTTGTATGAGGCATTGACAATATGAAACTCTATGCCAAATTTGGCTATTCCAACTGCCCATGTTGTCCGGTTACTCTGCAGCCAAACCCACAGAAGGGACCATCGCAACACTCAGCGCTCGGTCTACGGCTGCCGCACATGTAATTAGGATTTCTCAGCAATGCTTCATTTTGTGCTGCAGCTTCCCAAATTGCACTTTTTGAGACCATTACGGTGTAATTCTGTACACAAGTGCAAAATTGGTTAACAATCTGCATTGATCTTGTTAATAACAGAATCTGCAGAAAAAAGAAAAACCAATTGTTTGTGTGTGATTGAAAGAAAGCCTAATGCTGACTTCTTTTTTTTATTAGGGATGGAAAGTGTGATTAGATAACTCTCACCTTTAAACTCACACCCATTCTTCAACCAGTTCTACAAAGTACAAAGCCCTTGGATTGGAGAGTCCTCAAGTTGCCACAGGATGGCTTTGGTGACGATAAAAATGTAATACAGAAAATAAATAAATAAAATACCCAACTCTAAATTTTTGTCCCCCGTCGCACAGCGTAGCGAAAGGGGGACTATGGCTTTCCCCTCCGTCCGTGTGTGCGTGCGGGCGTGCGTGTTTGCGTGCGGGCGTGCGTGCATGCGTAAGCGAAGGACCGCATTCGAATTTGGTGTGTGGGTGCAACCCACGTCAAAATCCAAGATGGCCGCCGCCATGTATGTCTGATGCCATGTATGTCTGAACCTTGAGATCAATATCTTGAAAAATAAGCGAAGTACCAACTTCTAATCTGGTGTGTGGGTGTATCTAGGCATAAGGAAGAACGCTATTGAAAATTGGGTCGCCACGTCAAAATCCAAAATGGCCGCCGCCATGTATGTCTGAACCTTGTGAGATGAATATCTTGAAAAATAAGCGAAGTACCAACTTCTAATTTGGTGTGTGGGTGTATCTCGGCAAAAGGAAGAACGCTTTTGAACATTGGGTCGACTCTTAAAAATCCAAGATGGCCGCCACCATATATATGTCTGAAACTTGTGAGCGAAATATCTCGAAAAAGAAGCGAAGTACCAACTTCTAATCTGGTGTGTGGGTGTACCTAGGCACAAGCAAGAACGCTGTTTAAAATTGGGTCGCCAGGTCAAAATCCAAGATGGCCGCCGCCATGTATGTCTGAACCTTGTGAGATGAATATCTTGAAAAATAAGCGAAGTACCAACTTCTAATTTGGTGTGTGGGTGTATCTCGGCATCAGGACGACCGCTATTGAAAATTGGGTCGCCACGTCAAAATCCAAGATGGCCGCCGCCATGTATGTCTGAACCTTGTGAGATGAATATCTTGAAAAATAAGCGAAGTACCAATGTCTAATTTGGTGTGTGGGTGTACCTCGGCATAAGGAAGAACGCTATTGAAAATTGGGTCGCCACGTCAAAATACAAGATGGCCGCCACCATATATATGTCTGAACCGCGTTATGCCTAGGTCCCCCGTCGGTGTTAAGTGATGCGAGTTGACAAAGTGGAAGACGCATGGCGGCCATCTTGTATTTTGACGTGGCGACCCAATTTTCAATAGCGTTCTTCCTTATGCCTGGATACAGCCACACACCAGATTAGAAGTTGGTACTTCGCTTATTGTCCCCCGTCGCACAGCGTAGCGAAAGGGGGACTATGGCTTTCCCCTCCGTCCGTGTGTCCGTGCGTGCGTGTGTGTGTGCGGGCGTGTGTGCGTGCGGGCGTGCGTGTTTGCGTGCGTGCGTGCGTAAGTGAAGGACCGCATTCGAATTTGGTGTGTGGGTGCAACCCACGTCAAAATCCAAGATGGCCGCCGCCATGTATGTCTGATGCCGTGTATGTCTGAACCTTGTGAGATGAATATCTTTAAAAATAAGCGAAGTACCAACTTCTAATCTGGTGTGTGGCTGTATCTCGGCATAAGGAAAAACGCAATTGTAAATTGGGTCGCCACGTCAAAATCCAAGATGGCCGCCACCATATATATGTCTGAACCTTGTGAGCGAAATATCTTGAAAAATAAGCGAAGTACCAACTTCTAATCTGGTGTGTGGGTGTATCTAGGCACAAGGAAGAACGCTATTGAAAATTGGGTCGCAACGTCAAAATCCAAGATGGCCGCCGCCATGTATGTCTGAACCTTGTGAGCGGAATATCTTGAAAAGTAAGTGAAGTACCAACTTCTAATCTGGTGTGTGGGTGTATCTAGGCACAAGGAAGAACGCTATTGAAAATTGGGTCGCAACGTCAAAATCCAAGATGGCCGCCGCCATGTATGTCTGAACCTTGTGAGCGAAATATCATATCATAGCATGTTTTCTGCATCTTCCACTTTGTCAACTCACATCACTTCCCCGACGGGGGACCGAGGCCTAACGCTTGTTAATATTGTTCCGAGGTTTTAACTGATATGGCTGAGATGGGTGATGTTTCCACTTGGTGAACGAAACTTGGTGGTTGAATTGCGCAGGTGACAAGAACAAGCCGATTCGATTTTGGTTAAGGTCAGGAAACAGCTCGGGCCTATCGGTCAGATAGAAAACTAAACTGTTCAGCCTGTGCTGCCCAAGTGCGGTTCTAGTTTTCTTTGTTTCTGAGTGTTTTGGGGGTTTATTTTTGTCCCCTGTCGCACCGCGGAGCGAAAGGGGGACTATGGTTTTCCCCCTCCGCCTGTGTGTCCGTCCGTCCGTCCGTGCGTGCGTGCGTGCATAATCGAAGGACCGCATTCAAATTTGGTGGGTGGGTGCAACCCACGTCAAAATCCAAGATGGCCGCCGCCATGTATGTCTGATGCCATGTATGTCTGAACCTTGTGAGCTGAATATCTTGAAAAATAAGCGAAGTACCAACTTCTAATCTGGTGTGTCGGTGTATCTCGGCATAAGGAAGAACGCTGTTGAAAATTGGGTCGCCACGTCAAAATCCAAGATGGCCGCCGCCATGTATGTCTGAACCTTGTGAGATGAATATCTTGAAAAACAAGTGAAGTACCAACTTCTAATTTGGTGTCTGGGTGTATCTCGGCATAAGGAAGAACGCTATTGAAAATTGGGTGGCCACGTCAAAATCCAAGATGGCCGCCACCATATATATGTCTGAACATTGTGAGCTGAATATCTTGAAAAATAAGCGAAGTACCAACTTCTAATCTGGAGTGTCAGTGTATTTAGGCACAAGGAAGAACGCTATTGAAAATTGGGTCGCCACGTCAAAATCCAAGATGGCCACCACCATGTATGTCTGAACCTTGTGAGATGAATATCTTGAAAAATAAGTGAAGTACCAACTTCTAATTTGGTGTGTGGGTGTATCTCGGCATAAGGAAGAAGTCTATTGAAAAGTGGGTCTCCATGTAAAAATCCAAGATGGCCGCCACCATATATATGTCTGAACCTTGTGAGATGAATATCTTGAAAAATAAGCGAAGTACCAACTTCTCATTTGGTGTGTGGGTGTATCTCGGCATAAGGAAGAAGGCTTTTGAAAATTGGGTTGCCACGTCAAAATCCAAGATGGCCACCACCATATATATGTCTGAACCTTGTGAGCGAAATATCTTGAAAAATAAGCGAAGTACCAACTTCTAATCTGGTGTGTGGGTGTATCTATGCACAAGGAAGAAGGCTGTTGAAAATTGGGTCGCCACGTCAAAATCCAAGATGGCCGCCGCCATGTATGCCTGAACCTTGTGAGATGAATGAATATCTTGAAAAATAAGCGATGTACCAACTTCTAATTTGGTGTGTGGGTGTATCTCGGCATAAGGAAGAACGCTATTGAAAATTGGGTCGCCACGTCAAAATCCAAGATGGCCGCCACCATATGTATGTCTGAATCTTGTGAGCGAAATATCTTGAAAAATAAGCGAAGTATTAACTTCTAATCTGGTGTGTGGGTGTATCTAGGCATAAGGAAGAACGCTATTGAAAATTGGGTCGCCACGTCAAAATCCAAGATGGCCGCCTCCATGTATGTCTGAACCTTGTGAGCGAAATATCATATCATAGCATGTTTTCTGCGTCTTCCACTTTGTCAACTCACATCACTTCCCCGATGGGGGACCGAGGCGTAACGCTTGTTAATATTGTAACGGATTTGGGAAACCGTGCACTTTGTGTAATTTATTGTAAATATACCCCCTTTGTGTAATGTAATGATTCGTGTAAATACCTCCATTCGTTGTTGTAAGATCAAAGGTCATCCCCATGTTAGTCCATCGCACCACGAAGCAAATCATAGGACGTCTCCATCGTTATATCGTTTTTCTGTGTTTCAGTTAAGGCCATGTGTCCAATCGTCGATCTTACGTTGCACCAAATCAAATAAGATAGAGCCCCTTTTCCATAGCGTTTGCCTCCATTACCAACTGCATTCGCCTACATCTCCAACAGCATTCGCCGCCATTGCCCATGTGCTCCAACTCGGAGAAGAAGAGCGTGGCCCGCCCATCATCATCAAGAGGTGGAGCCAAGAAGCCCTTACGACCAACCAGGAATCGGTGGGCATGGCTTGGTAGGGCGTGGCTATATAACCCGTCACGGGAAGCCCCCACCGCCAGATGAGCGAGGGGGCCAGATGAGAGAGAGGAGAGAGCTTCAGAGACGCGCGCGCAGATGAGGAGATACACGTCCCGCCACGCAACAGATTGGCAAGCAGCTTTCGAAGCAGACGAGTAAGGAGGGACCTGTTACTGCAGAAAGCCCTGCCGTGTGGAGCCGCCGGCTGTTCGCTTCCGAACTGTGAACTTGGAGCGGACCTCTCTGCTGCGCATTTTGCCCGGACCTGCCTGCCCTGTGTCCCACCTGAATCTTCTCCTTCCAGCCATTCACTCCTGCCTGCAATTTCCCTTTGTCGTGTAAGTCCGTGGTCTGTCCTCTGTGTTGTCTGGAATTTAAGTAAGCCTGTATAAGTTAAGCTTGCTCTGTGTCTATCTTCACTGTATATTACTTTTATTCATAGCTTCCTTTGGTTTGTGTAAATAATTAATAAATCTTTGTTCTTTCTTTACCTTTGGCTTTTTCATTCTCGTCCGATCGTCCTTGTCTTTTACCCATTGATATACGTGGCACGATTTGGCCAACGCTCAGGATCGGGTTAGTCTTTGCTAACGGCTCGAACTTCGGGTTGCTAAAACCGCTCGGCAACTAGTCCATCTAAAACCGTGGTTCGAGCGGGAGTCCCTCCTCTGCTTCGCGGTCAGGAGTGGCACTCAGGTCCTTGGGACTTTTCATTGACAAATTACCCTGGCTGCTCCCGACTGGAAGGAGCATTGAGATTTCCAGGACTCACGTCGGTCAGTTACTGACAAGGGGCTAACCCCTCCTTGATAAGGGGAAGGCTGATGTCTGAGATCCGTAACAATTGGTGTCGGGGAGTGGGATTTGAGGCCCGGACCAAAAAAAAACAAAAAAAAAAACATCCAAAAATTTGGTCAAAGTTACGAGCGGCCGAAATTCTTATTAACATCCAAATTAAAGGCGTGCCATGGATAATCAAGGTGAACGGGTGTCGGTAGGGGAGTTAGAAGAAGGGTTAGAGTCAACCCAGGACCCCAGGGAGGAGGTGGGAGTAATGCGGGAGGAAGGCAATACGCATTCGGTAGCGGAGGTTTCAGGCGCACAAGATGGCGGCCTCGCGCACGGGATTTCAGGTGCATGAGGTGGCGGCGCCTCGCACGTGGTCGCGGCAGCCGAGCCCGAGATGCCGGAGTACATGCGAGTATTTATGCTGCAGATAATGGCCAAGTTAGACACCCAGAAGGACGAGACGAGGGCTCAGGGTGAGCAATTGGGAAATCAAATCGGGGAATTGAGGAATGACATGGGAAACCAAATTGGGGAATTGAGGAATGACATGGGACCCCAAATTGGAGGTTTGGAAAGTAGAATGGGGGAGTGGTTAGATGACAAAATTGAGGGGTTAGACAACAAATTTGAGGGGTTAGACAACAAATTTGAGGGGGTTAGACAACAAATTTGAGGGGTTAGACAACAAATTTGAGGGGTTAGACAATAAATTTGAGGGATTAGACAACAGGTTGGAAGGGCTAGAAGGTAAATTGGGGGGCCAACTGGAGGACGTGGGTAATCAAATTGGGGAAATGAAGGATGGGTTAACGGAGTTGGAAAATAGAATGGCCACCCAGGAGAACCAAATGGAAGGGGTGAAGAATGGGTTAGGGGGGTTAGAAAACACCATGGAAGGCAAATTGTGGGAAATAGGGGAGCAATCCGCCCGGGAAATTAAACAGATGGGGAACCAGATAGAGGAGGTAAAAATCGGGTTGGAAACCAAATTGGATGCCCAGAGGAATGTTTTAGAACAGATGAGGGCGGCATCTACCAAAGAGATGGGAGAGATGGGGGAGGAGATAAGGCGTGGAGTGGGCGAAGAGGTCGCGGGAGTACGCGAGGAGGTAAAGCGGGGTGAGGAGCGCATGGAGAAAGAGGTGAGGAATAGTACGGCTAGGTTACAGGGGGGAATATAAGACCTGACGCGGGGAGTAGAACAGCTGACGGTGGGACAAAAGGAATTGGGGGAGCAGGTGGAAAAGAATACGGCGGTAATAGGAGGGTTGAAAGCGACCCAGAAGGAAATAAAGAAAGAACTTATAGCGACGAAGAGGGAATGTCAGATGGTACACGAGGGGTTGACAAAGAGGTTGGACGAGGTGACAGAGGCAATGGAGACAAAAGAACGGGAAGTAAGAATGCACATAGAGACGACCAAGGTGGCCTTCGAGGAAGAAATCGAGGGGGCGCACCGGGAAATAAAGGAGGTGAGACAAAAATTAGAGGAAGTGGAAGAGGGGGTGAGTGAAATTAAGCAGAGACGGAGGGAAACTAAGAGGGAGATAAAGGAGGAAGTGATGGATTATGTACAAGGTCTGTGCTCAAATCGTGATGGTGCTTACTGACCAAATAAAGAGTTTGCAGGTGGCGGAGGAGGAGCGAAGACGAGGAGCCGAGGTGAGTGGCGATATGCTCGGGAATGTATATGGTGTGAGGGGAGATTCAGTGAGCTTGGGTGTTGGTTTGGACCCGGGCGTTCGTGAGAGGCCGCTGGTAAGGTGTGCGACAGGTACAGAGGATGTGGAAAGAGGAGGTGTGCAAGGAGGTCCGACTATGGGGAATGCGAGGGGTATTGGTGAGCAAGAGTGTGCGCCGAGGAGTGAGTGTGCTGTCGAGAGTGAGGGTAAATCCACGACAGAGTGTGGTGGTGAGAGTGACATGGAGTGCGAGTCGGTTGTGGCAAGTGAGAAAGAATGCACACCTAGAATGGCCGAGCGTGTGCGGGAATGTACACCTGAGTTCGTGGTGAAGCGCATGATTGGGTGTGCAGAAGAGTGCACACCCATGGTTGTCACAGAGGATGTGACCAAGGAGTGGGCGCGAGGAGGTGTGTTGATGAAGTGTGCGAACGATGAGTGTGTGCCAAGGTGTGCGGTGGTCAGGGGTGTTACGAGGTCTGTGAGCGTTATGAGTGGACCAGAGTATGGAGTGAAAGAGAACGCACGAGCGAGTACGGTGGTGGAATTGACAAAATGTGGGGGATGTATGAGCAACGAACGGAACGAGTGGTGTGAGCATGTCCGGGGAGCATCGACGCTAAACGGAGCAGCAGTTAGACCGACTTTTAGCTGACGCGAGCCTTCGGTTCGTGCCGGGCTTTGGGTGCTGCGGGAACCGGCGGGGATCGTAATCACGGCGGGTTCAAAAGAACCGCCGTGTGCGATCTGCGCCGGGCCTCGCCCTGAACGGTCGCATCCGCGCTCTGCTAAGCGGAGCGGGCGGCCTGGTTCGAGGGCAGGTAGGAAGGGTCGGCACGGCGACCCCTTGTGGTTGCGGCGTTCCGGCCGGGTGAGATTTGGCCATCGAGCGGGAGACCGAAAGGTTCTGCACCGAGGTGGACCTTGGAATCTCGGCCCGAGTAAACCTCCTTCCCTGAACCGAGTGCCGGACGGATCCAACCGAGGTAGACAGACCACCTGCATGCATTGCTCGGCTTGGCGAAGCCGAGCTTTGAGAATGTAAGACGCACCGAGGCTCAAGTGAATGGACGAGTAGGGATAGGGAATATGATTAGCAGTGAAATTTGATTGGCAGAATTTGATGGGTGAATTGATTGGCATGATTGGCAAATTTGATTGGCGTGATGGGCAAAATTTGATTGGCGATGGTGATGTAGAGGAATGGTAACTCCTCCATCCCTCACATCGCCCGGGCACATGAGCATTAGTTATGGGGTTATGGTGGTGAAAACCAAGCCAGGGAGGGTTTGGATAATGGATTAGGGATCTAGAGAAATGACCACAGGTAACTGTAGGGTTAAGTAGCGACATGATACCTGTAGTAGGGGACGTAGAATAGATTATGTGGATTATAATGACGAGGGAGCGCAATAGTATAAGGGGCGACGGGGAAGCGCAAGTTTTAGAAGGGCACCAGGTAGAGCAGATGACGCCCTGTGTGTGTGTTGAAAGTGTATTCAGTAGCGTATTGTGAAAAGTGTGAGGTGATTGTGCATTGTATTGAATTAATGAAGAAGCCTGGGAGGAAGGAGGGTGCAGGTGGCACCAGGTGTGTGTGAGCACAGGTGTGCAAGTGACAAACAGGTGTATGGAGAATGGTTGTGTGAAATAGTTAGTATGGAATGGAGTATGGAATGGATGGGGTGGAGTGAGTATGGTGGAAAATGTGGAGTGGAGTGGTTGGTGCGAAGGGAGTGTATGGGGAGGATGGACCCCCATCACGAATACCCGGGGAGGGTAGTTTTAGAGTTAGGTAGAGGGTATAGGTAAATTGTGGTTGGATATTGGCATCTGTGGTGCGTGTGGAAGAATGGTGTTTGGATGGGTGCATTAGTGACGTGGAAATGGCTGGGCGTGTAGCCTGTTAGTGTGTGGTTGGTTGGACACTCCGCCACTGTGAGGATGTCGGCCAGGTGAGGCCGCAGGTGGGCTCTGGGAGCCGGTAGAGTTGTTGTGGATGGGGCCCGAGGATCCGGAGGACGGACCCGGGTAGCCCAGTGCCAGAGAGGGCACCGAGGGGGTAAGTGCCAGGGAGGGCCTTCCCCAGTTAGATAGGTTAGGAAAAGGAGCAGCTAAGCTCGGAGGCAACTGCAGTGGCGGAGGTGTGCAGGTGGGTAGACCTGTTAGCGGAGCCACACGACTCAGCCCAGAAATTGTGCGAAGGCACAGGGAATTGAATCGGGGGAGTGAGACCCCAAATTGATGAGCACCACAGTTTGGTAAATGGGAGTTTGGTTCTTAAAACTGCATAGAGTAAGATGGCCAATGGTTTGGCAGGGAAAGACCCCGGGTAGTGTAAAGTGTGTTAATGTCATTTTGGAAGTAGTTAGGATTGAAATCTCCTCGCACCATCTGCATCCACTCACCTGAGGTGACAGAACTCCACACCGTGCCATGTGTTGTTGTTTTATTTTTGTGCAAATGTTTTGGAAATGTGAGACGCATCATGATGTGGGTGAGACATTGTGCTGATGTTCCATCTCTTCCTCCTTATGAGGAATTGATGAGGAATTTGGATGATGGCAAATTTGGTTAGACATTGGGATTGGTACGAATTTGGATTAGGGGAGATATGGGAAGACAGGACGTAGTGACGAATTGTAAATTGTTGTGTAAATACGGGGTAAGGGGCGAGGGTAGAGTAGGTGACAGGGGGGGGGGGGGGGGGTGGCGTACGTTAGGAACGAGCTTTCTCACGTCGCTCGCCGTGCGCACCTCGCTCTGCATTACCTTGATTGATGTGTACCCTTGCGCCCTTGCCCTCGCTAATTCTGCTTTGTCTTCCTTCCCCACCCATGGACCGTGCTCTCTGGGCACTGAGGGGGAGCGTGCGGGAGCCTGCCATTGTGTGCCCGAATCCCCGCAATCAGCTGCCTGCATCCATGCACCACTTATGGACCACAGTACTGTGGCCGAGCACCACTTATGGACCACACGTTGTGTGGCATGGCCCCTTTGCTGGGACCGGCTAGGTTGGCCAGAGAAAGATCTTGCTTGTGGACCTCGTTGAGGTGGCACCAAGCCATACAGGTGGACCACCATAGTCGGCCCCTGTTGGCCATAAATAAAAACAATGGACACGGTTGTGTTTTTTTTTATTGTGATTGCTGCCACCAAATAGGCCGCAAGCCAAGAAGACCAAGAGTTGACAACATCAAGAATGACATCAGCCAGCAGAGGGAGCAGAAGATCCAGACCACCAGTTGTTTTTTTTATATAGTGTTGTGCAATGTCACACTGGATGTTGCATGACTGTGCTCTTTGATTGGTGATTTGGTGTTTATTGGTGCTGGTGCGTCGATGCAGTGCATGCTGTCTCCTCCCTCCCCACAGGATTTTCTTTTTGTCTCCTGAAAAAGAAAAATGACAGGTCCTGGGTTGCAGTGGAAGTAGTCAAAATAATGTCACTTGTAAATAATGCTCCCCACCGTCAATGTTTAGTTTGAAAATTAATTCCGCAATTCGGTTATTCTGTGGGTGTGAATCTGTTAGGTAGGGTGCAACGCAACAGGGGGACATATTTATTGGTGTTTTAAAACTGTCGCACTCAGGGTCAGGTTAATTATAGAGGGTATTACACCTGCGTGCCACATTAAGTTAAAGTTTTATCGGCCCGGGACGTGCCTGGAGGAGGAAGGGGGCCGTGCAATGGATTTGGGAAACCGTGCACTTTGTGTAATTTATTGTAAATATACCCCCTTTGTGTAATGTAATGATTCGTGTCAATACCTCCATTCGTTGTTGTAAGATCAAAGGTCGTCCCCTAGCTTGTCCATCGAACCACGTAGCAAATCATAGGACGTCTCCATAGTTATATCGTTATTCTGTGTTTCAGTTAAGGCCATGTGTCCAATAGTCGATCTTATGTTGCACCAAATCAAATAAGATAGAGCCCCTTTTCCATAGCGTTTGCCTCCATTACCAACTGCATTCGCCTACATCTCCAACAGCATTCGCCGCCATTGCCCATGTGCTCCAACTCGGAGAAGAAGAGCGTGGCCCGCCCATCGTCATCAAGAGGTGGAGCCAAGAAGCCCTTACGACCAACCAGGAATCGGTGGGCATGTCTTGGGAGGGTGTGGCTATATAACCCGTCACGGGAAGCCCCACCGCCAGATGAGCGAGGGGGCCAGATGAGAGAGAGGAGAGAGCTTCAGAGACGCGCGTGCAGATGAGGAGATACACGTCCCGCCACGCAACAGATTGGCAAGCAGCTTTCGAAGCAGACGAGTAAGGAGGGACCTGTTGCTGCAGAAAGCCCTGCCGTGTGGAGCCGCCGGCTGTTCGCTTCCGAACTGTGAACTTGGAGCGGACCTCTCTGCTGCGCATTTTGCCCGGACCTGCCTGCCCTGTGTCCCACCTGAATCTTCTCCTTCCAGCCATTCACTCCTGCCTGCAATTTCCCTTTGTCGTGGAAGTCCGTGGTCTGTCCTCTGTGTTGTCTGGGGTTTAAGTAAGCCTGTATAAGTTAAGCTTGCTCTGTGTCTATCTTCACTGTATATTACTTTTATTCCTTGCTTCCTTTGGTTTGTGTAAATAATTAATAAATCTTTGTTCTTTCTTTACCTTTGGCTTTTTCATTCTCGTCCGATCATCCTTGTCTTTTACCCATTGATATACGTGGCACGATTTGGCCAACGCTCAGGATCGGGTTAGTCTTTGCTAACGGCTCGAACTTCGGGTTGCTAAAACCGCTCAGCAACTAGTCCATCTAAAACCATGGTTCGAGCGGGAGTCCCTCCCCTGTTTCGCGGTCAGGAGTGGCACTCAGGTCCTTGGGACTTTTCATTGACCAATTACCCTGGCTGCTCCCGACCGGAAGGAGCGTTGGGATTTCCAGGACTCACGTCGGTCAGTTACAGACAAGGGGCTAACCCCTCTTTGATAAGGGGAAGGCCGACGTCTGAGATCCGTAACAATATTGTTCCGAGGTTTTAATTGATATGGCTGAGATGGGTGATGTTTCCACTTGGTGAACGAAACTTGGTGGTTGAATGGCGCAGGTGACAAGAACAAGCCGATTCGATTTTGGTTAAGGTCAGGAAACAGCTCGGGCCTATCGGTCAGATAGAAAACTAAACTGTTCAGCCTGTGCTGCCCAAGTGCGGTTCTAGTTTTCTTTGTTTCTGAGTGTTTTGGGGGTTTATTTTTGTCCCCCGTCGCACCGTGGAGCGAAAGGGGGACTATGGTTTTCCCCTCCGTCCGTGTGTCCGTCCGTCCGTCCGTCTGTCCGTCCGTCTGTCCGTCCGTCCGTCCGGGCGTGCGTGCGTAAGCGAAGGACCGCATTCAAATTTGGTGTGTGGGTGCAACCCACGGCAAATTCCAAGATGGCCGCCACCATGTATGTCTGATGCCATGTATGTCTGAACCTTGTGAGCTGAATATCTTGAAAAATAAGCGAAGTACCAACTTCTAATCTGGTGTGTGGGTGTATCTCGGCACAAGGAAGAAAGCTTTTGAAAATTGGGTCGCCACGTCAAAATCCAAGATGGCCGCCGCCATGTATGTCTGAACCTTGTGAGATGAATATCTTGAAAAATAAGCGAAGTACCAACTTCTAATTTGGTGTCTGGGTGTATCTCGGCATAAGGAAGAACGCTATTGAAAATAGGGTCGCCACGTCAAAATCCAAGATGGCCGCCACCATATATATGTCTGAACATTGTGAGCTGAATATCTTGAAAAATAAGTGAAGTACCAACTTCTAATCTGGTGTGTGGGTGTATCTAGGCACAAGGAAGAACGCTGTTGAAAATTGGGTCGCCACGCCAAAATCCAAGATGGCCGCCACCATATATATGTCTGAACCTTGTGAGCGAAATATCTTGAAAAATAAGCGAAGTACCAACTTCTAATCTGGTGTATGGGTGTATCTAGGCACAAGGAAGAAGGCTATTGAAAATTGGGTCGCCACGTCAAAATGCAAGATGGCCGCCGCCATGTATGCCTGAACCTTGTGAGATGAATATCTTGAAAAATAAGCGAAGTACCAACTTCTAATTTGGTGTGTGGGTGTATCTCGGCATAAGGAAGAACGCTATTGAAAATTTGGTCGCCACGTCAAAATCCAAGATGGCCGCCACCATATACATGTCTGGACCTTGTGAGCGAAATATCTTGAAAAATAAGGGAAGTACCAACTTATAATCTGGTCTGTGGGTGTATCTAGGCATAAGGAAGAACCCTATTGAAAATTGGGTCGCCACGTAAAAATCCAAGATGGCCGCCGCCATGTATGTCTGAACCTTGTGGCCGGAATATCTTGAAAAATAAGCGAAGTACCAACTTATAATCTGGTCTGTGGGTGTATCTCGGCATAAGGAAGAACGCTATTGAAAATTTGGTCGCCATGTCAAAATCCAAGATGGCCGCCTTGCGTCTTCCACTTTGTCAACTCGCATCACTTCACCGACAGGGGACCTAGGCGTAACGCTTGTTTCACTTAATTTTCACAATCTAGTGAGGTCGCGTGTTTTGCTTTGTGATTCACTCTTGTCACAGAATATTCGTTACTTAAAACAAATGGAGCACCACAGATAGCTTCAGTGCTCCAGTTGGAAGCATGTTCTGTGCCCTCTTTTCCTGTCTCAGGCCACTGTGAGGTTTGATATTTTGATAGTTGAGCCATACCTGATGCAACTAATGAGAGAGGAATTACTGGGTGATGTTATGTTTATGCAGTTGTTTAACCATGGCACTATATTCGGTCTTTGAAGTTGTTTATAAGATTTGTGCATATTTTCGCAATGAGTAAATTTCTTTTTTCCAAGATATGCGTCTTCAAATCCATAATTTTATTTGAAGCTTGATCAGTGTCCTTCACGAGTCTGTAATGTTGCTTTCCCATTTGCAATTTGTGCTTTGCAAATGTGCTTCCTGTGACATGCATTATGCTGCAAAACCTCTTGGGACATGAACAATGTTATTTTTATTGCATAATTAGCATTAATGTGTTGCCACATAACATAATCTTGTATGACTTCCCCACACCCTGAACCTTTCCGCAAACCTCTTCCCACTTTGTGTATGGGTTGGAGGTTGGATTCCCCAACATAGTGTGGCCCCATCCTTTCAAATTTTCTTCTTATTGTTGTCAAACCCAGAATGAATGTTCTTCAAGTACATCACATAGTCCCCTGCAACCGGACTTCAGAACATTGTGTACTTGGACTTGTTGATCCACCGAACATGGTTCTCTGTTTTGAGGCTCCAAAGTGTCCATCCCAGGTAGCTAACGTTGTCAGACCGAATATGGACACCTGGATAAGCTGGATAAGCTGGCAGGTTGTTTAGCAAGAGTCTGCCTGGCATTGTTGGCTACTTGGGATGTAATTAAAGGTTTGACAAACTGTATTGGTTCTTCACTGACATCCCAATGACATCCTGAACTCCTTTCTGTTTCATCACATCATATATGTTTAAACCAACCATTCACTGCAGGGTTCTTTCCTCTTGGTGATTTGCTCTTTTTTTTTCTATTGCCTACCTAATCAACGACCAAATATTGTTGCCTGTCGTTTTATGCTTCATGATTATATGCAGCCAATTACTTTTGGGATTTACATCACACCATTGTTGTGCATATAGCTGATTATCATTCTTTGGTGGAATTTTCCTTTTGTGACACAACCTTCTGAAGCTGAGCAGTGACATTGTTCCCTGACTAACGTACTCTGTCTGTTGACATATCCACTCGTTTCACAGATCAGATGTGAATGTGCATAATTCATGTATCATTAAATGATTAATATAAATATTATAATACAATAATAAATTATTATTAATATTATTATTAATATTAATATATACTAGGGCATGCCCGTACTATATATATATCTAAAATTATATCCCCCCCCTCTATTTACATGAAATGGTTTGGTCCATTCGCAAAGCCAAAGCGAACGGCTTGCGAGTACGGTAGAACCCCCCCCCTCTATTTACATGAAATGGTTTGGTCCATTCGCAAAGCCAAAGCGAACGGCGAACGGCTAAATCGCCATAGCTCGGTAGCTCGCTGCTCTCTGATTGGTCGAATCGTTTTTTGGACATAGCTCGGTAACTACTTGTCCGATTAATATGAAACCTTGAAAAGGCACATCCTCGGGTCCCCAGCAATATACCTGGCAAGTTTCAAGTATATCGGACCGGTAGTTGTCGAGAAACAGCGGTCGCATACACACAGAGATTACTGGAATTATAGATAGACTAGGGCATGCCCGTACTATATCTATATCTAAAATTATATCCCCCCCTCTATTTACATGAAATGGTTTGGTCCATGAAATGTTTTGGTCCATTCGCAACGCCAAAGCGAACGGCGAACGCTTTACATGAAATGGTTTGGTGCATGAAATGTTTTGGTCCATTCGCAACGCCAAAGCGAACGGCGAACGGCTTGCGAGTACAGTGACAATCCCCCCGGGGTTTTTATTAGTTTTAAAACATAGTTTAACGCCAACATAGCGCCAACATAGTTTGCAAACGTGAAATAAATGAATACGCTCTCAAATGTGCCATCCGAGGCAGAGTGTGTCCGCCACGTTCGGCACACGCGATAGCTCGCTGCTCTCTGATTGGTTGAATCGTTTTTTGGACATAGCTCGGTAAGTAATTGTCCGATTAATATGAAACCTTGAAAAGGCACATCCTCGGGTCCCCAGCAATATACCTGGCAAGTTTAAAGTATATCGGACCCGTGGTTGTCGAGAAACAGCGGTCACAGACAAACAAACGTACAAACAAACACACAGAGATTACTGGAATTATAGATAGATAATATATATTAATTATATTAATAATATTAATTATAATTAATTAATATTAATTATTAATATTAATAATATTAATAATTTAATAATTATTAAAGATATATTAATTAATATATATTGTAATATTAATTTTAATATATATTAATATTAAAATAATAAATAACTAGAACTGCCACTTTAAAACTGCTGGCAGTGATGACCGGTTTACTCGCACCCACTTTTGATACAACCCCACTTTTGATACAACCCCACTTTTGATACAACGCCACTTTTGATACAACCCCACTTTTGATACAACCCCACTTTCATTGGACATGCTTTGACACAACCCCACTTTCATTGGACATGCTTTGACACAACCCCCTTGGATACAACCCTGATAAACACACACACACACACAAACACACACACACACACACACACCGCCCCTTCACCCCCCCCCCTTCACACACACACACACACACACACACACACACACACACACACACACACACACACACACACACACACACACACACACACACACACACCACACACACATACACACACACACACACACATCCAACCCCCCCTCCTTCACACAACCCCCGCCCCCCACGTACACACATATCCACCCCCCCCCCCCCCACACCCACACACAAACACCCCTCCCCCCACACGCACACCCCTCCACACATACACACACACACACACCCCCCACCTCCACACATACACACACACACACACACATCTGCCCCCCCCCTCCATACGCACAACCCAACCCCCCCACCCACACACACACACACATATACACCCCCCCCCCCCCCACCCACACACACACACACATCCACCCCTCCGTACTACAAATCCACCCCCCCCCCCCACACACACCCCTCCACACATACACACACACACACACCTGCCCCCCCCATACGCACACCCCAACCCCCCCCCCCCCCACACACATATCCCCCTCCCCCCCACCCACACACACACCCTACCCCCACCCACACACACCCCCCCACCCCTCCCCCCACACACACACCCCTCCAAACACACACACCCCTCCAAACACACACACACACACACACACACATCCACCCCTCCGTACTACAAATCCACCCCCCCCCCCCCCACACACACACCCCTCCACACATACACACACACACCCGCCCCCTGCCATACGCGCACCCCAACCCCCCCCCCCCCACACACACACATATCCCCCTCCCCCCCACCCACACACACATCCTACCCCCACCCACACACACACCCTACCCCCACCCACACACACACCCTACCCCCCCCTCTCCTACACACACACACACCCCACCCCCAACACACACACACACACACACACATATATCCACACACACACACACACACACAAACACCCGCACACCCCTCCCCCCACACGCACACACATATCCAGACAAACGCACATCCCTCTCCCCCCACCCCCCAAGACACATTCCCCACATGCATCCCCTGACACCCCCCCCCCCCCCACCCCCCCCCCCCCCCACACACACACACACACCCCTCCACACATACACACACACACACACACACACACACACACATCCGACCCCCCCTCCTCCACACGCACACACGAACCCCCCCCCCCCCACATACACACATATCCACCTCCCCACACACACCCACACATATCCCCCCCCCCCACACACACACACACACATCCAAACACACACACACACCCACACAAACACCCCCACACCCCTCCCCCCACACGCACACACCTCCACACATCCACACACACATATTCCCCCTCCCCCCCCACACGCACACCCCTCCACACATACAACACCCCCCCCCCCCCACATACACGCATATCCATCCCCCCCCCCCACACACACACCCCACACACACACCCCACACACACACACATCCACACACACACATACCCCTCCCCCCCACCCCTAACACACATACACACGCGCACACCAACCCCCCCCCCCCCACACATCCCTCCCCCCCCACACCCACATCCCTCCCCCCCCACACACCCACATACCTCCCCCCCCCACACCCACATCCCTCCCCCCCCCACCCCCACATCCCTCCCCCCCCACACACCCACATCTCTCCCCCCCCCCACACCCACATCCCTCCCCCCCCACACCCACATCCCTCCCCCCCCACACCCACATCCCTCCCCCCCCCACACCCACATCCCTCCCCCCCACACCCACATCCCTCCCCCCCCACACCCACATCCCTCCCCCCCACACCCACATCCCTCCCCCCCACACCCACATCCCTCCCCCCCACACCCACATCCCTCCCCCCCACACCCACATCCCTCCTGCCCCCCACACCCATATCCCTCCCCCCCCCACACCCACACAAACACACATACCCCCACCCACCCCCCCCCCCACCCCTAACACACATACACACGCACACCAACCCCCCCCCCCCCACCACACACACATCCCTCCCCCCCCCCCACACCCACACACACATCCCTCCCCCCCCCCACACCCACACACACATCCCTCCCCCCCCCACACCCACACACACATCCCTCCCCCCCCCCCCCACACCCACACACCCACACACACATCCACATGTGTCAATCCATGCACTGATTGCAGAAAAAGCCATTTAAAAAAGAAAATTAACCTGAAATTGCAGACAGAATTATTTATTTTATCTGAGAAGCTAAACGAATCTTCTTCCTCTTTCGTACCTCAAACTTTAGGTGAAATGCGATCGATTTTAAAAAATCAGAATTTGAGCAAATCTGTTTCATTCCTTTGTTAATATGCCTGCCCTATTGATAAATCTGCAATTTGAATTTCATTTGAGGTTGAAATGACCGCGGGAGATCGTGTTATAGTGATGACGTCCTGGATGGACATCTTCTTCTTCAGTCGCTCACAACTTTGAGTGAAATACGATCGAGTTAAAATAGTCAGAATTTGAGCAAATCTGTTTCATTTGTTTGTTAATATGCCTCATCTATTGACAAATCTGCAATTATAATTTTTTTTGAGGTTCAAATGACCGCGGGAGATCGTGTGATAATGATCACGTCCTGGAAGGGAATCTTCTTCTTCAGTCCCTCATTACTTTGAGTGAAATATGATCGAGTTAAAAATAGTCAGAATTTGAGCAAATCTGTTTCATTCGTTTGTTAATATGCCTCATCTATTGACAAATCTGCAATATAATTTTTTTTGAGGTTGAAATGACCGCGGGAGATCTCGTTATAGTGATGACGTCCTTGATGGACATCTTCTTCCTCAGTCGCTCATTACTTTGAGTGAAATACGATCGAGTTAAAAATAGTCAGAATTTGAGTAAATCTGTTTCATTCGTTTGTTAATATGCTTCATCTATTGACAAATCTGCAATATAATTTTTTTTGAGGTTGAAATGATCGCGGGAGATCACGTTATAGTGATGAGTTCCTTGATGGACATCTTCTTCTTCAGGCGCTCAGAACTTTGAGTGAAATACGATCGAGTTAAAAATAGTCAGAATTTGAGCAAATCTGTTTCATTCGTTTGTTAATATGCCTCATCTATTGACAAATCTGCAATTATAATTTTTTTTGAGGTTGAAATGACCGCGGGAGATCGTGTGATAATGATCACGTCCTGGAAGGGAATCTTCTTCTTCAGTCCCTCATTACTTTGAGTGAAATACGATCGAGTTAAAAATAGTCAGAATTTGAGCAAATCTGTTTCATTCGTTTGTTAATATGCTTCATCTATTGACAAATCTGCAATATAATTTTTTTTGAGGTTGAAATGACCGCGGGAGATCGCGTTATAGTGATGACGTCCTTGATGGACATCTTCTTCCACATCTTCTTCCTCAGTCGCTCATTACTTTGAGTGAAATACGATCGAGTTAAAAATAGTCAGAATTTGAGCAAATCTGTTTCATTCGTTTGTTAATATGCTTCATCTATTGACAAATCTGCAATATAATTTTTTTTGAGGTTGAAATGATCGCGGGAGATCGCGTTATAGTGATGAGTTCCTTGATGGACATCTTCTTCTTCAGGCGCTCAGAACTTTGAGTGAAATACGATCGAGTTAAAAATAGTCAGAATTTGAGCAAATCTGTTTCATTCGTTTGTTAATATGCCTCATCTATTGACAAATCTGCAATTATAATTTTTTTTGAGGTTGAAATGACTGCGGGAGATCGTGTGATAATGATCACGTCCTGGAAGGGAATCTTCTTCTTCAGTCCCTCATTACTTTGAGTGAAATACGATCGAGTTAAAAATAGTCAGAATTTGAGCAAATCTGTTTCATTCGTTTGTTAATATGCTTCATCTATTGACAAATCTGCAATATAATTTTTTTTGAGGTTGAAATCATCGCGGGAGATCGCGTTATAGTGATGACGTCCTTCATGGACATCTTCTTCTTCAGGCGCTCAGAACTTTGAGTGAAATACGATCGAGTTAAAAATAGTCAGAATTTGAGCAAATCTGTATCATTCGTTTGTTAATATGCCTCATCTATTGACAAATCTGCAATTATAATTTTTTTTGAGGTTGAAATTAAACAAGAATGTATCAATTGAATGCAGGTTTATTAGCAACAACGATGAACAATCAATCTGCAAGACAAAGAAAGCGATGGTAGATATTAGAATAAGATAATAGATACAGAATATGCAAATAACAATGCGCAGTATTACACAAGATGAGAACGCAATAGAGAACAGCACCATACAAGAGTTGTCTATCTCCCTTTCCCAAAAACGTTCAATTGTGACACAGAATAGAACGAAACTGGAGACCGAGAAAAAGGATCACATGAGTTTATAATTGATATTCTTCTGAATTGAATCGGGCTGGTGGTTTGATAATTCGCTTCGGGCGGCCCGTCACCACCCGATCAATCGTCGGAGTCCTCTGAGGGCAGTTCGTAATTTCCTGGTCCATTGTGGGAGTCTCCGGTGGGTGGTTCACTATCGCCCTGTCCGACGCCGGAGTCCCCTCCAGCTGGTCCATCATCACCCGAACCGTCAAGGGGGCAGAAATAGGCAGTGACCGTGGAGGTGTGGCGGTGGTCTGCACATGTGGTTGGTTAGCGACTCTTGCGGGTGGTGTCATCGCGGTGGTGGAGCGGAGTGTCTGTGATGGTAAGCCCGGCGCAATGACATGTTGGGGTTCACCCTTCTGGGGAGTGGTAACAGGATTGAGACAGACTCTTGGAGCGGCGATGGGTTGGGTACCAGACATTAAGTATTTCGGTACGATTGGCATAACACTTGGCATAACGGTTGGCAGCATGCCACTTTTGCCAGTCGTAGTGGGAGTTGTCATGCTGAAAGGCGTAAAACGTCGCAGGAACTTACGATTCCGGAGAGTGATTCTTCCGGAGCCATCCACCTTGACAACGTATTGATCGAATTGTTTTACCTCAATCACGGTTCCGGTCCGGTCCCATTTTCGTGGTTCCAGGCCGGTCTGGTTCTGGATCCGGACATGGTCCCCGACGGCCAGTGGAGGTAGTTTTGTCGTGTGTTCAGAGAGTCTTTCGATCTCCCTGGCATGCCGAATGCGCAAAGCTTCCTCACGATTGTTGCGTGTTTCCCGCCAGGTGTCCGATGGCAAGTATCTGCCTGGGATGATGGGTATGAAGTCCTTGACTGGCCTCTTGAAGATGATCATGGCTGGAGACAACCTAGTGTCCTGATCCGGTGCATTCCGGTACTGGAGTATTGCACGTTGGAACCGATCAGTGTCTAGTTCACCATTGGAACCAGTGTTATCGGTGATCATTCTTTTCGATGTTTTGACTGCGATCTCGGCACGACAGTTGCTGTGTGGGAAGGCAGTGGATGACAACCGATGGTTAACGCCCCACCGACGCAAGAAGTCTTGGGTGTCATGTGCCGTGAATTCTGGCCCACAGTCAGATGCCAATTCGTCGGGGATACCATAAGTGGCGAAGTTCGACCGCAGACATTTCACTAGGCCTTGTGCCCCGCCAGTTGTTAGCTGAATGATTGGCCAATTAGAGTAACGATCAACGGTGACCAAATAACTCCGACCCTTGTGATGAAAGTAATCTGAACAAACGTACTGGAAAGGGTAGGCAGGTTCAGCTGAGGCTGTAGGTGGAGCGCTTGGTTGCGATGGGGCCATCCGATTGCAGTGTGAGCAGCGATTGCGCATCTCATGAATCTGGGGAGTGATTCCAGGCCAAAAGATCGAGCTGCTGGCCCGGGTGGTCATAGCCGTGACTCCTTAGTGAGCAGCATGAAGATTCTCAAGGACAAGCTTCCGTAGCTTCGGTGGGATGATAATCCTCCCCTTGTAGACCACTATGCCATCAATAGTGTAGAGGTGTTCACGGAAGGGAAAGTATTCCAAAATGGACACAGGGAAATCGTCCCGACTGGCAGGTAGACCCTGCTCAATAGAATTGAGTAACTGCAGCATCTGAGTGTCACTTGCTGTTTCGTCCCGAACATCGTCCCAAGTGACGGACCGCACAGAATCGAGTGTCTTGATGGCTGCCATAGAAATAGCCATTTCCATGCCAGTGTCGTCATCTGTGGTCCACAGCCCAGTCAAGGTGTGCTGTCTTAGTGTAGTCGATGTGGCCACATCCATAATGGAGGAAATGTCATCCACCAGTGGCAGTCGTTCCGATGGTCTGGCACCCGACGGATGTCGTGAAATCGCATCTGGTACGCAGTGTCGTTTTCCCGGGATGTGGATAATTCGGAAACGATATGCTAGGGTCCTTTCTTTCAAGTTGGCAAGCCGCGTGTTATGGATGTCCTCTAATCGTCTGTCACCAAGAAGCTTGATTAAGGGCTTGTGATCGACGGCAATAATCAGGTTCTTGCATCCCAACACAAAATACTTTACTTTTTCCAGGCTGTCCGCCACTGCTAGAGCTTCACCCTCTATCGGAGCATAGCGCGACTCCGCTGCATGGGTGAAGCGGCCTCCAGCAAGGGTGATTTTCCAGCCATCGGGGCAGCACTGTGGGGTTTCACCAGGGCATCTGCAGTGTTTTTGGAGGAGCCAGAAGCCAATCCCATCCTTCGACCAGTCAGTTGCGAGACATGTTGTCCGTTCCTTGTCAAAGATCCGGACCCCATTTGCGACTTCAGATATGATGAGTCGTTTTGATTCTTCGAATAGGGATTGTAGTGTTGCATCCCAGTAGAAGGGGGTGCATGGTTTTAGGAGGTCCCGAAAAGGTCGCATCCTCTCGGTCATGCTGAAGCAGTATGTTACCTGATTGACTAGCCCAAACCAGGAGCGAATGTCAGTAATTGTTTTTGGTGTGGGGAAGTCCTGTATCGCTTGGAGATACCTTTGGCATGGTCGTACACTGTCCATGGTGATCTCGAATCCAGCGAATTCGACCGTGTCCTGACCAAAATGGAATTTCGTCGGATTTTGCGTAATCCCATTACGGCCGCACAGGTCGAGCCAGTTGCATGTCTGAAAAAAGCTCTCTTCCAATGTGTCGCTCCACATGATGGTATCATCAATACATTTGGACTTGTTTTTGAAGTCCGATACAATTTCGTCAAATCGTCTGGAGTATCCATCACCTGAAGCGATGTAACCTTGGGGAGTGGTGCAGTAACGGTATCGGCCCCATGGTGTGATGAACGTTGTCAGATGGCGGTCACATTCTCTGATTGGAACGCTGTGATAGCCATTCCAGGCGTCTGTTACCGTCTTTTTGGTGTTATGTGGCACCGCCATTGCTTGATGGAAGGGTGACTGGGTGTGGTGGGTCTCACGTGTGCAGTGCGCATTCAGTGGTTGCAGATCAACTGTCCTCCGTGGGGTCCCATCCTTCTTTGGACAGACGACCATTCTGCTGCACCATGTCACTGGTTCACCAATTGGCACCGGTTCCAGAACCCCTAACCTGATGTCGCGATCGATACCAGCCTTGACTTCTGCCTGCCAGTGTAAGGGGACAGGCACTGGGGTGTGCACCGCTTTTGGTGTTGCCTCGGGGTCAACCATCAGTGTGAGAGGCGGACCTTCCATGTGGGGTAGTGGCTGGTGTTCGCAGACATTGAATGTGCTGCTTTTGTAGTACTCCAGTAGCCATTTCTCCAGCCTCTCTCGGTTCTCGTCAGTGGCCGGAAATGGGATAGATGTAGGCAGTGTAGGGGGAAGCGATCTTTCCGGGCAGTTACAATTTGCATCGATAACTGCTGCCACTGCAGCACCAACTGTGTTGGATTCGCCAATGGTTGGGAAGCTACTAGATACGAGGCCTAGATCGACGCATGCTTCACGACTGAGATACATGTTCCGTGTGTCAGGTGAGATGTAGCAGATTTGTCGGGTTTCAATAATGTCGCCATTGGCTGTGCGACCAGACAGGTGTAGGAGCATGGCGCCGATAATCCGGACCCTTCCACTGTTAACAGCATTCATCTTCAGGTTGACAGGTAACAGGTCTTCATTACGCAGCCCGAGTTTGTGGAAAATATTAAGTCCTGTGAGGCAGCTTTGACAGCCAGTGTCGGCCATGGCCTGGAGCCTGGCCGATTTTGGTCGGGATGACAGTGGCTGGCCGAAATGGTCATAAGATTCCTTATCGATCCGTGCTATGAGTTTTATGTACGGCTGTGGTTGAGACTTCTTCTTGGTCCAGCCAGAGAGGTGGTCAAATATATGGTGGTCGAGGTGTAGTGGAGTTGACAAGGTGGCCATGGCCCTTTTAATTTGCGGCTTCCAAATGGCCGTTTCTCGTTCCGTGACAGAGCAGAGGAGATCGTGGACCTGGCTGCTTTCTTCCACATCATGAGCATCCATTGATTTGTCCGTAGGTTTGTTGTCCGCCTTTTTCGTGCCTCCCCGGCAGACATGTGCAAAATGGCCGCGAGTGGCGCATTTACTGCATGTTTTCCCGTAGGCATTGCAGAATTGACGCCTTTGGTCGATGTTCGGCTGTTTGCCATGACCAGTTTTGCCGCAATAACTACAAATGGCCGCCTGCTTGTCGGTAGTGATCAGGGCTCTTTTGTTCTTCCAGTTTTTGTATTGGCTTGCGCCATGAGCGCCTTCACTATCGAGCAAGGCATTCTGGGAACGTTTCCCTGCTTCCTTGGCCTCGACGAAAATGAGAACTTCCTCCAAGCTCATGTTCTGATTTTGATCGCCGAGAATGTCCTGTTGTATATCTTGATCGGCGAGTCCCCGACATAGGACATCGCGAACCATGTCCTTGGTGTAGTTGACATCAGTAGGGGGATTGCATGAGCATACAACAGAAAACTTGCAGATCTCAGCTTGACCGGCCAGACGGGCTGCGTAGGTACGAATTGGTTCTTCTCGGTCCTGTCGCATGTTGTGGAGGTTTACGCGGGACACCATGGTATTCTCCTCTCGGACAGCAAGGGACCGAATGGCTTGTAGTATAGCTGCCTCGTCCTTGATTTCAATGCGTGGGTTGCTGCGGTGGAGGTCACGTCGTAGGTTATCATCACAACATTCAAGGAGTTGAACGCGAACATCATTGCCGATTATCTGGGTCGCTGCCTTGTAACCATCCCATCTTCTGGTGAAATATTGCTAATCTTCGCTGGTACCGCCGGTTTGGATACGAGGACGGCTGACTTTGTCCGGTTTGGCTGGTGCAATGGACGTGTGAGTCATGGTGTGGATGGAGAGCTGGATAGCAGCAACGGCATTGTCAGTGCTGTCAGTAACGTAGACACAGCTCGGGAAGGGGCAGACTGCAGCAGGCATCTTCAGATGAGTTGATTGTTCATAAACAAGAATGTATCAATTGAATGCAGGTTTATTAGCAACAACGATGAACAATCAATCTGCAAGACAAAGAAAGCGATGGTAGATATTAGAATAAGATAATAGATACAGAATATGCAAATAACAATGCGCAGTATTACACAAGATGAGAACGCAATAGAGAACAGCACCATACAAGAGTTGTCTAGAAATGACCGCGGGAGATCGTGTGATAATGATCACGTCCTGGAAGGGAATCTTCTTCTTCAGTCCCTCATTACTTTGAGTGAAATACGATCGAGTTAAAAATAGTCAGAATTTGAGCAAATCTGTTTCATTCGTTTGTTAATATGCTTCATCTATTGACAAATCTGCAATATAATTTTTTTTTGAGGTTGAAATGACCGCGGGAGATCGCGTTATAGTGATGACGTCCTTGATGGACATCTTCTTCCTCAGTCGCTCATTACTTTGAGTGAAATACGATCGAGTTAAAAATAGTCAGAATTTGAGCAAATCTGTTTCATTCGTTTGTTAATATGCCTCATCTATTGACAAATCTGCAATTATAATTTTTTTTGAGGTTGAAATGACCGCGGGAGATCGCGTTATAGTGATGACGTCCTGGATGGACATCTTTTTCTTCAGTCGCTCATTACTTTGAGTGAAATACGATCGAGTTAAAAATAGTCAGAATTTGAGCAAATCTGTTTCATTCGTTTGTTAATATGCCTCATCTATTGACAAATCTGCAATTATAATTTTTTTTGAGGTTCAAATGACCGCGGGAGATCGCGTTATCGTGATCACGTTCTGGAAAGACAAGCGGTGTGTTTCTTCTTCTTTCAACAATAAAGACTTATAGCTTCGAGACCGTACATCCAATCATCTTGAAAGTTTGCACACTTGTTCTGCCTGATGAGAGCTACATTGCATTAAAAACTCAAGTCGATCCATGCAGTGGTTCAAGAGTTACAAGCTTTTTAAAATTTAACTTCCATTATTTATTGCGGCCAAACCATGTGACTTATCAAAACGTCTCAAGTAACGTTGAAACATACCCCCATGAGGAACATTTGTGTAAAGTTTCCACTCGATATCTCCACAAATTATGGAGGTGATTCCATTTCTAGTTTGAGCTTTAAAACGTCATAACTCTGAAACCATGTGTCGGATGACGTCGTGCTCGGTGACGTTTTTGTTCGTCATGGGTATGCGAATATGCATGCCAAGTTTGGGCTCGATCCGTTCAGCCGTTGCGGAGAAAAAGGGGTTTTTGTGTTTTTTCACGGAAAACAAGATGGCGGCCGAACGATGTGACGTATGACTTCGAAAAAATTTTCATTCTGAGTTTGTTTTAACTAAGCATCTGGGAAAAAAATCCCATTTTCGGGGGAGAAAATTTTTTGTTTGACGAATTCTTACCTCTTAACGTTAGCATTTTTAATATACTCGATACACATGTCTTTTGTTCCCATTGAAGAGTTCTTTAGAATGAGCCATTCCTCAATTTTTTCCATTGAGCCGTTGCGGAGATACAGAGGGGAAAAGTTGAATTTGTTTTACAAGATGGCGCCCACACCACGTGACCTATGACGTCATAATTAGCATGAAAAAATTCTAGGAGCCAAGAGGATCATTTGATGAAAATTTCCTGTCAATCCGACCAGCGGTTGCTGAGAACATTAATTATGGAGTTTTCGGAGGTGCAAAATAGGGCGGAAGAATAATAATAAGAAAAACTCTAGCAGTAATAATAGGTTACTCTCCATTTCATGGAGAGTAAACCTAATTAATTATTATTGTAATAATATTAATATTATAATGTGCAAAATGTATCATTGACTGGAAAGAAATGTCATGACATTTATCAAAATAATTTAAGTCTATATATCCTAAAGTGAATTCCCTGGTCCACATGCCATAAAAACCAACACCGTAGGGGTGGAGAGGCTATTGTACTTTTGTAGCCATAACCTTTTGAAACTAGAACTACACTCGGTAGAGTGCATATCTCCGCCAGGCTGAACACTTTGTTAGTTTGTTTTGTATCACACTGATAGGCCAGATCTGGATTCGGACCTGAACCAGAATCTAATCGTCTTGTTCTTGTCACCTAACCAACAAGTCCCCCAAGTTTAGTCATAACTCGTCCATAACTTTTTTTTAAATATCATGTTATATATCGCTTTTCGCCCAATCTCTCAACGGTGAAGTATCACTTAAAAAATTAAATAATTATCGTATCCAAATCCATATTCAGATCTTCACCAAAATCAAATCGACTCGGTCTTGTCACACACCCAACCTGTCCACCAAGTTTCGTCCAAATGTGTCCATAATTTTTTGAGATATCCTGCTATGTATCGTTTTTGGCCCTATCACTGAATGGTGAAGAATCACTTCAAAAATTATGCTAGCCGGATCCGAATCCGGGTCTTCACCAAAATCGAATAATTTCGCCCTTGTCTCATACACTACATCTCTGCCATATTTCGTCCGAATCCGTCCACAACTTTTTGAGATATCTTGTTCACAGACAAACAAACAGCCAGGGGTGAAAACATAACCTCCATCCACCTTTGGTGGCAGAGGTAATAATACATTTAAGGATATCCAAAGTTGTAGCTTACTGGATGAATCCCCACCCTTTATCCTTTTTGGATCAACCTCCGCATATCTATAAGGTCTCTTGTCCTGAGAAAACATAATTGGAAAAGTCTGCATTCGATGCACACATACAATCAAATATTTTGATTCATCAAAAATGCAGCAGCGATCACCTTTTTTAGTCTCTGGCCAATGCAAGGCCGGGATCCTGCCTTTGTGCAAGTCTGAGGAATTAAAAGAAGAAAAAACTTGGTTACTCCTCTTATTCTTCTTTTTTTTGTTTCACGAAATCAACTTTACCATCTCAACTATTACAATCGTACGTGAAGCATTATCAAAGGTGTTTATGAAACGATGATAAACCGTCAAGGCCTTCAACGCTGCTGTTGTTTTTTCTTCGAGCACTGCTTGCTGCTGTTCACGGCATATTTGACACTTCAAATCAAGTGCAAGCTCTTGGGGAGTAGCATAAGCGTATGTATGTACGTGCTAGACATTGAATTCCTCAGCATTCTGACTCTACACTTTTTGTATTGTTCATCTTTCTCTGAGTGAGGTGATCATATCATGCTGTGCTCTGTTATTCCCATCTTTCCCATATGCCCATGATTCCTACTGGACAGTGTGCTCAACAAAAGCCCTCCTGCTTACATTCGTGAAATCATCCTGGTGGACGACTTTAGTGACGATCGTAAGCTTGTCGATTTTTATTTATTTATTTTTGTTATGGCATTAGCATTTCCTTTTATCCAACATTAAGTGTCATGTACATCTAACCTCTGACCCCCGTTGCCCACCATACTCGTGTTGTATATTCTCCATTCATCATCCTACCCTTACTGTGTTATCCCTGTCTCCTTTTCCTACTCTTTGTCTCTCACCCTCTTACCCCAGCTCCACTCCCCTCCCATTTCTTCCATTTTTTTTCCACTTCTTTTTTTGTTACTTCATTACACTTACCCTCTCCCCACTTTATTCACCCAACTATTTTCGATTATTTACTGATATGCACCTCAAGGAGGAAAAGAGTAATGAAATGCAAGTGCAGTTTGGTATGTACTGCATTGCAAGTGGGGTTTCAGAAGAATTAAAATCCCAATGTAATATAGCAGAAGTTTTTTAAATTACACGGTACAGTATTAGCATTAATCTGTGGAAGCTACTGCCTGCAAAGCAAGTTGTGTGGTTGGAAAGTGCATGGTGTTCACTTAAGTCAGCCAGCAGAGTGTGAACACGGAAATTGCATATAGCAGTGTAAGAATGTTTTGATTATTCCATGAATTATGTTGATGTCAGAAATATGCTGGTATAAGCTTGGCTTCCACATATTATTTTTGAGCAAATAGCCATCTGGAGTACTTGTGTCGAGTGTAACCTTGCATGTCGGTTATTTTTATTGCAGCCGAGGATGGAGAACTGCTCACTCGGATTGAAAAGGTTAACCTCCTGAGAAACGAAAGAAGGGAAGGTAAGATTAGTTTTCTTTTGTTATCTGCTGTTCATTCACATGATTCATTTTTTTTAAATCCTCTTCTTCCTCTTCTTCGTGTTTGTCTTCTTCTTCTTCTTCGTCTTCTGCTTCTTCTGCTTCTTCTTCTTCTTCTACTGTTCTATGTTTTTATTATTCTAATCAAGCATAATTGTTCTTTTTTGTTTTGTTTCCCCCTCCAAAGGGGGGAATTTACCATTTTAGCTCCCTCCAATCAATTGAGCATCTTATTTGTATTTTTGGTATGCATCTCATGTTCTCTGCCATTTAGTGTGCATCTCTTCTACTTCTCTTTTTTCTCTCATGCATCCTCTCACGTGACCTTAAATTTTTCATGTGACCTTTAATTGAAAATAAATGTAACAGTGAGTTGCCTTCCAATGCGGGCGGAGACATATCCCCGACATCCATTTATATTTGCTAGTTTGTATATCTAATATATGGCTATAAATGCCAGATGCCAGTGAGACAGTTTTATGATTTCATTCCTGATTTGTATGTCATACTTTTATCGTGTTATTGTCAATTAAATCTTAAAGGTTTTGAAGAGCTCCTGTTTAATGTTTAGCATTCCCTGTGATCCACAAAGTCTCATTGTGATTTGTATCATGGCAATGTTTTAGTTTTTATATTGCAACTTTTTGTTCTCCCATTTGTTATTTTGTCTTCCTTCTAATGCCCTTCATAATTCATCTGACTGCCTGATTGCAGCGGCTGTCCACCATGTAGAACAGTGTCAGCACTTTTCAACGGTAAAAATTGTATTGCTAACATGGGAATCGATGCACGGCAATGTCTTCAGTATTTTGCCAAGTCAAGGCTCATGGAAGAACTGGAACACAGAATGGATCAGGATGCAACAGAACAGAAGGAAGAGTAGAAAGTGAGGGGAGAAACAAACAGCATGGTTAAGGGACAAAATAGAGGGAGATGGCCAAATAAGGGATGTGCCGAAGAATGCCAGGTAGAGGAGGACGCATAAATTGGTTAAGGAGGGTGGGTACATGAGCAAACTTTCAGGAAAGAAAAACTGGAAAATTCAAAAAGGTGTGCTTGGGAGGGGTTAATGGGGATAGAAGAGCTCATGGTTGTGGATGGGGAATGATTGGAGATGGTGGTGAACAGCTGTCGTGAAGACCCGGAGGGAAGAATGAGATTCGAGAGAATGTCGAATGAGATTGAAGAGATGGGAAAAAATAGAAACTAATGAGTTGAGGTGAGCAGCGTTTCTGGATTTTGGGAGTTTCCCCAGAAGGAGGTTGCTGATGGACCACGTGCACGCTGCATAAACCTGGGCGATGGAGGGTGGGGGGGTGGGGGGCAGAACACAGACAGAGCAGGGGGTGAAAGGCCGGAGAGGAGTTGGTAGAAGACAGAAAGACCACCAACCTGCTTACGATGAGGGAGTGAAAGACCCTCATGGGGAAATTAAGCTCAAATAGCTCAAATCCATCTAATACCATCCCTACCGTGAAGCATGGTGGTGGCAGTATCATGCTATGTAGATGCTTTTCAGTGGCAGGGACTGGGAGACTTGTAAGGATTTAGGGAACAATGAATGGAACCAAATACAAGCAAATCCTTGAGGATAACCTGCTTCAGAGTGCAAAAGACCTTAGACTGTGGCGAATATTTGCATTCCAACATGACAATGACTCCAAGCACACTAGAATGGCTTCAGAACAAGAATGTGAAAGTCATTGATTGGCCCAGCCAAAGCTCAGACTTGAATCCCATTGAGAATCTGTGGAAATACTTGAGGATTGCTGATCATCGATGCTCCCCATCCAACTTGACAGAGCTTGAGCAAATCTGCAAGGAAGAATGGGAGAAACTCCCTAAATCCAGACGTGAAAAGCTGATATAGACATAAACAGGAAGACTCAAAGCTGTAAGTGCTGTCAAAGGCGCTTCTATGAAGTATGTGCTGTATTGACTGAGGGATAAATTTACACAAGGGTAAATACTGATGTAAATTAGATATTTCTGTTTGATTTTTAATTATTTTGTATTAAAAAAAAAATTCCACTTTGACATTACATGGGGTATTATGTGTAGATCAGTGTCAAAAAATCTCAGTTTAATCCATTTTAAATTCATGCTTTAACACAACAAAAATTGAAAAAAATCAAGGGGTTTGAATGCTTTCTGAAGGCACTGTAGATGGGAGGGTTTGCCAGACAGTGTTTTTGGAGGGAGAGAGATTATAGGCCTCCATCCATTGTTGGGAGATTCTGGACCTCCCCAAACTCCGGTTACGGTGCCCCCCAGAGTCTCGAGCGGGAACACGGCAGAAAGATTTGTTATTTTAAGTGTTCTAATAAACCATAGTAAAACCACACCAATGCAATTGTAGAACAAAACAAGTAATTGTATTTAGAACTCTCACGTACACAATAATAACACTATTAAAGAAAGTACCATGAAAATATCACTTGCATCAAATGAACAACATCTCACGATACGCCAAACGTGAGTGGAATGTAACAATCCCAAAGTCCGTGCACAAATCCCCACATGGGGTAAAGGTGGAAGTCGTGCAGAACGACCAGAACAGGCAGTTATCAGCACGGCTGCGAACGAGGAGTTACGAGGTGAGAGGTCGAAATGGGAATTGAGCCAATATGAACCAACGGCGCTCCACATGATGAGGTCAATATGGAAATCCTAACGACAAACACGATGAACCAGGTGGACGGTCTCCTCGAGGGAAAATGGCGATCGGCCTGTAATGCAGGCGCTTGCTTTCCCTCCAACAATAGCTCACACTTGGTGATAAAACCTGAGACACAGGTTTAATTGCAATCGCAATATAGGACAATGCAGCGGGCAATCCCTTTCACGGGAAGCCTCAACTCATTCGCGACCAATATCAAAAAAGTCCGCTAGCAGCCTCGATGCGACTTACGGCTGTATCTCTCTCATCGCCGTCTCCTCTCCCACCTATCTCTTCCTCTCTACTTTACCGGTTTCTTTGCCGCATTTTCCTTTTTCCTTCACAAACATTAATTTTTACCTTTTACTAAAGTCATCTCCATTTCACACAAAAATCTTAACAGCAATATTACCTGAAACTAAAAATATCCTACAAGTACATGATAACAACAAAGACGGAATTGACGAATCTGTAACATAGTGACAAGGTCTGAATCCGAATTGATATGGAAATCTGTTATGTCAACTGTGATGATGGATTCCTTGGCTTTGCTGATGATTGGATGGAAGCTGATAGGTCTCTAATTGAGGGGATCGTTTTTGCACCTTTTATGTGATGCAGTGACGTTTGCTGACTTCCAAGCAAATGGATGGTGACCTGGGGAGAATGACAGAGTGAAAAAGGGCAGAAAGAGGGTGTGCAAGAGCAGCAGGGCAGGTTTTAGGGTACGTGAGCTGATGCTGTCTGGCCCAGTTGCAGAATCGGAGTCAAGGGTTGCCAGAAACTTCTCCATCTTCTCATGTTCAAAAGACACAGAAATCAGGAGCAGTTGGGTATGACTGGGAGGTGTGGGAACAGAGAGTGAGGTGTTAGGGGACACAGGATTTGGAAGCAAAAACAGAATTGTGGCATTTTGCCTTTTCATGAGCAGAGTCGGTTGTGGTGCCATTTGAAGAGAGGGTCGGAATGGAAGGGAAGCATACACTAGAGATATACTTAACAAGGTGCCATCATGTTTTAGAGAAGGGAGACAAGTTTGAAAGTTCATTTTTGAGGTTGGACAGATGTTGTATTTTGGCTCTCCTGAGAGTGGATACACACTTGTTGCGGGCTTTGTGGAATGAGGTGAGATTGCCCTCGGTCGGGTTTGCTTTCCTGGAAGAGAAGGCAAGTTGTTTCAGAGCAACTGCCTCACCACAGGATTCAGTGTATCATTGGTGGGAAGATGGTTAGGATAATTGAGGACAAGATGTGGATGAATGTTTGAATGAGAGAGAGCAGGGTTCTGTGGAAAAAGAGATTCCCAGGTTAAGTTAATATCAGGGGCAGTGGATGTGAGAAGACCATGGCTGCTTGTGGTCCCTGTCAATCTGCCTGAGTGAACTGGCAGACTCGCTGGTACTGATGGGACTCTCTAAGAATAGCTTGAGAGATATGAGGGGAAAACTCTGAACCATCATTCACTGGCTGGGCTGATAAGCACACAAAAGGGAAATGCGCCCAAGGATTTGTAACTCTGCCCTTGTCATTTTGCTTGAACCGCTCGTTTGCATTGCAATGCACTGGCTTGATTCTCCTTTTGGCTGTATTGGGTTTGCTTGGTTTATTCCTCAGTATTCGTTGTGTTATTGCTAGATTTGATTTGGGAAGCAAGTAAATTTTTGTTTAATGATATGAACATGTCATTTGAGGTTTTTTTTTTCCTTGCTCCTTTTAATTTTAGTTTTTATAGTGTGGTCTTAGCCTTTTGACTGTTGGGTTGGTTTGCAGTAATACATCAAATTACTGCATCAAAGTAATGCAAGCACTTGTGTGAAGAGGAAGAATTGCAGGTGTAAAAGGGCAAACTGGAAAAGAGCATCACGGATTTATCACCCATACCATTGTTTTATTTATTTATTGGAAACAAAGCCTGGATAATAGTCACGTAAACTCGTAACTCGCCAAAAGAAGATCAACACCGTTTGACTCATTTCTTGTACACAATCAATCTGTCTTTTCTTTGGAAAGCACTATTTTGAGTTTAATAGGAAACCACCTGTGGTCAGAACTCTGAATGCATGTCTGGAATTGTGTACTTTGAATACCACGGCCTCGATACTAACACTTTTGATGCCTTTTCATGTGTCCGCTGGTATATTTTCCAGCAAACTTGTCACTGACAGTTTTCGCTGACGATTCCAGCAGCCCTTTTCTCTTTTCGACGGGTGTGGACTTCTGTGGACTTCGCAGCCAAAATTAATGTTCTCTTTAAACTTGGATCGGTATTCTACATCATGACGAAGAGATTGCTCAAAAATGATTGATGCGACTTGTAAATGGCTGTACGATTATCTCCTTTCCATTTCTGCATGGCCACACTCGGATTAGCGCTTTATCAGTGCAGAAGCAGGTGATGGGTACGAAAGAGGAAAATCGGCGAGGTTTTACAGAACAGTTACATTATCATTCACCACATGTGCTTCAACACACTTTTCTTAACTTCACATAGAATGCCCACTTTAAAATGCACCCGCCATATACAATGTACATGCATTGCAGTTAAATACAATGTCCCTTGTTTGGTATCCAACTGACTTTGATTTAGCATTATTCAGAGTATCTTGGCAAAAATAAAACTTCCTTGTGCATAGGGAAGTTGTGATGATGCACAAAATTAAGAATTTACCTCTGCAGTCATTTAAAATCCTTGGTGTACCCTGTAAGGACCTTTTAAATCCATTCCCACGACGAGCAACACTGATGCACTAAGATGTTTAAAAAGAGATTTTCTCCTAAACTACCATTGCATTACATCTCCATATGTTAATTTTAAAAAATAAATAACTTGCGAGTGTGTACTGCTTCCTTTAAATTTTAAGTAACCATATTAGTTTTGATTGTTTCCAACAATGCCACACGGATTTTATTATTCAATAATGGCCACATGTTTTCTGTTTGCGATGAGAACATTCTACATGATGAAGTACTTTCAATTCAATGACGAGAAACTTTTCTTTTTTTTTTTTGGAATGTCTGCACAAGTAAAAGAAGAGGCTGAAACCCTGATAACACCAAAACAGAATATAAATACTGTTGGAAGAGCATGCATTTCATTTAGGAACGATATCTGCAACGCCAAGAAAGGGAAGATTGACCGCTTTACCGAGGATCATTCTACATTTCTTGAGGTTGAAGTCAGAATGGTTTTCTGATGTTTAAGTAGTGGGGGGCGAGGAGTTGGGGGGATGGGGAGGGAGGTGGATATGGAGATGGATAACTGCCATATTTGCATGTCGAATAAATATTTTTACAGATCTGGTATAAGGGGTAAATGGAGTATCAATGAATATAGTTATCTTATGCACTTGCTCGAGTTAAGGAGGTAGTGTCGAGTATGTGTTCAGAAACTCTTGTCTTCCCCTGCCAGAATGTTTGTGTCTAAGCCCCATGCTTCCCCCCTTCCTATCATCTTAAAACTTTCCCCCGATGTACATCTGTCCCTGTGTGTACTTTCCATGACTTGCCAGTCTTCTCGGGATGTCGCCGGGGCAGATACTGTGCAGTGCAGCCAACCATTCAGAGCAGCCTATTCATCATCACCTGACAGCCACCTCCGATAAGCCGGCCTGACATCCGCATCACAGGTTATTCTGTCTTGTCCTCTGATCATGTCTGTCCTGTCCTCACTGAGTGAAATAAATAAGGCATTATTTATTTCAGCCATCGAGGTTCCGAGGGTGTGTTGGGTTTATTTTTATGCCTCCACCGACGAAGTCGCCGGAGGCATTATGTTTTCAGGTTGGCCGTGCATCTGTCCGTGCATCCGTCCGTCTATCCGTGATAGGTTTTCATTACCACAACTTGAGAACTGCTGAAGGGATCTTTGTCAAACGTGGTGTAGGTATGTATATTGATGTAAAGATTAACTGATTATATTTTGGGGTCAATGGTCAAAGTCTGTAATAGGTCTATAACTTGAGAACAGCTGAAGTGATCTAATTTCAAATTTAGTACAGGTATGTATAATGATGTAAAGATTAACTGATTCGAATTTGGGGACAAGAGGTCAAAGGTCAGAGGTAATGTCAGGTAAAAATGTGATGATTTGAGAACAGCTGAATGGATTTAAATCAAACTTGGTACAAGTATTGTAATGTATTAATGAGGGCGGAGGCATATAGGTCGACATCGGGACGTCGAAGAGTGTTGATCTAGTTTATTAATTGGTAGCAGTTTGTTTACTGAGCTGATGGGATGGCCGAGAGGTACGCACATTTGCCTCTATGCCTTCTTTCCTGGGTTTGATTCCCGACCAAGCTATGTACTGTCACCCTGGTGCTTCACAAGCAGAGTGAATCATCCATGTGTGTGCCATCCATCCCTCTGATGGACGTTAAACGGGTGTCCTGTCTGTCAGCATTAGTTTGCGAACGTTAAAGATCGCATGGTGTCCTTCACAAAGACTAAGCGAGTTATTGCCAGCACCATGGCAAAATTCCAAAAAATGCCCAAACTAGCCGAACGTCAGGCCTGTCTTGCCGGTTCGGGAAGACTCGGGCCAAGCTTCCTCTGGCCGACCCCACAAGAAACGTGCGATAATAGTAGCCATTGAAGAAGAAGAAGAACAATTAACACTTTGTTCACTCAGTGTGCTGTCGTCTTTCTTATTCTTCTTCCCCACTGAGTCTATACTATAAGAGAGCCGTGTGTGTGTGTGTGTGTGTGTGTGTGTGTGTGTGTGTGTGTGTGTGTGTGTGTGTGTGTGTGTGTGTGTGTGTGTGTGTTGCCATTTTTCTCAGAGATGCCTAAATGGATCTTTGCCAAACTTTCAGCAGTTCATCAACGAGTGTCAGAGCGTGTTTTCGGCAAAAATGAAAAAATTTGAAGAAGAAAAAAAAGTTCGATTTTTTTGGGGGAGGGGGAGGGATGGGGATTTTTTTATAAATGACTCTCTCGTGCCTGTGTCTTTGTAGCTATGGGAATGGTGATATTAAATTATCCCTGATTTGTGTGTGTGTGTGTGTGTGTGTGTGTGTGTGTGTGTGTGTGTGTGTGTGTGTGTGTGTGTGTGTGTGTGTGTGTGTGTGTAAACACACACACATTAATTATAAATTTTCCTTCGTCGGTGTCGGGTAGTGTTTTAGGCACCCACAAAAAAATAGGAAAAAAACCCAAATTGACGCCGGGCAATGCCGGGTACTCCTGCTAGTTGCTAATAAATCCTGCTGGCAAATGAGAACTTGTGTGGTCATTAGGGAATGAGAACTCCACAATGCATAGAATAATTTGCATATAAATCCGTAAGAAGGGTGAATTGGGTTTGCGCAATTAAGGTGCCATAAAAAAATCACCTGCAACCGTTTGCGCTGCCACTTCTGACAGGCTATGTGGTCATGTGTCTGAAACGCCAAATTCGTGTCCAAATAATCTGGGCAGATGCGGAGACCTTCTGGGTCCCTACTCGTATGGTGGGCCCGTCTGTCTCGAGAACCACGACCTTTGAAATATGTTGTTATGGAAATCGCCCATAATGGCTTTATTGGGGGATAAGCAATTACATAGATATTTCTTAATTGATGTTAGAGTGCATGTTATGTGAATCCCCTTCAATCCCCTCCAATCAGAGCCAATAGGAAATGGTGAGTGGAAAAAGGAGGGAGGTGAGGTGTGTGATAAAAAGACAGGTTGGTGAGCATCGTGCTGAAAGAGAGAGGAGGTGCAGAGTGGGACTGAGTGAAGTGGTCATTCATAGTGGTTCAGCGGGAAGTGAACAGCAGCAATCAAAGGACCCCTCCCGAGCACCACAAAGACTGTGGTTCGCTCAAACACAATCCCCACCCCCCAACCTGTGCAGTCCACACACCAGGCTGATGGAAGAGGCTGGCACGTACGAGCCAGGAGAGAGAGGGAAGCCGCTGAAAGGGAAGGTCCCCTTTCCCTTACCCTCCTCTTCTTTCTCTTTGTCTGTCCTTCTTGTCCTGTGTACTTATGTGTCGAAGTTCAGAGTAAGATCGACGATAGCTGAACTTGTTTCGTTGATAACATTATTGGAAACAAAATCCTATCTTTTCTCTGATAGCTTCCCATGGTGTCTGCGTCACCCTCAGAAACCTCTCTCTTCCCCCCACCCCCATGCTGAAATCCAATCAGCAGTGCCCATGACCTCAGTGGCTTGTTGCAAATTTGGCCGGTAAAATTGGTGTGCGTGTAGCGCGTGTGTATCGAAATTCAAATTGCCTCAACGTTCGATCAACCCGTTCTATGTCTCGCAGACCATCAGTAACGCTGGTGTTCAGGGGTGGTATATTCGTACTCAAATGGAAGCGGCAAGCCTCCTCAAATCAAATTAAAAGCAATAGAGCCTTGTGTTGGCTTAGCGGTTAGGGTGCCGGCTTGGGATCCTAGGATCCTGAGTTCGTTATCGCAGAATTAACGCCAGGGGTTTGACTCAGCCTGTCATCTTTCAGAGGTCGGCAAATTGAGTACCAGCTTGCTGGGATGAATGATCCCGGTGTGTACCCCGGTTTAGAATAAGTACACCGTATCCCTGCGCATCATAAGAGGCGACTAAGGGTTGGCATCAGGAAGGGCATCCGGCCATAAAAACATTGCCTCAAAAACAGTGAACCATGATTGTCATGGGGCCCGCAAGGTTAACCCCCGCTCTAGCGGGGAAAAGTGGCCTTAAAATGATCATTCATTCATTCATTCAGTCAGTGCTCATACACTTGGCCTATTCTGACAGCGAATTGCCATGGGTGTGGAGATCCTGAGACCTCGCTTTGCATGCAGAGTAACAGACGGACATTGGACATATTGACTCCTTCCTGCCTGGCAGGTGTCCGCCAGTGTTAGAATCCCCACACCTGCTACAACATTATTTGTTATAAAAAACCGAACATGTAGAATTGATAATGTCATTGACGATGGACGGTTCCAGTGTTCGTTGTAAGTGCCTTTTAGGCACGAGGGATGTGCAGAGCAATCGAGTGCAAGTTTCTACATAACATCATTGCCCCGTGTAATAATCGTTCAGCACGTATAACTCAGCCTGGTGTTGGCTTAACGGTTAAGGTGGCCGGCTTGAGATGTTAGGGTCCTGAGTTTTAGCTCCTTTCGTGCCGTTGAAATGGCACCAGGTGGGTTGACTCAGCCTGTCATTCTTTTGAGGTCGGCAACATGAGTGGTGGTAAAAATGCTTACTGGTAATTGGGGACATGGCATCAGCGGCACAGTCATTCCTCCAGAAAGTGATGCATACGAACCACAACCACGTCTAACTCGTGCATCCTTAGGTTTTAGTTCATAGGAGGCAATTTGAGAAAATTTGGAAGTCTTTCCGAGACATCAATTTGTGGATCATCCAAGAAACGCACTGATTACATTCTTTAATAATCCATTACAGTCCCACATCTGTCAGAAAATGAGAATATGAATGAATGAATGATCGTTTTAAGGCCATTTTCCCCACTAGAGTGGGGGTTAGCCTTGCGGGCCCCATGACAATCATGGTTCCCTGTTTGTGGCAATGTTTTTATGGCCGGATGTCCTTCCTGACGCCAACGCTTAGTCACCTCTTATGATGCGCAGGGAAACGGTGTACCTATTCTAAACCGGGGTACACACCGGGAAAATGTCAGAAAATGAGAGAAATAAAATAATTTGACACCTTCAAGCAGAGTCTATCATCAGCTCTGTTGCAAGGATCTTTAATGTGAGAAGAGGAACCGTTTATGTCCTCAGACGTTATCAAGCCACTACATGAACAAGAGATATGCCTGGTACATTCGCATAACCCATGTACAAAATCAGTTCCAAACTTCCCAGACTACTGCAAATACTCCCTGTACCTCACAGGGTAAGTATCAAAACGGTCGAGAGACGTCTCTGTGATGCAGGGATCAGAGCTCGTCGCTCTGTGCGGCATCCAAGATTTGCACTGCGACGCATCCAAGCATATTTTCAGTGGTACATTCAGCACATTCGATCGACATGGAGGCAATGAGAAAGTGTTGTGTTACGTGGCAAATCCAGCTTTCTCTTTGAAAGACGTGATGGCGGTGCACGGGTCTGCAGGAGATCCAATGGGCGATTATGCCCCGGTCTGTGTCCAGGAATCCACACATTTTAGATGTAGAAGTGTCATGATGTGGGGTGGTATTGCTGGAACCTTTTGCACCAACTTGATCTGTATTCATGGCAATCTGACGGCAGATGGTACATTAACGAAGTCTTAGCTTGCCATCTCACCAGATTTAAATCCAAGTGAACATCTCTGGGATATCATTGATTGGTGCGTTTAAACCTCACCAAGACAACCACTCACCCCCTATGAACTGGAACATGAGCTGATTTGGGCATACAATTCCTTTCCACAGGCTCAGTCAACCGCTTATACTGTCAATGTGACATGATTGTGCAATGCAGTGATTGCTGCTGTTGGTGGACAGACTCTGTATTGAGATTGTCACTTCCATATTTGTTTCCTTTGTGAAAACATTCACCACAATGCAGCATTACATAATCCGTTAACGATGAAATGGACATGTTATTATTCAGCATTTATCTCTCAGAGGTTTGCACCTCACCTGTGTCTCATGATGATATCACATAAATATATTGCATGAACAACAGTCACATGTTCGGTGTTTTATGGAGGAGGAGAGTGCCTGTGTAGTGGGGTAGAGCAGTGTAGTGGAGGAGAATGTAAGCAACCCCATTTACTCCTTCCTAAGTGGAAAATCCTAAGCATGTTTAACAGGAAGATAAATAAACCATGGCAGTAACATCAAACACCCTTCCTATCACCAAGTTTTAATCAACCATATATAACACAGCCAGTTTGTGTGCTTTTTATTATTATTATCATTATTATTTTTTAATACTAAGTCGAGGCTCGTGTAATAGCTAACACATAGTCCATATAATAAAGGGAGTGGGAGACAAGAGGGAGGGGATGGGGTGGGGGGGTTTGCCAGCAGCCCCTGTGCATCCTGAAGGAATATTTGGGGGACAGAGCACAGACAGAGCAGGGGGAGCAAGGCCGGAGAGGAGTCGGTAGAAGACAGAAAGACCACCAACCTGCCTGCGGTGAGTGAGTGAAAGGCCCTCGGAGTTAGCTTCATCGCGGGAGATTCCAATGATTCTGAACGCTTTGGTTTCAACAGCGTGAAGCTGAGCTAGGTGTGAGGCAGGAGCACCGGCTCAGAGGGGAGAGCAGTATTCCATTGAGCTGCGGATGAAAGCCTTGTATGTGGTGAGGAGCTCAGGTGTGCCAAGGAAGGACTTCGCACGACGGAGGATGCCCAGTCGGCGACTGGCTTTGGCGGCCAGCTTGGAAATGTGGTTTTTCCAGGAAAGATCATGGCAGATAATGAGACCCAAAAGCTTGAATGACAGAACTTATTTGAGAGGATTGTTGAGAAAGTAGATGGGAGGGTTGTCCAGACGGTCTTTACGGAGAGACATAGTGTGAGTGTGAGATTTGTCAGGATTGAAAGGCATGTTCCACGTGTTTGTCCTGTTTTTTGAGGAGAGACTTTTGAAGAGGAGGGATGGGGGTGGGGGAGGGAGGGAAATTTGAAGGGGACGGGTGAGGGTGGAGTTTTGAAGGGGAGGGGAGGGTGAGGGGAGATTTGAAGGGAAGGGGTGAGGGGTGAGTTTTTAAAGGGAGGGGTGAGGTGGGAGTTTTGAAGGGGAAGGGAAGGGAGAAGGTTGTGATGGAATGGGGGTAGGAAGGAGTAGAGGGAGGGGACAGGGAGTGGGACGTGGGTATGGGATAGGGTTTGTATTAGTAGAAGTAGGGGAGGGAACAGCAGAGTGGAGGATTTGACACTGAAGATGCTGTACAAAAGGATTATTGAAACGATTAATGAAATACGAACATCCATTGCAAGCTGGGGTTCTTGAAATTTTCAGGTCGGATATACGTTTGAAGATGTTAGAGGAGGGGTGATATAAAGGATAGTTTCGAGAATGTAGAAAGGAAGAGCTGTTTGAGTTTGTGTGGTTGGAGGATTTATTTGAAAGCCAACTTTTGAATAGGAAAAGATAGAGTGAATTATAAAATAGAACAGAGAATTCAACACGGGAGAAAAAGGAAATTGAAACATTTTAAATGGCACTGTGAAGACCATCCAGGTAAGACGTGGAGGTGTATATTAGCATTTGGTAGGTACATCGGGAAGTTGAGGTTTAGTTTTAGTATTTTTCTTATTAATTGGTCGTAGTGTTGGCAATTTTTCACTGATACATCCAGTTCACCTTTGGAAAACGACCTTTGAAAGTGCAAATAAAAATGTTTAGACATTAAATGAACAGTTTTAGAGTATTAGTGCATCGCAGCAGGTCATGTCCAATTGGGGTGGAGGAGTCAAGACTGGTTGTTAATTTCTCCATGTGGAATGAAGAACTATTATTGGTGGGGAAGATCAGCAATCAGCATTGGTGGGCTGGTAGACCAATGGATGAAATCAACAGGATGTTCACTGAGGTATGCTAATCACTGTGAGAAGCAAGGATAAGCTAATATTTTGGGCGTTAACCCTTTGCTATAGCAAAGGAGGGAAACGGGAGATGGCCGAGCGTTAATATATGGTAGGAGGGAGTCAGAGTGCTTTCATGGGACAGGGGGCACATGGGAGTGAGATTGACTGACTGATTTTGATATGAAGGGTCGGGGCTAGGGGGTTAATGGTCAAAGGGACTAGGACTTGGAAATAAGTGACAATAATAGGGGTGGTTGGGTGACCAGCAGTGACAGAAGATTATATAATCAAATGAATATAGCTTCAAAAAGTGATCGAAATAATTAATAAAATAAATAAAAAGATAAAATAATACTAATATAATAATCAAATAGCACACAAAATTAAAGAATAAAAATAATAATTAAAGTGGAAGAGCGTTGAAAGAGATGGCGTACAGTGCAGGCCAGACAGATCTGCCTGATAAACTTCCAGACCTGGCAGTACCTTGGGAGGCCCCTAATGACCATCAGTGAAACACATTTGAAGAGTCCATGATCTGAAGGGAAAATATAGAGCAGAAAAGGTTAGACTGAAAATTAAACATGATAAAGTCATAAAGAATGGTAACCAGCAGAGGAAATGTAGCTTGCGAATACAACAGATAGCATGATGCCAAAGGCGTCATGAAAGCCATTGGCTGCAATGCCATGAACATTGGTGTGAGGACAAACAGCAAGCCAGCTGGAATTTTGACAGGTGGAATCACCAAAGATTAAGAAGAGGGAGTTAGAATTGAGGCATCAGATAAAGTGAAAGTGAGCTGATGGAGCCTTTATACATTGAGTCATCACAGTGTAGAGAGCAGGACTGTAATAGAGTGTTTGCTTTTGTGAAAGTATTCCATGCCAAATCAAGTATTCCCAGGTTGTCCTTGCATTTGCTAATCATTATGAATGCACCTATTTACTTCCCAAGAATTGAGCAGGCGAAACAGGAGTGATGTTGTTCGGAAGGATTCCCAGAAGGTGTCAGAGAACATGGGAAATTCTGTTTTCAATAAATAGCTGCAGATTCGCCAAAGACAACACAACATCAGAGAATGGAGGAGAATGCATTGAAAGGATGACATATTTTACGAGCAGGAAGGAAGAAGATCAGAAAGTTGTATAATAAAGAAAGAAAGAAAAGAAAGGTGAAAACAGGGGTTGGAGGTTTTTATGAGCAGATATCAATAAAATAACGCCTGGTGCGTTAAGCCTGGTGTTGGCTTAGCGGTTAGGGTGCCGGCTTGGGATCCTAGTATCCTGGGTTCGAATCCCGGTCGATCGCTAAATTAACATGAGGGGGGTTGACTCAGCCTGTCACCCTTCCGAGGTCGGCAAATTGAGTACCAGATTGCTGGGATGAATGATCCCGGTGTGTACCCCGGTTTAGAATAGGTACACCGTATCCCTGCACATCGTAAGAGGCGACTAAGGGTTGGCGCCAGGAAGGGCATCCGGCCATAAAACATTGCCTCAAACAGGGAACCATGATTGTCATGGGGCCCACAAGGCCAACCCCTGCTCTAGCGGGGAAAATGGCCTTAAAACGATCATTCATCATTCATTAAAACGATCTGTCTTCTTCCGACTCCTCTCCGGCCTTGCACCCCCAGCTCTCTCTGTGCTCTGTCCCCCAAATATTCCTACAGGTCGCACAAGATCTGCCTGCAACCCTCTGATGGTTAAACTGCCGAAATCTCGGCTGGCTGCTCACCTTCACTCTTTCAATCCTCTTTTCTCCCGCCTCTGGAACAAACTCCCTCACTCCCTTCAATCCCACTCCTCCCTCCAGGTCTTTAAAACAGCTGTTCACCACCATCTCTTATCTTCCCCCATCCAAAACCTTGATCTTTTCTACCCCCGCTAATTCACCCCAGATCCACCTTGTTTGAAATTCCAACTTCTTTCCTGGAAGTCATGGCAGTGTCCATATGTTTTATACCTCTCCCACCCCCCCCCCCCCTTCCCATGCCCTCCCCCTTCCTATGCCCCCCCCCAAAGCCCTCTCCCTCTCCCTCTCACAGATCTCTCGATGTCTCCATGTCTCTCGGTCCCTGCTCTCAAATGTTGTGTTTGTGTCCTTCCCCCTCTCTCCCCATCTTGTCTACCACTCCCGATGTTATCTGTTTTATGTGTCGGTTTGTCTTTCTGTGTGATTAATGTTCGCTCTTAACGAGCCTCGAACTTGTATACAAAAAAAGAAAAAAAAAAAAGAAAAGAAAAAAAAAATCATTCATATATCAATAAAATAACGATTGTTATCTCTGCCACCGAAGGTGGATGGAGATTATGTTTTCACCCCTGTTTGTCTGTGCACAGGATATCTCAAAAAGTTGTCGACAGATTCGGACTAAATTTGGCGGAGAGGTTGGGTATGTGACAAGGACGAAATGATTAGATTTTGGTGAAGATCCGGATTCGGATCCGGCTAGTACAATGTTTTAAGCGATTCTTCACCATTGGGAGATTGGGCTAAAACCGATATATAACATGATATCTCAAAGAATTAAGGACGGATTTGGACGAAACTTGTTGGACAGGTTGTGTGTCTGACAAGAAAGAATCGATTCAATTTTGGTGAAGATCTGAATATGGATTCGGATATGAGAATTATTTAATTCTTTAAAGTGATTCTTCACCATTGAGAGATTGGGCTCAAACCGATATATAGCACGATATCTCAAAAAGTTATGGATGGATTCCGATGATAATTGGTGGGCAGTTTAGGTGTTTGAACAGGAAAAATTGAGTGTATTTATGTGAAGATCCAAATCCGGATCCGGATACGATAATTATTTAATTATATTGCACGATATCTTAAAAATTTGTCGACCGATTCTGACAAAACTTGATGATGTGTTCTTCTATTGCGGATCCAGATCTGGCTTATCAATGGGATACAAAATGTAAACTGTTCAGCCTGGCAGAGGTATGCACTCTCTTCCAAGTGCTGTTCTTGTTTATTAATTGATTTATTTGGTAGAGGTATAGATATGGAAGACTCAATTACATATAACAGAAATGATTAATACCACAGCGACAACAAAAGGTGAGCACTGCTGATAGACATTTACAATCTTTATATGAATAGTTTTGTGTTGAAAAGCAGAGATTGATACATAATGTAAAGTCGGAACCAATGAAGCCCACTGAGGCCTCTTGGAAACTATGAACCAGTAACAAAAACAGCGAGACTCTAAATACTTCAACCGGTAAAACCAAGCTTTGCAGAAGCGAAGCAATACCGTGTCCTTTTTCTTTTTACGCTTCTTCTCTAAACAGGCAGCTGTGTTCTTGTTCCACAGGGCTCATGCGCTCACGTGTGCGTGGAGCTGACACGGCTCAGAGTTCCATCTTGACTTTCTTGGACAGCCACTGCGAGTGCAACGAACATTGGATTGAGCCCCTTCTGGAGAGGGTGGCTGAGGTACATATGTTGATTGTCTGTGTTGATTTATGTTTGTCATTAAAGCCTTACACATGTAACATCAAGAAATGCAAATGGAGCATGGTGATGTACGCCTTGCATTGCAAAGATATCACGTGAAATGAAATGGCTTTAAAGTTAAAAACATCATTGTGTAAAAACTGCACTCAATGCACTCAATCATATATTTTCAAGGCACACAGGGACCAATTCATCACTATGAAAAGAATAGCTCTTTGCTATAACCTCCATTCCCCCAGTTCTCCTTTTCTTAGGCGTTGAGTAGTTTGATGGTTCTTTAACACAGCCTTCCCATCTTAATGGTTTTTTTTTTTTTTACCTCTTTAATGTTTGGTGATGGAGTGAGTTGTTTTTTTTTGTAGCAAAGATGCACTTAGATCGCGAGTCCTTCAACATTTTTTCCGATGCTTGTAGATTTTTAATTTTCGTTAGTTATTGTGGCTATAGTTAATGAATCTACATCTCAGATGGAACATGTGTATTACATGAACATGTGTATATACATGTTTGCGCCTCTCTCTCTCTCTCTCTCTCTCTTTCCTTTTTCTCTTTCTCTCTTTCTGTCTTTCTCTTTCTCTGTCTTTTTCTCTTTCTCTCTTTCTTTCTTACTAGGGCATGCCCGTACTATATATATGCCCGTACTATATATCTATCTAAAATTATATCCCCCCCCCCTCTATTTACATGAAATGGTTTGGTTCATTCGCAACGCCAAAGCGAACGGCGAACGGCTTGCGAGTACAGTGACAATCCCCCCCCTCTATTTACATGAATGGTTTGGTCCATTCGCAACGACCACAGAACCCCCCCCTCATGCAATGGTTTGGTCCAAAGCGAACGGCTTCCGGAGTTTGGTAAAGCAATCGCCATCGCGTGCACAAACGCGCAGGAAAGCGAATGAATCGCAAATTCGTTTTTATTAGTGATACGAATTGAATTGGGAGAAATTGGGAGATGAATGAATTGGGAGAAATAATGCGCATAAGAAATCGAATTACGTACCGTAATGGCGGTCAGCTCGTAACGCGCTCAGCTCCGCTCGTCTCACATCGGCCACGCCTACGCAACAAAGCGTTCTGTGATTGGATGCCGGAAAGCGTGCTGCCGGACAGTCGTCACTGTCCGGAAGTTCGCAAATCGCAGTTAGGATGAATCGTTTTAATTTAATCGCAGTTTGAATTCGTTTTAAAACATAGTTTAACGGCAACATAGTTTTCCAACGTGAAATAAATGAATACGCTGTCAAATGTGCCGTCCGAGGCAGAGTCTGATCGCCACGTTCGGCACACGTGATAGCTCGCTGCTCTCTGATTGGTTGAAGCGTTTTTTGGACATAGCTCGGTAAGTAATTGTCCGATTAATATGAAACCTTGAAAAGGCACATCCTCGGGTCCCCAGCAATATACCTGGCAAGTTTCAAGTATATCGGACCCGTGGTTGTCGAGAAACAGCGGTCACAGACAAACACACAGACACACAGACACACAGACAGACACACAGAGATTGCTGGAATTATAGATAGATGCACGGCCACATCTTTTAAGTTACAAACTCCAAACTCGCAAGGGCAAATCTGCCTTCCTTCCCTTCTCTCCCCAACACCCCCTCCCCACCATCTCTCCCCTACCAACTCCCCCCCCTCCCCCCCACCTCCCCTACCACCTCCCCAAAACGGAGGGGCCTATCAAAGTCCCCCGCAAAAGATATATAAAACAGTATATCTCTCCCTTCCCTCTCCCATCTCTCCTCCCTCACCCCTCCTCCTCACCCTCCCCCCTCCCATACATGACAAATTGGATGAACACGTTTGCACGTCCATACATGACATATTGGATCAACACGTTTACCCGTCAATACATGACACACTGGATAAACACGTTTGTGGAATTTCCTTTCAACGTTAGTCTGACAGATGTCGAACAGAGCGGGATCATCTCCCATTTTGAATTGGACAAACCTATGTGCACGTCACTAACCATGGATAAGGTGCTATCTGGGCCAGAGGAGACTGGATGAAGTTATCTGGAAAAATCACTAATTTATCCAGTGAATAAAGTTAATCCAGGCTTTAAGCAACAGAACTTATCCAATGGATAAATTGTATCCCCCGTATAGATTATTTATCCACAGAATAGTGCTTATCTGGGTTTCTAGCAACTGGCCCTGGGGTTCAAAAGGCACGTACCATTTTAAAAGAGATTATAACTTGGGCTTCCCTTGAGGGATGACAATTGCACTGTGGCTGGCACCCTGTTTACCCGTTCTGGTTTTTAGAACTCTCCTAGACGGTAATTACTCTTACTATTAAGGTTACTTGTCTTATCTCACATTTCAAACGTTTGTCTCATTTAACTAAGACAATGGAACAAATGTTTATATTTGTATTTTAATGTGTACATATGGAGAATACCTCGTATATCGTATCACCTTTATATTGTCTTGAATGTCAATTTGTAATTTTATTTTTGAAAACGACAACCGATGTGATAAGAAATATCAATTACATTGCTGTCGACTGTATCGCCATTGCTTGCAAATGAGCAAACATCCAAGAATAGTTAGAACTAGCCGAAACCCGTGGAACATCCACGGAAGGGAGGATGTGGTGTATGGATAGAGTGTACCATTATGGATGGCATCGGAGATTTGCTTGTCCGAGTAAGAGTTAGGAAGAAAGATGAGAATGAAGAGTGCGTATATGAACAACGTATTTATTGCAATCTACTTAAATGACAACGCCACGATATACTTTTGAAAATATCACGTACCGTCTCGGTCAATGCCATCCTTTTATCTCTTCGTATACAACTCTGATTTCTACCTTATCGTGAACAGGGTAAAGCCTACTTTGATAATCATGAACGGTGGCAGATGCAGGAGTTGGTGAAACGAAAGGGGGGGGGGGGGCTGATCATGACCTACCCTACGCCAATATGACTCAGCCAGCTGATTCAGAGACAACGCAGGAATAAGTCAGGTTCACTATGTTAACAAATATAATTTCGTTCAAAATTTGGGTAGATTAGCAAAACTATACATTTTTAGAATATTCAGAGCATGAGGAATCCAAAAATGAATGTTTACATTTGCGTAGACACCTTTGCGAAAATGACACTCAGGACAGTGATGAAGTTTGCGTCAGGTTCTTTGCGTCAGGTTCTTCACTATGTTAACAAATATAATTTCTTTCAAAATTTTGGGAGATTAGCAAACCTGTACATTTTTGGAATCTTCAGAGCATGGAGAATCTGAAAATCAATGTTGGCATTTGCACAGACACCTGCATGGCCGCCATTTTGGATTTTGAAAATGGCCACCATAAAATACATATTTTGCGCGATCTCGGCTTCTAGTCAACCTCGAAACTTAATTAAATATGCTAATCCTATGTTTTCTGGGTCAAGGAATCCAATAAAGGCCTCAAAATAGTGCTCAGGATTATAGAAAAGCAACAAACAAAGGTAATTGAAAACCATTGTCTTTATATTTGTGATATAACTGTATTACATAATACATGATATTGCAAGTCCTTTGAAGTTATAGGTTGTTATAGAAAGTTATAGGTAGTATCAGATTGAACTATAAGTCCTATACACAGGATCTACGAGGTCTATACCGTTCAGGAATATGCTTTTACAGATCTTCATCACTGTCCTGAGTGTCATTTTCGCAAAGGTGTCTACGCAAATGTAAACATTAATTTTTGGATTCCTCATGCTCTGAATATTCCAAAAATGTATAGTTTTGCTAATCTACCAAAATTTTGAACGAAAAAACATAGTGAACCTGACTAAATTGCAAAGTTACCATCATATTGAGTCAACTTACTTACACACTGGCTAGCACGTAGCAGCCAGTCTTTGAGGAACAATAAACTGCTCTATTCACGGTGCTTAAGGTAATCCTTCAAGTCATTTAAAAACAACCCAACGTTGACGAAGCATGGCATACGAGGCCCGTTCAAAAAGTTCACGGAACGACGTACTCTCAAAGGTCTGAGGCCAAAATGTTTGTTTTTTTCCCCCCTTACACAACAGAAACAACAACTGGATAGGTAGGGCCGAGGCCTATGCCTACGTTTCGTCACTCGGCGAAGTACACTTTGTTTTAAGCTTTCAGAAGCTGAAGCCTTGGTATTTATTGCTTTATATGATACTGATGGGCTGCTGATCGGTTTCACTTCGTTGTAATCACAGTATATGGAAGAAATTATGGTAAACCCACCTGATGAGGTTAGCGTACAGCGCGATCGACGACACCGGCACAAATGGCGGAATGCATGCTCAGGATTGTCCACTCAGTGGACGGCTTGCTGTCGCCTTCGACTGTCCAATCAGCGGACGGCTTGCTGCGCCTTCACCCAGCAGACGCCAATACGATGGAGTCGTAAGATGGCGTCGTATCGGCCGTTAATCGGATGATTTTCGGCCCCAACGTCGGCTAATTCCGATTTTTCGAGTATGGCTGTAGGTGATAAACAAAGAGCGCGGTTCGTAGATCGTAAATCCATGAGTGCCGTGGGCATCGGGTCACTGGGTGCGGCGTAAAAGGGATAACAAAGTCGAGTCCTTACAGTATTATTATATAGATACCATTCAGAGTTGAGCAAGTTGTTTGGGTTAATTCTTCCATGAGAGTCCATAGTGGAAAATCGCATCATATAATGCATAAAATTGCTCCAAGTTCCTAATTTGAAAACGATATCGACTACAAAAGCAATGTATACAGTGATTCGTTGGTATGAAGATTAGACATTCGATGATATGAGTGAGGAAAGTGAAAAAAAAAAATTTGGAGTTCTTTATCATACAGAAACCATCGTGGCCTGTTCCAAGTCGACGTGTCTTTGAGCAGGCTGAAACAAAATGGTGGCTTAAGATCCCTGCGAGATGATAACTGGCTGACCAAGATGGCATGCCGCTATCTTGGTAACGCTTTTTTATGATGAGCACCCCCTAAATTATCATCCAAAGGGGGTGTTTAAATTTACCCAAATACATAGGCACTCCCTTGGAGTTCCATTAGTGGGCTTGCAAAGTTTCGGGCCACTAGGTTTCATGGTTTTGGAGTTATGGAGGAGAAACACACTGAGTGACTGACGCACACTTTTATTATTTTAGATACTTAAATACAAGTGTTGTATTAAATTGACTCGCAGAAATTTGAATTATTGGCTACCTGAGTCTATATTGCACACTTATAAGTTTCCACAAATGGTTTAAAATTTGGGAATAGCACTACAAAAATGAAAATAATCTAAACCATTGCACAGTACTGTATATATCTCCATTAAATATTCTAGTTTTGCAGATCAGATAAAATTTGACCATTTTTCTGCAGTAGCCCAGTTATCCTGCAGATGACATGTGTAATGATACCGAATACATCCATGTAGTCATGGACTTTATTTAATTCTCAGTCTCTTCTAATCGCATTGCATTAGTTTGTTTTGGAGAAATAACGTGCTGCTTGAACTGTCAGGTAGATAAAGGTGGGCCTTGACAGCCTTGTAAAATTCTACATTTTTGCTCCACTCTATATTTGCATTCCATGATGCCACCTTCACAGCTGCCAGAAATGTTTCCACTTGTTCAGGGCATCAGTAGGATCATTGTAGCATTTTATTTTATATGGGAGATGCAAGACACAAGAGTGCAGTTAGTGCGACATGTCCAAGAATAGCTTTTTGATATGAACCACCCAACCGTGTCTGCACACCAGCTGTCATCCATCCCTGAACATGCCACCTCTGCTAAATGAGACTGGACCTGGTCCTTTCCTGTAAGATTTATTGTGCCAGGGTAGCTTTTACTGCTAACTGTGCCGTTTCCAAAGAGATTCACTCGTGGCAACTTGGCAGATGAGCTTAATACATCTGTGACATTTTATTGCAATGCATTTGGCATTCCAAGAAACCCGTTAGGGAATCTTTGTGGAAATACTAATTGGATTGCTATTATGTAGATGAACCAAAAATGATTGCATTTGCTGAAACTAGAACGGCATTCGGTAGAGCGCATAGGGTAGGGTGCATACGTTTGTCAGGCTGAACAGTTTACGTTTTGTATTCCACTGATAAGCCAGATCAGCATCAGGACCTTAACCCAAATATAACCGCCTTGTTCATGTGATGTACCCAATTCAACCACCAAGTTTTTGTAATAACTCCTCTGCAACTTTTTGAAATATCATGCTATATATCGTTTTTGCTTCAAATTCCCCATTGGTGAAGAATCACTTTAAAAAAAAAAATTCTCATATCCAGTTCCAGATTCGAACCTTCACCAAATTCTAATTGATTTGTCCCTGTCGCACACCCAACCTGACCACCAAGTTTTGTCCGAATCCGTCCAGAACTTTGAGATATCGTGCTATATATCGGTTTTAGCCCTATGACTCGATGGTGAAGAATCGCTTCAAAATATTCTATGATCCAGATTAGAATCTTCACCAAAATTGAATCAATTCTTCCTTGTCCCACACCAACCTGTCCACCGAGTTTCGTCCGGATGTGTCCACAACTTTTCGTTTTTTTGCCCTATCTCTCAATGGTGAAGAATCACTTAAAAAATTCTCAGATCCAGATCCGGATCTTCACCAAAATCTAATCTTTTCGTCGTTTCAACATACCCAGCTTCTCCACCAAGTTTCGTCCGAATCCATCCACAACTCTCTTGAGATATCCTGTTTACAAACAGACACACAGACAGGGTTAAAAACATCACCTCCATCCACCTTTGGTGGTGGAGATAATAATCCACGTATTTGCCAAAAACTTCTGTATTTTCCACGGTGCCCTTAACCTGTTTGTATTCTATGTACAGGTTCTGATAAGAGTATGAAATGTAAAAATAAAAATTGTTGCTTGACTTTTTAACGCCAATAAATTATTTGTGTTTGGATGGAGCAAAGCCAAGCACAGTGAAAAGTTTTACCTTTTACCAAGTTTAAACTACTTGCTTTTTAGGTGAGGTAACTGAATGCAAAGTATGTGGGTTATTGTTTTTGTTGCTGCAATAAAGAGCCTGCCATCATTCTATGGCTTGTAAAATAAAGATGATATAGAAGCACCTCTGTCTACTCCGCTCAAGGTGACATGGAAGTGTGAAAAAGCACAGCACCTTGCCAAATACCAGCATAAGAGGGGAACTTTGCCGTTAGAATCTCGAAGCGTTTTTTCTCTGCATATTTAAATATGCATTAATTAATTTTTCACCTACTCCATAAACTGAGATTTCTGTACCAAAATAAAAAATATATATAAAAATTTGCAAAAGTAATTTTGTCCATGAGCCTATGATCTTTACTCTATAACTTATTGCCAACCTATTTTTCAATTGTGGAAGAAAAACACATTGTTAGCATTTATTCGAGTTTGGATCGTGGTGGTTCGTATGTAGCCTGGAGCTGATTGGCTGCATCATCTTCTGGGGGTGTGGCTGTGCCACTGATGCAGTGCTCCCATTACCAGTCAGCTGGGACTCATTTTGCCAACCTCTGTAGGATGACAGACCGAGTCAACCCACCTGGTGTTAATGAATTGGCATGACAGGGCTCGAACACAGGACCCTAAGATCTCAAGCCAACCACTTTAACCTTTAAGCCAACACCAGGCTTAGAGTTCGGATGGTCCTCGAGTTTGAATCATTTGGTTGGAGCATGGAGCAATGCCTTTGCTTGTGTGCAATTACCCTTTGCTCTGATTGTTCCTTTATGATTTCCTCTTTTTCCTGTATTTCAGCTTGTGTGCAGCTTGTTAATCACATGCATCCTTCTCCACCTCATCTTGACATCACTCACATTTCTGCTCTGCTTTTGGACTTTCATGTGTACAAAAATGTATAAAAAATGACCATGGGTACAAAAATCTACAGTATATCTAAAGCTGATGGAGGAACTTGTCCATAACACCTCCATCACCTTTCCCTTCCATGAACAGCCTCAGTCTTCAGAAAAAAAAGTCTCATGCAGGACAAAGACATTGGGAGACCGTTCACGAGTACATACATGAATTACAACGACATTGGCTGACAATGAACAAATCAACTGTATATCTGTTTTGAACCTGGGATCAAACCATAATCTGCGAGTCACTGGTTTAGTAAACAGGCCAGTTTGGGGTTGGATTGGGGTTGAGATTTTGAATGTGAGGGTTAGGGATATGTTGGGGTTGGGTTAGGGTTGGGTTAGGGTTGGGGTTGGGTTAGGGTTGGGTTAGGGTTGGGGTTGGGTTAGGGTTGGGATTTTGAATGTGAGGGTTAGGGATAGGTTGGGGTTGGGTTAGGGTTGGAATTTTGAATATGAGGGTTAGGGATGGTTTGGGGTTGGGATAGGGATTGGTTAGGGATGGGTTGGGGTTGGGTTTGGGTTGGGTTGGGGTTGGATTGGGGTTGATTGTGCTCCCTGTTATATTATTATTACTCACTCACACACACCAACAAACAAAAGTTAAGCCTCGCCTGACTATTCAGTTGAGGATTCTGTGTTTGGGGTCACAGATCTAAGAACGTCCCTCTTCTCACACATTATATATAGTATTGTGATTTTTAGTACCTCAGCAGATGCCCCCTACTATACACCCCAGACTTGGTCCTCGAGTGTCCACAGCGGTGTATAGTAGAGGATTGTGAAGCGCCAACCTATTGCTTTCAAGGGTATTATCTGCTTACTTTTGTCTTTTGTAATTCTGGCCTTGCCCCCCCAGCTCTCTCTGGGCTCTGTCCCGCAAATATTCCTACAGGTCGCACAAGATCTGCCTGCAACCCTCTTTTGGTTAAACTGCCAAAATCAAGACTCTCTGCTCACCGTCACTCCTTCATCCCTCTTTTCTCCCGCCTCTGGAACAAACTCCCCTACTCTCTTCAATCCCACTCCACCCTCCAAGTCTTTAAAACAGCTGTTCACCACCATCTCTTATCTTCCCCCATCCAAAACCTTGATCTTTTCTACCCCCGCTAATTTCACCCCAATTCCACTTTTTGAAATACCAACTTTTGTCCTGGAAGTCCTTGGTGTCCTTGTGCTTTATACTTCTCCCTCCCCCCCCCCCCTTCCCACGCCTCCTCCCCCCGGGCCCTCTCCCTTCCACACATCTCCCTGCTCTCGGATGTTGTGTGTGTGTGCTTCCCCTTTTCTCCCCATCTTGTCTTCCGCTCCCTCTTTTTGTGTATTTTGTTTGTCTGGTCGATTTGTTTGTGAAGTTAATGTTAGCTCTTTCACGAGCCTCGATTCAGTATACAAAAAAAATAATTCCTGTGAATAAAATGATCCAAAGATTTCTTCTCCATTTAAATCATATAATGTATAGGTCCAAGGGACGGTATCCATTACATCATCGATTTAAAAAAGTTCATTACCCCATCTCTTTGTATAACCTTTCTCAAAATGGCTTTTCCATCTGTATATTCTTACAATATCACCAACTTTGAACTTTGGATTCCTCAAATTAATCTCCTTTTCGTATTCTAATTTTGTAAATGTTTCCGATTGTTTTGATTTTGTTGATGAATGAACTGCATTGTAATTATCTACAATACCCTGAATTACAGGTACCCATTGTTGAGAACCAAGTTGAGTGAATTTTTTATACTAGGGCATGCCCGTACTATATATATGCCCGTACTATATATATATCTAAAATTATATCCCCCCCCTCTATTTACATGAAATGGTTTGGTCCATTCGCAACGCCAAAGCGAACGGCGAACGGCTTGCGAGTACGGTGACAATCCCCCCCCCTCTATTTACATGAAATGGTTTGGTCCATTCGCAACGACCACAGAACCCCCCCCCTCTATTTACATGAAATGGTTTGGTCCATTCGCAACGCCAAAGCGAACGGCGAACGGCTAAATCGCCATAGCTCGGTAACTACTTGTCCGATTAATTTCAAACCTTGAAAAGGCACATCCTCGGGTCCCCAGCAATATACCTGGCAAGTTTAAAGTATATCGGACCGGTAGTTGTCGAGAAACAGCGGTCACAGACAAACATACATACATACATACATACAAACATACAAACATACAAACATACACACAGAGATTACTGGAATTATAGATAGATAGTCTCTCTTTCAAAGTGTGATTAAAGCTCTCAATAACAACTGCCTTTCCTTCATTAAAGGTGCTGTATAATGTAATACCATTATCTTTATGAAATTTTGTAAATGTTTTGTTATAGAACTCGGTTCCCTCACCAGTTCATAACTTCTTTGGTTTATTTTTGCTTTTACGAAATATTTCACTGAAGGCTAACATAAAAGTATTGTTACGGATCGCGGTTAGATGTTACTTCGACCGAGCGGTGGTGTATTACCGCGACCTAACAGTTATTCCCCGACTAGACCCCGATTCCACTCGAACGTTGACCAAGTCGCGCTATGCTAAATCAATGAAGGAAAGGACACAACGGCTGGGATAAATGAAACGACACAAGGGGTACAGTTCTCAAGACCTCCGGAGGAGGATATAATTGGTGGTGGAAAAAAGGGGGTAGATTACAAGGTATGAGGTAAAGCACAGAAGAGATAGGCACTTAGACACAATCTTATCTATCCCAGACAGACCACAGACAAACGGAACAAGACTGACTTACACAGGGATTGATGGCAGGGAAGGACAGGCAGTCGATAGCACAAGGTGCACCTTGGCTCAGGGACAGGATACAGCTCGGTCCAGTCCAGAGATGCGGGGAGGTATTGCAGCGCTCGGAGGTGGCGTCTTTCTCTCCTCAAGCTCAGGGCGCATCTGACGTCACCTCCCTCTTCCTGCGCATGCTCAGCGGGGAGTGACACGCCCTCGGCTCGTTGGCTCCGCCCCAGACGGAATCGGTCCGCCGCTTCTATTGGGTGCGGGGGGTTACCGGGCTCCGCCCTTGACGAGGAGCTGACAGCGAGCCCCTACGTGGTAACCCCGTCGAGCACATGTTCAATGGCGGCTCACCAAGCCGGAGTGAGGACGCGCACTCCCCGCGCCGCCGCCGCTGTTGTTGTTGTTGTTGTTGTTCCATGAGGAAGAGCTGCGGGGAGGTATTGGGAGGTCCTAAACTTCCTAACGGTGCCATGCAATCACATTCTGGTGCAACGAAGAGTCAGAATTAATGGAAACGAGTCCTTAACTGACATAGACTAAGAATAACTAGCAAGATGTCCTATAGTTGTCTACGTGAGATGCGGTGGACCTGGATGCGACATTTAATGGGGGAAATAGGGGGAGGTCGGGTCTACAGAGTGTTGTTTACAGAAAATGGGACTAGGGAATGGGGGATTGGGGATAGTTGGGAAGGATGAGGAAATAGGGGAATATTTACAAGCGGATATCAATGGATGTAAATCCCATATCCGCAACATTGCACCCTTCTCTACCTCGGGGCGGCCCGACCCGATAAATTTTTACCTACTTTAGTGTGGCACTCAGATGTAGTTCCCTCTACTATTAACTCAACCCTGAGTGCGACAGTTTTACAGATGTTCACAAATGAGTAAATATGTCCCCCTGCGACGTTGCACCCTTCTCCTCACAGAAACACACCCACAGGATAACCGAATCGCGGAAAGCATCCTCAAACTAAACATACAGCCGGTAGGGAGCATTATTTACACAAGACTGATATTTACACTACGATCCAGGACCTGTTCTTTGAGGAACACATGCAGATGTTATGCAGAGAGAGAGCACGCATGCCAGCATCGATACACCAACCCACGAGTGCCCTGTGGCCCTATGGCCTTTAATAATGTGCAGAGCACCCCATCCAAGCACCAAAAGCACCACCCCATTATGTACAGTCAGCACCATCCGGTGCACCAATAAAGTGTACAAGAAAAGTGCACAATTAAGTGTCCATGGTCACCGGTGGTGTCGCAGCCGGCCGATGTTCTGCCGCTGGTCTTGCCTTCATGTGGTGTACTTGGCCTTCTGGCTTCTTTAAAAATAAAGAAAGGCGCCAACCGCGTCCATTTCTAAATTGTGGCCGTCAGGGGGGCCAACTATAAGTGGTTCACCTGTATGGCATAGGTGCCACGTTGACCCAGAGGTCCATCAACGGGTGGTGCTTGCCCGCAAAAGAACTGCGGTCCATGGTGGGTGGCCACAAAAATTGCGGTCCATATGGTGTATCGATCCAGGCAGCAAGCAGCGAAAGTACAGGCCCACAACTGCGGAGCCAGCACCTCTCTCTCCTCTCTCTCTGCCCCAAAGCCAGATCCTCGGAGGCGGGAGACAAAAGAAAACAAGTGAGTAAGGTGGTAAGGGCGCAAAAGTGCATGCAATATAAGGTAATGCACACTGGGGGCACATGGGAACCAGGTGAGACAGGTACGTTCCTACCGTACGCCCCCCCCCCACCAGGTAACCTACATTGCCCCTCCCTTACCCCTTACTGTATCCACAAAACACAACACTACCCATAAACATCTACTTTACACATCAACAAACGTCCCTACTGTCTTCCCCGTTCCTCCCATAAACCAAATTCGTCTTCTCTCCCTCCTAACCAATCAAATTTGCCATTTCCAACTCTCATCAAAATTTGCCATCTCCAACTCGAACATCAAAATTTGCCATCACCAATTCATCATCAGTCCCTCCTAAGGAGGGAGAGATGGAATCACCCCAATGTCTCATCCACGTCGTGATGCGTCTCACAACTCCAACAGCAATTCTCATTTCCTGCAACACAAAACAAAGAAAACACAGGTGTGGAGTCATCATCATCACCTCAGGTAAGTGGCTGCGTATGGTGCGACAGGTTCATCAATCCTAACTATTTCCTAAATGACTTTAACAACTTTACATTACCCGGGGTCTTTCCCTGCCAATCCATTGGCCAACTTACACTATGGGTTCTAAAAACCAATTCCCATTGACCAAACTGTGGTGCTTCTCAATTTGGGGTCTCACTCCCCTGATTCATCTCCCGGTGCCCTCGCACAATTTCTGGGCTGTGACGTGTAGCTCTCCCAGCAGGTCTACCCACCTGCACACCTCCACCACTGTAGTTGCCACCCGAGCTTACCTGCTCCTCACCCTAACCTAACTAACTGGGGAAGGCCCTCTCGCACTCTCACCCCCTCAGTGCCCTCTCTGGCACGGGCTGCCCGATCCACACCCGGGATCCTCAGGCACCCACTGACACTAACGGCTCCCAGAGCCCACCTGCGGCCTCACCTGGCCGACATCCTCACAGTGGTGGAGTGCCCAAACCAACTACACACACTAACAGGCTACACGCCCAGCCATTTCCACAACACTAATGCACCCATCCACAATACCATGCACACCACTCCGTACCACTTACTCCATGTATTCCACACACCTGTACTTGCACACCTGTGCTCTCACACAGCATCATCTCATCTAACTACTCCCCTCTGAAACTTGCGCTTCCCAGTCGTCCCTTTAAACTATTGCGCTCCCTCGTCATTATCATCCACACTAAACTACCTGCGTCCCCACTACAGGTATCCTTGTCACTAACTAACCTTAACGTTACCTAATGTCATCTTCGCTAGATCCCTACACACAATATCCTAACCCACCCGGGCTAGTTTTCACTGCCATACACCCCATAATCTATAGCGCATTTGCCCCACACGTTTGTGAGGGATGACAGAGTTGCCATCCCACCACATCGGGCATCTCCCACTACCAATTTTGCACATCAAATTTCAACAAATCAAAAATTTGCCAATCACTACCCATCATCTGCCAATCATTACTGCCAATCCTTTGCCAATCATCAAATTTTTGTTTTTCTAATTTCGGGGCCAAAACACTAACCTCATCATTACAGTCTACTTACTAGATCCTCTCGGTGCGCCAATTCCCTTCTAAAGCTCGGCTTCGTACAGCCGAGCAATGAATGCGGGTTGTTTTGTGCCAGCGGCTGGATGCGTCCGGCACTCGGTGCAGGGACGGGGGCTTACCCGTGCCGAGATCCCACGCACCATCTCGGCACGGAGCCATCCCATGGCCCGATCTCGACCTGCCGGAATGCCTCAACAAAAAGTGGTCGCCATGACGACCCTTCCTATCGGGCTGCCAGCTCCGCCTAGTGTAGCACGGACGCGGCCGTTCAAAGCGAGGCCCACCGTGGATCGCGTACGGCGGTCCTTTCGAACCCGCCGTGGCTCGGATCCCCGCTGGTTCTCGCGGCACGCGAAGCTGCCCGACGCGCACCGAGGGCCCGATTCGGCTATAAGTCGTTCTAACCTCTAACCCGGTTACCGTCGATGCCTCACCTGCATGCTTTTACGCATACGCTACCCCTTTCTTGCTCATACATCCAGCTGTTCCCATGTTCCTCGTACCTTTCCTTACACACCTCGGTACACTCATTCCGCTCACAGACTTGGTCACACACCTGACCACCGAACACTTTGGCACACATTCGTTGTTCGCACACCTCACCAACACACCTCTTCGCGCCCCCTCCTCGGTCACCTCCTCTGTGACAATCACAGGTGTGCTTTCACTCGCACACCCAACCACGTGCCTCACTACCAATTCCAGCGTGCATTCCCACACACGCTCTACCATTCCAGGTGTGCTTCCTTTCTCACCTGTCACAACCAACTCACGCTCCGTGTCACTCTTACTACTCTCACCTCCACTCTTGACAGCGCACTCACCCTTACTCTCGACAGCGCACTCTTTCCTCATGCACCCGTCCGTTACACACCTTTCTCACGCACACTCTTGCGCACACTCTCCCGTCACACCCTCTGTAACACTCACCACAGGCGTGCATTCTTCCTTACATTTGACAGCGCACTCCTTCCCCATGCACCTGTCCGTCACATATCTTTCTCGCGCACCCTCTCCCGTTACATCCTCTGTAACACTCACCACAGGCGTGCATTCTCCCTTTACATCCTCCGTAACACTCCTCACTACGCGCTTCCATGTGCTACAACCGACTCACTCTCGACAGCACCCTCACTCCTTGGCACGCACTTTTTCCTCACACACCCCAGAGTTGGACTTTCTCGCACACCTCCTTTTTCGCACACCAGACCTGTCGCACACTTCACCAACGGCCTCTCACGAACACCCGGGTCCATCTCGACCCCCAAGCTTCTTAAATCACCTGGCGCATCATACGCACGACCATATTGGTCACCACTTACACCGGATCCTCTTTCTCTTCGCTTCTCCTCCATCACCTGCGAATCCCTCATCCGGTTAATGAGCACATCATCACGATCCGAACACAGACTTTGGACCAATTCTTTTACCTCCTCTTTTATCTCTTTCTTATCCCCTCTCCGTCGCTTCTTAATTTCGCTCACCCCTTCTTCCACTTCTTCTAATTTCTGCTTCACCTCTTTTATTTCCGGGTGTGTCTCCTCAAGTTCGTCCTCTAAGGCTACCTTGACCGTTTCCATGTGCGTCCTCACCTGCCGGTCCTTCGTCTCCATTACCTCTGTCACCTCGTCCAACCTCGTTGTCAGTCCCTCACGTACCATCTGACATTGCCTCTGTGTCGCTATCAAGTCATTTTTTATGTCGTTTTGTGTCGCTTTTAACCCTCCTAATACCGCAGTGTTCCTTTGAACCTGCTCCGTTAGTTCTTTTTGTCCCTCCGTCAGCTGTTCCACTTCCAGCGTCAACTCCTCGATACCACCTTGCAATTTTACAGTCCCCTTTCTCACCTCCTTCTCCATGCGCTCCTTACAGTGCCTCACCTCCTCGCGCACTCCTCCGACCTCCTCACTCACACCTCTTCTGATCTCTTCTCCCATCACTTGCATCTCCTGCCCAGATGCCACCCTCATCTGCTCCATTTCCTCCCTGTGAGCATCCAATTTAGTTTGTACCCCCATTATGACCCCCTCTATCTGCTGCCCCATTTTTTTAACTTCCCTTGCCGCTTGGTCCCTCATGTCCCTCAATTTGCCTTCCATACTGTTTTCTAACCCCTCTAACCCCTTTTGCATCCCTTCCATTTGATTCTCTTGAGCGGCCATTCTGTTTTCTACCCCCATTAACCCATTTTTCACCTCTTTTATCCCGTTGTCTAACCCCTCAAAATTATTGTCTAACTTCCCAAATTTCTTGTCTAACTCCTCAAAATTATTGTCTAACTTCCCAAATTTCTTGTCTAACCCCTCACCGGTACCCCTCGCTTCGTCCCTCATTACCCCCATTTGGCCCTCCAATCGCTCACCCTGAGCATCCATCCGGTTCCCCATTTGCCCCATACTGCTTTTCAAACCTCTAATTTGGTCTCCCAATTGCTCACTATTCTTTTCCATAAGGGCCTTCATTTGCATCATAAAAAGGTTCAAATCCACCGGTGGCGCTGCTACGGTCGCGGGCGCGGTCGCCGTGGCCATGTGCGAGGCGCCATTTTGCGAACCTGCCGCCCTCACTGCTTCGCTCTCCTCTTGTCCCTCAATTTTGTCCTGGATCGACCCTGCCTCACTCTCCTCTACCGGAACCCAGCCGTCTTGATCTGCCATAGCGCGACCTTCAAAATTCTTGTTTTTTTTGTAAAACAAAACAATTTCCAACTGCTTGTAATTTTGAGCGCGTTAAGCGCGCTTCGGGTCCGATCTCACTCCTCGACACCAGTTGTTACGGATCGCGGTTAGATGTTACTTCGACCGAGCGGTGGTGTATTACCGCGACCTAACAGTTATTCCCCGACTAGACCCCGATTCCACTCGAACGTTGACCAAGTCGCGCTATGCTAAATCAATGAAGGAAAGGACACAACGGCTGGGATAAATGAAACGACACAAGGGGTACAGTTCTCAAGACCTCCGGAGGAGGATATAATTGGTGGTGGAAAAAAGGGGGTAGATTACAAGGTATGAGGTAAAGCACAGAAGAGATAGGCACTTAGACACAATCTTATCTATCCCAGACAGACCACAGACAAACGGAACAAGACTGACTTACACAGGGATTGATGGCAGGGAAGGACAGGCAGTCGATAGCACAAGGTGCACCTTGGCTCAGGGACAGGATACAGCTCGGTCCAGTCCAGAGATGCGGGGAGGTATTGCAGCGCTCGGAGGTGGCGTCTTTCTCTCCTCAAGCTCAGGGCGCATCTGACGTCACCTCCCTCTTCCTGCGCATGCTCAGCGGGGAGTGACACGCCCTCGGCTCGTTGGCTCCGCCCCAGACGGAATCGGTCCGCCGCTTCTATTGGGTGCGGGGGGTTACCGGGCTCCGCCCTTGACGAGGAGCTGACAGCGAGCCCCTACGTGGTAACCCCGTCGAGCACATGTTCAATGGCGGCTCACCAAGCCGGAGTGAGGACGCGCACTCCCCGCGCCGCCGCCGCTGTTGTTGTTGTTGTTGTTGTTCCATGAGGAAGAGCTGCGGGGAGGTATTGGGAGGTCCTAAACTTCCTAACGGTGCCATACAATCACATTCTGGTGCAACGAAGAGTCAGAATTAATGGAAACGAGTCCTTAACTGACATAGACTAAGAATAACTAGCAAGATGTCCTATAGTTGTCTACGTGAGATGCGGTGGACCTGGATGCGACATTTAATGGGGGAAATAGGGGGAGGTTGGGTCTACAGAGTGTTGTTTACAGAAAATGGGACTAGGGAATGGGGGATTGGGGATAGTTGGGAAGGATGAGGAAATAGGGGAATATTTACAAGCGGATATCAATGGATGTAAATCCCATATCCGCAACAGTATTAATTCTTTTGTTTTTCAAAGGAACAATCCATGCAAATCTACTCCTCAAATCAATAATGGTTAAAGCATACTTCTATCCCCTATCATTATTTCGTTCAATTAAATCAGTGGACCAGATGTAATCAACCCCTTTGGAATAAACCTTCCTTCCGTTTTTTTGATAACCAAGCCCAAGTCTCAATTTAGCACATCAATTTTTTCACCATAAATATATCAACTTTCTCTCTCAACATTGGATTTCTTATCGAATATAAATTATACAACATTTCTCTGTCAGCTTCGTGTTTTTCATCCAACGTAGTGCAATTCCCACAATCAATATCGTGCTTCATACACACTTCATCAACCCTATTTATAGGTTTGCTCCACGGTTTAGGATTGTTAGCCTCATATAATCTTTTATCCAAGTTTGTTCCTGGACCACAGAAAGAATACCCCAGAAGGTGTAATTCCCCTGGTATTCCAGTTGTTGTAAATTTACTCCCCGATAGAAACTTTTGTATATCTCCCCCACTTTTATTCTTAGAAATGAATTGACACTTTTTAGAGCCACACTAAACATATTCCCTTTTGATAAACTCTATTATTTTTACTTTTAGCATCCGAGATATTTTAAGTATTAGTTTTCTTTTTACACTTAACAGAATAACTCATTTATTTATGAGAAGAATTCATACAGAGTGCGAATACCTTTTTGGTTTCCAACATATACATTTCTATCTTGATTTTTAAAACATAAAGAATCCTTAGGAATGCCTTCACTCTCTCCTCCTTTTATTTAGGGAAAAAATCCTTCTTCCTTACCCCCATTTTCTTGTTTAAATCTCCACCCTGAAATTGGAGGTATTAATGAAGTTATTCTTGAAGTTAATACTTTCATGAGACATTTAATTTCTTTATTTTCCTCCTCAGTGCATTGAGTTTGATTTATTTTCTGTAATACCTCAAATCTTTTATTAATCTCACTGGTTTCCATATTTTTATATTTTTCCTCCCCCTCTCTCTCTCTCTCTCTCCTCCTCTTTTAAACGTTTCCCAGTGTGTACCCTGGATTAGAATAGGTACACCGTATCCCTGCGTGTCGTAAGAGACAACTAAGAGGGTTGGCGTCAGGAAGGGCATCCGGCCATAAAAACATTGCCTCAAAAAAGAGAACCATGACAATTACAACTACATATGGGCAGGGTACAGCCTGAAGTGGAGATCGGTTTCTGAGGTTTGGGACATGGAATGTAGGGACAATGACAGGGAGATCAGGAGAAGTAGTGGAAGTATTGGTCAGAAGAAGAGTGGACATATGTTGTGTGCAAGAGACGAGATGGAAGAGAAGTGGTGTGAGAATGGTGAAGGGTAGGCAGGGACAGAAATACAAGTTTGTGTGGCAAGGGTGCCTGGAGGGCGTGAATGGTGTTGGTGTCCTGTTTTCTGAGGAGTTTGTAGACAGTGTGGTGAGTGTGACGAGAGTGAGTGATAGGTTGATGATGGTGAAAATGATGATTGGAAAGCTCTTGGTGAACGTCATCTCGGGATATGCTCCGCAGGTTGGTCAGAGCGATGAAGAGAAGGACAAGTTCTGGTGTGCGATAGAGAAGCTGATGGAAAACGTGAAAGATGAGGAAGTTGTTGTGGTAGGAGGAGATCTAAATGGACATGTGGGAAGGAGTATGGATGGTTTTGAGGGAGTTCATGGGGGTTACGGATATGGTGTGAGAAATGGAGAAGGTGAAAGGATTTTGGAGTTTGCTGATGGAGCTGATTTGTTGATTTGTAATACTCAGTTCCAGAAAGAGGATAATAATCTTGTTACATACACGTCAGCTGGGTCGATGACAACTGTTGACTACATGCGTAGGTGAGATAGGGGGCACCTCCGGGACACAAAAGTGATCCCGGGGGAGGAGGCTGTTTCACAGCACCACTTGGTTGTCTGCGACATAAGGGTGAAAGGTGCGAAGAGAGCTCAGCGGATGAAGTACCAACCGAGAATGAAGGTATGGAGGTTGAAAGAGGTGACAGTGAGGGAGGCATTAAAAGAGAGGCTGAGTAGTGTAGAGGATGATTTGGTTGAGCTTGAAAGTGGTTGGATGTCAATGAAAGCTAGTCTGTTGGGAGCCGTTGGTGAGGTATGTGGATGGACAAAAGGGCCACCGTGGCACTCGGAAACATGGTGGTGGGATGATGAAGTTCGAAAGAGGATTGACGAGAAGAGGAAGAAGTTCAAGGGGTGGCAGAAGGCGAAGGGTACGGGAGCAGAAACAGCAGAGCATGAAAGTTATAAGGCAGCCAAGAAGGCTGCAAAGAAAGAGGTAGCAAAGGCGCAGGAGGCATGTAGGAAAATGTTCGGAGAACGCTTGGATTCGGAAGAGGGTCAGAGAGCAGTATTCAGGATTGCAAAGCAGATAGCGAAAGAGAGGTGTGATGTGATGGGGGTGAGTTGCTTGAAGGATGAAGTGGGACAAATCGTTGTGGACCCAGATGGAATTAAAGGAAGATGGAAAAGATATATGAAAATGCTGTTGAATACAGAGAATGAATGAGATGGCAACATAGAGAGTAACCCAGTTTTAGGACCGGCAGAGAAGATAACTGAGAAGGAAGTTGAGGAAGCGATAAAAGCAATGAAGAGTGGAAAAGCGGGAGGGCCGACGGGAGTTGTGGGAGATATGTTGAAGGCAGCAGGAAGTTGGGGTGTGAAGAGAATGACAGAGATCTGTAACTGGTCGTGAAAGAAGGCCGCATTCCAGTGGATTGGGAACTGAGTACCCTCGTCCCTCTATACAAGAGGAAAGGTGACCCTCTGGAGTGTGGCTCGTACCGAGTGATAAAGTTATTGGAACATGGAATGAAGGTATTGGAAAGGGTGTTGGAGAAGAGGATAAGGAAGAAAGTGAAGATCGACGAAATGCAGTTTGGATTTATGCCAGGAAGAGGAACGACAGACACGCTTTTTATTGTGAGGCAGTTGCAGGAGAAGTACATGGAGAAGAGGAAGAAGTTGTTTCTTGGGTTTGTTGATCTGGAGAAAGCATTCGATAGGGTTCCACGCAAAGTATTGACATGGGCAATGAGGAAGTTAGGAGTGGAGGAATGGTTGATCAGAGTAGTGATGGCAATGTACAAAAGAGCGCGCACAGCTGTAAGGACGAAGGACGGGAACAGTGGTGAGTTTGTGGTGAAGGTGGGAGTGCATCCGGGGTCGGTACTAAGTCCACTACTATTTGTAGCTGTGATGGAGGTGCTGGCTCAGAACGTAAAGGAGGGTTTACCGTGGGAGTTGTTGTATGCAGATGATCTGGTGTTGATTGCGGAAGGTATGGATGGACTGAAGGAAAAGATGAACAAGTGGAAGGAATGTATGGAGACAAAAGGTCTGAAGGTGAATATCTGAAAGACGAAGGTGATGGCAAGTGGTAAAGCATGTGGTGAGGTGGAAAGAACTGGGAAGTGGCCCTGTGCTGTGTGCAGGAAGGGTGCCGGAATGAACTCCATTCAATGTACAATGTGCGCTGAGTGGGTTCATCAAAAATGTAGTGGTCTGAGAGGGTCATTAACCAGTGTGGCAGCTACATTCAAATGTAAGGTGTGCACAGAGGGAGCTGCAGATGGAGGAAATGTTGAGTTGGATCTTGGAGATGGCGTGAAGCTGGAAGGTGTGAAAACATTTTGCTTCCTCGGAGACATGCTGAATGAGAAGGTGGATCAGACTCGGCAACGGTTGCTAGAGTGAGATGTGCATGGAAGAAGTTTCCGGAACTGAGTGGCGTGCTGATGAGGAGGGGAGTGTCGTTGAAACTGAAGGGAAAGGTGTATGCTGCATGTGTGAGAAGTGTTATGATTTATGGGAGCGAGACATGGGCAATGAACGTAGAGCAGCAACGAAAGTTGGAAAGGGTGGAAATGCGAATGGTTCGATGGATGTGCGGAGTATCGTTGAGAGAGAGGAAGACAAATGATGAATTGTGAAAAATGATGGGATTGATGTGATTGATGCTGTGATTGATGCTGTGAAGACGAACAGGTTGAGATGGTTTGGTCATGTGTTGAGGAAGGATGAAAGTGACTGGTTGAGAAGAGTGATGGAAATTAATGTAGAAGGAAGTAGAGGACGGGGAAGACCGAGAAAGACTTGGCTAAAGATGGTGGAAGAAGAAATGCGGGCAAGGGGGTTATCAAGGAGAGATGCAGAAAATAGGGCAAGATGGAGAAGATTGTCATGGGGACCACAAGGCTAACCCCCGCTCTAGCAGGGAAAATGGCCTTAAAATGCATGTTGTTGTGTGTGTTGTCTCTCTCTCTCCTCCCTCTCCTCCCTCTCCTCCCTCTCCTCCCTCTCCTCCCTCTCCTCCCTCTCTTCCCTCTCCTCCCTTTCCTCCCTCTCCTCCTTGTCCCTTTTCTCCCTCTCCTCCTTCTCTCTTTTATCCCTTTCCTCCTCCTCTCTTTTCTCACTCTCTTCTTCAACCCCTTCCTCATCCCTTACTACCGTTGAACTGTCTCCCCATAAAATATCATGCATACACGACATGACCAAAAGTATGCAGACACCCCCTCTAATTAGTGGATTCGGCTGTTTCAGCCACACCCATTTCTGACAGGTATACTGTATATAATCAAGCACACAGCCATGCAATCTCCATAGACAAAACATTGGCAGTAGAATGGGCCGTACTGAAGACCTCAGTGACTTTCAATGTGGTACCGTCATAGGATATCGCCTTTCCAACAAGTCAGTTCGTCAAATTTCTGTCCTGCTTGAGCTGCCCTGGTTAACTGCAGGTGCTGTTACTGTGAAGTGAAACGTCGATGAGCAACAACAGCTCAGCCGAAAAGTGATCGGCCACACAAGCTCACAGAATGGGACCACCGAGTGGTGAAGCGCGTAGTGCATAAAAATCGTCTGTCCTTGGTTGCAACACTCACCACCGAGTTCCAAACTGCCTCTGGAAGCAACGTCAGCACAACAACTGTTCGTCGGGAGCTTCATGAAATGGGTTTCCATGGCTGAGCAGCCGCACACAAGTGTAAGATCACCATGCGCAATGCCAAGCGCCGGCTGGAGTTGAGTAAAGCTCACCGCCATTGAACTCTGGAGTAGTGGAAACGCGTTCTCTGGAGTGATGAATCACGCTTCACCATGTGTCAGTCCGATGGATGAATGTGGGTTTGGCGGATGCCAGGAGAACGCTACCTGTAAGAATGCATAGTGCCAACTGTAAAGTTTGGTGGAGGAGGAATAATGCTGTGGGGCTGTTTTTCATTGTCCGGGCAGGCCCCTTAGTTCCAGTGAATGGAAATCTTAACGCTACTGCATACAATGACATGCGAGACGATTGTGTGTTTCCAACTTTGTGGCAACAGTTTGGGGTAGGCCAAAACCTTCCAACTTTCTTGTTTCAGCATGACAATGCCCCCGTGCATAAAGCGAGGTCCATACAGAAATGGTTTGTCGAGATCGGTGTGGAAGAACTTGACTGGCCGGCACAGAGCCCTGACCTCAACCCCATCAAACACCTTTGGGATGAATTGGAACGCAGACTGTGAGCCAGGCCTAATCGCCCAACATCAGTGCACGACCTCACAAATGCTCTTGTGGCTGAATGGAAGCAAATCTCCACTGCAATGTTCCAACATCTAGTGAAAAGCTTTCCCAGAAGAGTGGAGGCTGTTGTAGCAGAAAACGAGGGACCAACTCCATATTAATGCCCATGATTTTGAAATGAGATGTTCTTTGTCCGGGTGTCCACATCTTTTTGGTCATGTAGTGTATATTCATCTGGATTTCTTGATATTCCTGCATCCAAAATATATTTTTTCATAACAGGATACCAATAAAATGTTTCGGAATTTCTAAAAGTGCTTTGTATTTTATCAACTTTAAAACTTTTTCATTTTTTAACATTTTAGTTAAATCCAAACTTGTTGGTTTATTAGCATCAGTATAAAGCCAATCTTTTATTGAAAAACTTCCATTCTTATGTTGTAGAACATATTTATAAAAATACCGAATACCTGTTTCTTTTAGGTATGCTTGAACACAGAAATGATTTTTTGAAGTCTTCTTGCTGTCATTTATGTATCAGAAATATATGAGAGATTAATATGATGACTGGTAATACCCCTATCTTCCTGTTGTTAAATCAGTTTGCATTCCCTTACCTTCTACATAAAATTCTGTTCCGTGTGTTTTCATGAGATAAACTATAGCATTGTATGCTGTTGAGATAAACTGTTTCATGTCATTGTTTGTCATTGTATGTCATTGTATGCTGTTTCATGAGAAAAACTATTTCATGAGATAGAATATATGAGATAAACTATTGAGATAAACTTTCATCAATGATCTCTCTGACTCTCTTGAAAATCCTCTCTATCTCTTTGCTGATGACTCCACTCTCTGCCGCTCCATTCCTCATCCCTCAGATCGGCAGTCTGCAGCCTCCTCACTCTCTGCAGACCTGGACAAAATCACAGACTGGTCAAACAAGTGGAACATGTCTTTCAATCCTGACAAATCTCACACTCTTACTATGTCTCTCCGAAAAGACCGACTGGACAACCCTCCCATCCACTTTCTGAATAATCCTCTCCAAGAAGTTCTGTCACTCAAGCTTTTGGATCTCACTATCTGCCATGATCTTTCCTGGGAAAACCCCATATCAAATCTGGCCTCCAAAGCCAGTCGTCGACTGGGCATCCTCCGTCGTGCGAAGTCCTTCCTTGGCACACCTGAGCTCCTCGCCACATACAAGGCTTTCATCCGCAGCTCAATGGAATACTGTTCCCCCCTCTGGGCTGGTGCTCCTGCCTCACACCTAGCTCGGCTTCATGCTGTTGAAACCAAAGGTTTTTTTTTTTTTTTTTTTTTCAGGATCATTTGAATCTCCCGCGATGAAGCTAACTCCGAGGGCCTTTCACTTACTCACCACAGGCAGGTTGGTGGGCTTTCTGTCCTCTACTGACTCCTCTCCAGCCTTGCTCCCTCAGCTCTCTCTGGGCTCTGTCCCCCAAATATTCCTGCAGGTCGCTCAAGATCTGCCTGCAACCCTCTTATGGTTAAACTGCCAAAATCAAGACTCTCTGCTCACCTTCACTCCTTCATGCCTCTTTTCTCCCGCCTCTGGAACAAAATCCCTCACTCTCTTCAATCCCACTCCTCCCTCCAGGTCTTTAAAACAGCTGTTCACCACCATCTCTTATCTTCCCCATTCCAAAACCTTGATCTTTTCTACCCCTGATAATTTCACCCCAGATTCACTATTTTGAAACACCAACTTCCTTCCTGGAAGTCCTTGCAGTGTCCTTGTCTTTTATACTTCTCCCACTCCTCCCCCCCCCTTTCCATGCCTCCTCCCCCCAAGCCCTCCCACAGATCTCCCGATGTCCCTGCTCTCAAATGCTGTGTTTTTGTGCTTCCCCTTCTCTCCCCATCTTGTCTACCTCTACCCTTATTATGTTTTGTGTATCTGTTTAATTTTTTTTTTGTGTGATAAATGTTAGCTCTTTCACGGGCCTCGATCCTGTATACAAAAAAAAATAAAAAAAATGTGCTTTTTGGAAACAACAGGCCAGTTGAAGGTTTTAGTCAGGGAAACATGAAAATCTGTTAACTAAATTATTACCAAAAAATTTCTTCACCAATATGTTTGTAAAGGTGTGTAATAACATGTGTTAAAATGTTGAAGGTCAACTCCCGTGGGAAACCAGAAAAAAAGCGAATTCCTGAACCGAAAAATTATTTTCGAGATTTTTTTTTTTTTTAATCGGCCCTTAAGTAACTTATGAGGGGTCAAATAAGGGTTTTTCATGATTCTGAGTTGATTGTTAACATTTATATTTCACCACAGACACTCCTTTGTGGAAAAATAATTTCTAAATATATCTCATTTTCTACTTTGCAGGACACGGAGTCTAGCAATATGGATGAAGACGTTACTCCACCTGTGCTCAATTGCTTCATCTGTGCATGCTCGGATACACCAGCTGAAAGGCTCATACAGGCAACTCCAAAGGGAAACTCAACTTTATTGAAACAAGCAGAAACTGTCGAAAATGTTACTGTTGTGGAACGTATGAAGGAGGCTCAAAAGGAAGGAAAACTGAGGTACCACCAGAAGTGTAAAAATGATCTGTACAACAACTTTGTTGCAACCACCAAGAAGTCAGCTCAAGCATCAAAGGCAGAGAAAGAGTCATCAAAGTTGAAGAGAAGACGCACTACTTGTGAGTTCAGTTCATCAACTGGCTGCAGTTCTAGAAGATCACAGTCAGTTGACCTCCTGTATAAGGATGTATGCATTCTTTGCAACCAACCAGCCCAGCTCCACAAAAATAATCCAGCACAAGCTAGAAAGAAATACAGAGTGCCAGATAATTTGACTGCAGATACACTGAAGGCAAGCTTGCTGAAGACAGCACGGAGTCGCGGGGATGACTGGGGCACTGAAGTCACTGGACGCCTGGAAGGGATCAACGACTTGGTAGCAGAAGAAACACTGTACCATTTGCGATGCAAACTTATGTTTGCGAGAGGTGACAGTTTGTCCAAGACTGATGAGGAAGGAAAAAGGAAGAGAGGACAGAGGAGTATTGATGAGGAGCGAGAGGCAGTTTTTATTGAATTCTGCGAATGGTTAGACTCAGCATTAGAGCATGGGGTAATGAACATGGACCAAGTCCATGAAAAGCTGCAGGAGTTTGATCAGTCACCAGAGAAGAGCCTTTCTTATTCAAAGCATTGGCTAAAGATAAAACTTCTAGAGAAATACGAAGACACCTTGTATTTCACAACACAGGAAAGAAGGGCAGATGTACTCTGTCTCAAAGATGGCACCGACAATATTCTGCGAGAGCATCATGCTAATCTTGACCATGGAGATGAGAAGACTCAGATCATAAAGACGGCACTCAAGTTCATATCCAATGATATTGCCTTGATTGATTTAGGTCCAAAGTCATACCCCACCACACACAGTATGACTGACATCGATAGTCAGCTGACACTTGTTCCTGCAAGCCTTCAGATGTTCTTGAGACCGATTGTCAAGACAGACGAAAGAGTTGCCGTTTGGGGGCAGAATTTTATTAAGGCCTGTCGACCTCGGTCTGGAGTATTGCCACACCAAATGGGGCTTGCCATACAACTTGATCATAGATTTGGGTCAAAATGGATGCTCAACAAGTTCCACCGGCTGGGATACACTGAGTATTACACGGAGACACAAAACTACAAATACTGCTTCCTTAATAGTAGGAGTGGAGATGATGTTCCAGATACTTCTGGCACTCTTGACACCATTGTGGAGGAAACCGATGAACAGATCAATGATGAGGTTGCGGTTGATGCTGCGCTTGAGGATCAATCAGTGATGACAGCCAAAGTGCCAGCCAGTGAAAGTGAATTGTCAAGTAATGATCAGGTGGTCTTTATGGAGGTTGGGGAAACAAACAATGCAGTCACTCAGTTTGTTGGAGACAATATAGATTTAAACATTGTCTCTATTCACGGAAACACTCCCTTTCACTCAATGGGTTGGATCGAAGTCACCTCTCCGGCACCACCTTTGCCAGATCCACAGACAACAGCAGCTTTCCCCCGGGTGAAGTTGAAGGCACTCGACAAAGCTAAGATCCTGAGAGGAACTGAAGTAAAGATTATTCCATTTACGAACAGGAAACAGATAGGAACGAACGCGATCATGTTTCTCCCCCTCGCTGAGCTTTCCTCCTCCCTGGCTCATGATCAGCCACTCCTCACTCCAGGTGACACACTCTGGGCAGCGGGGTGGGTGATCAAAGCCAACGATCCTGAGTTCCCACACTCCAACTGGAATGGCTGGATGAAGAGAATCCATGCTAATGATGCAAAGCAGAGCACACAGATCGAGTTCCTCCCAGTTATTGAAGGAGACCCTAATGACCTCAACACCATCTTCACCACTCTGAAAGAGTGCATACGGCGCGCTGGTGTCGCTATAGCGACCTTTGATCTTCCGATTTGGCTGAAGGCTGTGAATATAATAAAGCAGGCAAATCTACCCGTCATTCCAAGGTTGGGTGGTTTTCACCTGCTGAAGTCTTATCTTGGATCAATGGGTAACATCATGGAAGATTCTGGACTACTAGATGTGATCCAGTTGATCTATCCTGGAAGTACGACAGCCAACCACATCATGGATGGAGGATGTTTTGACAAGGCAATCCGTGTTCACCTCCTCATCGATGCAGCCATCTATCAACACATCATGAAACTTGCCTTCACTGAGGAGGAGCGTGGTGACATGAAGACCTTCATGGAGAAGGTGGCTGATGGGAAGATGGGAGCCAGACACTCAGACCCAGTAGTGCCAGTGTTTGAGCAAAGGTTTGAAGAAACCTTCAAACGACTCGCAAAAGGAGGAAGAACACCTGCACTCTGGGTGGAGTACCACCACATGGTAGATGTGATCAAGGTCTTTATCAGAACCGAGCGACTTGCAGACCACAATGGGCATCTGTCCTGCATTGTTACCAAGATGCTTCACATCTTTGCCGCTGCAGGTCATCATCAGTATGCCAAGGGCGCACGGCTGTACTGTCAACTCATGAAGGAACTAGAAACTTTGCCTGCTTACAAAGACTATGGATGGACAATAGGTGTGCATGGGTATGAGCCAGTTCCAACACTGGACCCCACGGCTCCTGAGGAGCTATTGCAGTTCACGAGCTGTAATTGTCATGGAGATTGCAGCAACCGGCGATGCAGCTGCAAGAAGAATGGGGTCACGTGCATCTCGGCCTGTGGAGTCTGTAATGGCATTACATGCAGAAACTGCAGTCATGATGTTGTTGAGTCTGAAGAAGACATAGACAATGACTGTTGAAACTTCTGACATTGTGAATGAGAAATAACTCTTGAGTATTATATATGTATGTGAAATAAAAGCTACTTTGTGTGTAAATGTAAAAGTGAAAATATAAATGTTAACAATCAACTCAGAATCATGAAAAACCCTTATTTGACCCCTCATAAGTTACCTAAGGGCCGATTAAAAAAAAAAAAAATTCTCGAAAATAATATTTCGGTACCCGAATTCAACAGCTTTTTTTCTGGGTTTCCCACGGGAGTTGAACTTCAACATTTTAACACATGTTATTACACACCTTTACAAACATATTGGTGAAGAAATTTTTGGTAACAATTTAGTTAACAGATTTGTGAAATATCTCATAAAATGCCCTTACTATTTCCATCTGTACTTCTTTGGGTCTTCGCTAAACATGAAAATAAGTGTATCTTTTTCATTGTAAAAATGTTTTGTTCATGATTTTGTGATTAGTCTTTGCTCCGCAACTCGTTTTCATTGCGAACCTTTTTTTAAGCGGTGAAGGCGCTTCAATATTTGGCTGTGTCCTTCCTTCCATCCGTCAAAGATGAAGATATATACATATATAATATACACACACATACACACACATAAAAATAAAAAAATAAAAAATAAATATATATACATGCATACATACATACATACATACATACATACATACACACACACACACACATGCACACATACATATACAGGTTCTCCTGGCATCCGCCAAACCCACATTCATCCATCGGACTGACACATGGTGAAGCGTGATTCATCACTCCAGAGAACGCGTTTCCACTACTCCAGAGTTCAATGGCGGTGAGCTTTACTCAACTCCAGCCGGCCTTGGCATTGCGCATGGTGATCTTACGCTTGTGTGCGGCTGCTCAGCCATGGAAACCCATTTCATGAAGCTCCCGACGAACAGTTGTTGTGCTGACGTTGCTTCCAGAGGCAGTTTGGAACTCGGTAGTGAGTGTTGCAACCAAGGACAGACGATTTTTATGCACTACGCGCTTCACCACTCGGTGGTCCCATTCTGTGAGCTTGTGTGGCCGATCACTTTTCGGCTGAGCTGTTGTTGCTCATCGACGTTTCACTTCACAGTAACAGCACCTGCAGTTAACCGGGGCAGCTCTAGCAGGACAGAAATTTGACGAACTGACTTGTTGGAAAGGCGATATCCTACGACGGTACCACGTTGAAAGTCACTGAGCTCTTCAGTACGGCCCATTCTACTGCCAATGTTTTGTCTATGGAGATTGCATGGCTGTGTGCTTGATTATATACAGTATACCTGTCAGAAATGGGTGTGGCTGAAATAGCCACACATAAAATATACATGTTCTTTTCATCATATATTTGTATTATTCTTATTCAACCCGGCGAAGCCGGGTACCTCAGCTAGTATATATATATATATTTGTGGTGAAGCGATAGCTATATATATACTAGCTGAGGTACCCGGCTTTGCCCGGTTTGAATAAGAATAATACAAATATATGATGAAAAGAACATGTATATTTTAGAGCAATATCACAGTACATTTCCTACATGACGTTTTGTCAATTTTCAATTTCTCAAAACCTCTTGGTTTTTCAACATTTCTGGTTTTCTTACTTTGTGCCAAGACATAAAGATTGCTTGGTTTTCCAACCCTCGAGCAGCCCCACGTGCAGCTGGCCATGGAAGTACCCGGCATTGCCGGGCGGAGGAAGGGAGGGGAGGAGGAAGGGGAGGGGAATGGGTGGGGGAGGGGAGGAGAGGGAGGGGAGAAGAGGAGGGGAGGGGAGGAGAGGGGGGCGAGGGGAGAAGAGGGGGGGAGGGGAGAAGAGGAGGGAGGGGGAGGAGGAGAGGGGAGAAGAGGGGGGGAGGAGGAGAGGGGAGAGAGGAGGGAGGAGGAGGAGGAGAGGAGGGAGGGGGGAGGGGGGGGGAGGTGAGAGGGGAGGGGGAGTGGAGGGGGGGAGGGAGGGGGGAGGGAGGGGGAGGGGAGGGGGGGAGTGGAAGGGGGAGGGGGGAGTGGAGGGGGAGGGGGGAGGGGGGAGGGGGGAGGGGGAGGGTGGAGGGGAGGGTGTGGGGGTGCCCGGGGGAAGAAGGGCCCCTCCCCCCCTCTCCCCTCCCCCCCCCTTCCCCTCCCCCCCCCTTCCCCCTCCCCCCCCCCCTTCCCCCTCCCCCCCCCTTCCCCCTCCCCCCCATTCCCCTCCCCCCCCCTCCCCCCCGTTCCACTCCCCCCTCTTCCCCCTCCCATCCTCCTCCCCCTTAACACCAGGGGGGTTGACTCAGCCTGTCATCCTACCGAAGTCGGCAAATTGAGTACCAGTTCACTGGTAATTCCCTGTGTGCCGCAAGAGTCGCCTAACAGGGTTGGCGGCACGAACCCGGAAGTCGGAACTCATTGTCGTCAAATAAATGTAGCATGTATGTTTCACTCTCTGTCACATGCCGTTGGTCCCAAGTAAATCGGATGAAGTTGAAAAATTAACATTACAAAGTTTCTCTGGGACGTACTGATTCCGAATAATGAAGTTGAAAAATTAACGTTCCGAAATACGCTAATTACGCTAACAGAAGCGCTGGCGCTGCGAAGCGCTAGAGGGAGCACTGCGCTCCCTCCCTTCGATTCCCTCCCTCTTCTGCTAGCGTTTCTGCGCTAATACGCTAATTTTAAAACCCGAAGTTTTTTAAAATTTAAGGTGTGCTGTAGTTGCTCTGAGACGTACTGATTCCGAATATGCCTTTGGTTTTTCTCTGCGATGAGTAGTTCTCGAGTTATAAGAGGACAAACAAACATACTTTACTGCTTTATATATACTAGGGCGTGCCCGTACTATATATATATCTAAAATTATATCCCCCCCCTCTATTTACATGAAATGGTTTGGTCCATTCGCAAAGCCAAAGCGAACGGCTTGCGAGTACGGTGACAACCCCCCCCCCCCCCCCCCTCTATTTACATGAAATGGTTTGGTCCAAAGCGAACGGCTTGCGAGTACGGTGACAATCCCCCCCCCTCTATTTACATGAAATGGTTTGGTCCAAAGCGAACGGCTTGCGAGTACGGTGACAATCCCCCCCCTCTATTTACATGAAATGGTTTGGTCCAAAGCGAACGGCTTGCGGAGTTTGGTAAAGAAATCGCCATAGCGTGCACAAACGCGCAGGAAAGCGAAAGAATCACAAATTAGTTTTAATTAGTTTTAAAACATAGTTTAACGCCAACATAGCGGCAACATAGTTTGCCAACGTGAAATAAATGAATACGCTCTCAAATGTGCCGTCCGAGGCAGAGTCTGTTCGCCACGTTCGGCACACGTGATAACTTGCTGCTCTCTGATTGGTTGAATCGTTTTTTGGACATAGCTCGGTAACTACTTGTCCGATTAATATGAAACCTTGAAAAGGCACATCCTCGGGTCCCCAGCAATATACCTGGCAAGTTTCAAGTATATCGGACCCGTGGTTGTCGAGAAACAGCGGTCACAGACATACATACATACATACAGAGATTACTGGAATTATAGATAGATAGAAGTTGGTACGATTCGGCCAAGGAATCCCAGAGATAATTGCAATTAAGTGAGCCGTGACGTCACAGAACGCGCCGCCGGTAATATATTATAATTTATGGTAATCTATGCAGCACGACATGGTCATCACGGAAAACAAGGCGCCTTTGCCGGCGCAAAACGGCTCTCCCAGGGTCAAACTCGGTATCGTTGTGAGCGCACGGTTCAGCCCTTCAAGAAAAAGTTTATTTTGTAAAAATCGAACCAAGCGTTAAAAAGATATGACTGGTTTTGTTCGCCGGCACGTCGGCGCTCGAATCAGCTCGCGATAAAATCCAACACGTCCTTTGTCGGGGTCGTCTGAACCAACCACGGGGCCTAGAAGGCTGGGACCGGTCTCAAAAGTTAGGTCTCGATCATATCTCGTAATGCTGGAAGCTGCACGTCTCTGTGATAATCCTGTGGACCATGACAAGAGATCGTGCGAGTCGCTCGCAACGGCTTCAAGCACTTCCGCATTCGACCATTTCATGAACGCCATAC
>NC_136261.1:258148374-258291724 GCF_964187855.1 Myxine glutinosa | reverse complement strand
AAAAACTTTATGTTGAACTTGAAGGCTCCAAGCACGGACTATATATATGTAGCCGTCATTGCGGTAAAAATAAAAGTAAAAAGCCTGCTATCGCTTGCCAAGCTAGCCGTTCGCCCCTCCCCCCTCTCCCTCCCCTCCCCCCTCCCACTCCCCTCCCCTCCCCCCCTCCCCTCCCCCCTCACCCCCTCCCTCCTCTTCCCCCTCCCCTCCTCTTCCCCCTCCCCTCCGCTTCCCCCTCCCCTCCTCTTCCCCCTCCCCTCCTCTTCCCCCTCCCCTCCTCCTCCCCCGCCCGGCAATGCCGGGTACTTCTGCTAGTATATAAATAAAGCAGTAAAGTATGTTTGTTTGTTTGTCCTCTTATAACTCGAGAACTACTCATCGCAGAGCAAAACCAAAGGAATATTCGGAATCAGTACGTCTCAGAGCAACTACAGCACACCTTAAAATTAAAAAAACTTTGGGTTTTAAAATTATGACGTCATCAGCGTATTTCGGAACGTTAATTTTTCAACTTCATCCGATTGACATGGGACCAACGGCATGTGACAGAGAGTGAAACATACATGCTACATTTATTGGACGACAATGACTTCCGACTTCCGGGTTCAGAATGCGGGACCAATGCCATTCGACAGGGAATAAAAAATCAATGCGACATTCAATTGATGACAATGACTTCCGACTTCCACGCAGTTTCTGATCGCTTTTTCCGATTCTGGATTCTCTGATTTTACATGATGCAGTTTCTCAATTAAATTCCACTTCATGATTTTCTATTTTCTTCTTTTTCATGAGGATTTTCGATTTTCTGCTTTTAGATGACCCAGGCCTAATTCCACGCAGTTTCTGATCAAAATCTCCAAAATGCCCCGAAAAAGGAAGAGCTGCATTGGTCCGACGACAGCTTCAGCTCAGCGAAAACAGACTGAGAGACAACAGGTGACCGAAGAGGAGCGAACAACCAGGCTCAATGAGCAGGCTCATCGGCAACAACAACAGCGATTAAATGAGACATAAGATGAGCGATCAACCAGGCTCAATGAACAGGCTCACCGGCAACAACAACTGCGAGTAAATGAGACACAAGATGAGCGATCGACCAGGCTCAATGAACAGGCTCATCGGCAACAACAACAGCGAGTAAACGCGACTGAGGAAGAGTGTGATGCAAGACACTAGGCAAACCGTCACCGCACTGCAGAAGCACGAGCTCGGGCCCGGACACCAAATAACAAAAGGGAGGCATTCACGTATGACCCGGTTGACCCAACAATGCTACCCCAAATACCGACGTCTGAAGCCAGAAGATGGTGGTTACACTGGGGAGATCAAGATGCGCCAGCATGGAAAACGGGTGGTACAGGTAGTCACCAATCAGTGGGTGGTACCCTACAACCCGTTCCTCCTCCGCCAATTCAACTGCCACATCAACGTTGAGATATGCTCCAGCATCAAGAGCATCAAGTATATCACAAAGTATGTCACCAAGGGGACCGATCAGACAGTGTTTGAACTGCAGCGAGCCAATGAGGAGGCCGGAAATCGTCAAGTAGATGAGGTAGCTAAGTTCCAGAATGCACGTTACGTTGGGAGCAGCGAGGCAGTCTGGAGGATCCTAGAGCACCCAATTTCCGAGCATTTCCCTCCAGTCATTGGCCGAGCTGTCCACCTCGAGAATGGCCAGCGAGTCTACTTCCATATGGACAATGTCGTACAGAGGGCAGAGCGACCACCACCAGCCACTCCGCTGACTGCCTTCTTTGACCTCTGCAATCATGACGATTTTGCCAAGACGCTGAAATACCACGAGGTGCCCGAGTACTACACGTGGGACAAGACACACAAGAAGTGGACCCGCCGCAAGCGGGGAGAAGTGGTGGTCGAAGGACCACATGCAATACGGAAGACTCCGGCAATTGGCCGCATCTACAGCATCAGTCCGAGACAGGGAGACTGTTACTACGTTTGACTTCTTCTGACTGAAGTATGTGGCCCATCCTCTTTCGCTGCTCTAAGGACAGTGGATGGTCAAGAGTTGTCCTTCCGTGAAGCCTGTCTCGCATTGGGACTCCTGGAAAACGACCAGCACCTCCACCTTGCTATGGATGAGGCAAGCATCAGCCAGTCTGCACCAAACCTCCGGAGTCTCATGGCAGTCATCCTTACCGCATGTTTTCCTAGCAATCCACGCACGCTATGGGGTACGTTCCGTGAAATCCTTTCTGAAGACTACCTATTTCAGCACCGTTGCAATGTTGACAATCCCGCTGTTGACTACAACGAGCACATCTACAACCTTGCGCTTTGCTCTCTCGAAGACAAGGTGATAATGATGGGCGGTCGTCATCTCAGTTCGTATGACCTACCTACCCCGGAGAGGGGCACAGAAGATAGGCTTGAGAGAGAATACTTCAGGGAAGTCGACTACAACCAAGAGCAGTTGGCTGTCCAAGCTGATGATCTCCAACAGCAAATGACAGATGAACAGCGTCAGGTCTACAATGCAGTCCTTGAACTGGTGCAGCAGGGTAACATCAACAATGGCAACAAGAGCAGCAACCTCATCTTTCTAGATGCACCAGGAGGCACAGGAAAGAGCTTCGTCATCAACACGATTCTGAAGAAAATTCGCTCACGAGGCAAGATTGCTCTTGCTACTGCGTCCAGTGGAATTTCCGCAACACTGCTCCAGGGAGGACGAACGCTGCACAGCACCTTCAAGATCCCACTCAACATGCACTTCAAAGAGCAGCCAACATGCAGCATCAAGCGTGGAACAACATTGGCCAAGGTCATTAAGGATGCTGCTGTCATCATTGTGGATGAGGCCCCGATGACTCACAAGTCAGCCTATAAAGCTGTAGACCGCACACTACAGGACATCACAGGAGTAACGAAACCTATGGGAGGAATTCCCACACTGCTCTGCGGAGACTTCCGACAGATCCTCCCAGTGGTCAAGAGTGGTACCAGATCTAACATTGTCAACGCCAGCCTGAGGACGTCCCACCTGTGGCGCCATGTGACTGTCAAGCACCTGACCACCAACATGCGAGCTCACCTGTCTGGTGATGAAGGGGCCACTGACTTTTCTAAGCTGCTCCTGGAAATAGGCAATGGACTGATACCATTTTCGGCCGAACCAGACACGATCGAGATTCCTCCTGAAATAGGCAAGGTCGCCTCCACAATGGAGGAGCTGAAGGCTAAAGTCTACCCTTGCTTGACCACAAACGGAGTCCGGTCCGAATGGCTGGCTGAGCGTGCAATTCTTTCTCCGCTGAACACCAATGTCAACCAGCTCAACAACTGGCTCATCGGAGAGTTTCCCGGCGATGAGAGGATATACAAGTCTGTGGATAGTGCCATCTGTGACGAGGAGGCAGTCACTTACGCTGTTGAGCTTCTCAATTCTCTCGAGCTGTCAGGAATGCCACCACACCTCCTCAAGTTGAAACTCGGTGTGCCCATCATGATCCTGCGAAACACGGAACCACCCAAGACCACCAATGGTACACGCTGCATCATAACTCGCCTACATGCCAATGTCATCGAGGCCACCATCTCCTGTGGACCATACAAAGGAGAGGCCGTCCTTCTGCCGAGGATCCCGCTCATTCCGTCAGACTCTGAGCTGCCGTTCCAGTTTCGGAGACTCCAGTTTCCCTTCAAGCCATGCTTTGCGATGACCATCAATAAGGCTCAAGGTCAGACTTACAAGACAATAGGGGTCGACCTCTCTGTCCCCTGCTTCTCACACGGTCAGCTGTATGTGGCTGCCGCTCGGACCGGCAGTGCAGTAAAACTCACCATCCTGGCACCCAACAATCAGACACGCAATGTGGTTTACCCTGAGGCACTCTAGGGCACAGATGACGAACGCTGTAAGTTGTGACTATATTTTTTGTAGAAGGCACATATTGGACTAGATGCTCTTTCATAGTTTGTAAAAAACGTTATTTTGGAAAAACTTTTAAATCAAAACAGGCGAATCTCCAGAATTGGTGCTTCCAGGCCGACTATCTTCCCAACCAGTCGAAAGAGAATAATGATGTTTAGTGTTTATATTTGATATAAATTATTGTATATATATATATAGATACAAAATGTATGCACAAAAGTTGTTTTTTATGTTTTAGGTCTGTTTGGCTGAAAAATTTCTGATATCAATACCCCCAATCTTAGGCATTGTGGGATATAGTCAGAGCGTTCACCTTTAATTAATGCATTTTAAGAATCCTTCCAATTTGCACCCGTTGTAGATGGGTATCCTTGCTCGTATATATACAGACTTGGCATTTAATATGGAATATTTTTTTCTTTTCATGACTTGGGTTTACTTTCTTAACTCAGTATATCAATCTGGTGAGTTTCTTTTACACTTTGGTGATTTATTTGTTAAAAGAACCATGTCATTGATTGTCTGTTGCAGCAAGAAGTCAACAACAGGATTATATCACAGGTGGCGTGGCAAAATGTACGGACAGGTGCATTTGATGATTGGCTTCACAGTCCGGTATACAAGGGTTGTTGCGTTCTCTATTAGTGGAAAACAACTGCTGCACGTCTCCAAAAGTTATTGCCGCTTCCTCTGGAGATGGTCCGTCAACTCGACAATGCTGTTTGTCATGGAGTGGTGGCTTTACGACATTACGGCATGAAACAGCGTGCTATTGCTCGGCAGTATGGCATCACTCAAGGTCAGGTGTCAAAGATCCTGAAACGAAATGCTCAGAGGGGTGTCCCTACTCCAATACCGAGGCCAGGACATCCCCGCAGAACCACAAGGAGGGATGATTGCCAGCTGCACTGGTTAGTCCGCAATGGCCGTACCAAGTCAGCTAATCGGCTTAGGGCTGAGTGGCAGCAACTGACAAATGTGCCTGTATCCAGAAGGCTAGTCAACCAACGACTGGTTCAAGCAGGCTATCGTGCCAGGCGTCCCCTGAGAAAGCCACGCCTGACCAGACAACACCGCCAGCGCCGATTGCAGTGGGCCAGAAAGCACCGTCAATGGCAGCCAGGACACTGGAATCACGTGATCTTCAGTGACGAGTCTAGATTTCTGGTCTATCGTCAAGATGGCCGCGTCCGAGTGCGCAGACAAGTGCATGAAGCCTACAACAAAGATTGTATAGTGCCAAGAGTCCAAGCTGGAGGTGGTGGGGTGACCCTTTGGGCTGCTTTTCATGCAGGGGGCAAAACTGACCTGGTTGTTCTGAATGGAAACCTGAACCAGTTCAAGTACAGGGCCATTCTGGAAGAAACATTGCTTCCATTTGCTCGTGCAGCCTTTCGGGGAAACTTTGTCTTCCAAGATGACAATGCACGGCCTCATCGTGCTCGCATGATCCAACACTTTCTTGCTGACCGTGGTGTAGAGCATATGGAGTGGCCTGCCATGTCCCCGGATATGAATCTGATAGAGAACTTGTGGGCAGAATTAACGCGTCAAATCGACTACTTGGACCAGCAGCCGACTTCTGTGCGTGAATTGCAGCAGGCTATTGTCACTGCAGGCTATTGATGTTGATGCCGCCCTCCCCCCCCCCCCCCCCCCCCCCCCCAGAATTTCCATGTTTTAAACGTTTCCTAGTGTGTACCCTGGATTAGAATAGGTACACCGTATCCCTGCGTGTCGTAAGAGACGACTAAGAGGGTTGGCGTCAGGAAGGGCATCCGGCCATAAAAGCATTGCCTCAAAAAGAGAACCATGACAATTACAACTACATATGGTCAGGGTACAGCCCGAAGTGGAGATCGGTTTCTGAGGTTTGGGACATGGAATGTAGGGACAATGACAGGGAGATCAGGAGAAGTGGTGGAAGTATTGGTCAGAAGAAGAGTGGACATATGTTGTGTGCAAGAGAAGAGACGAGATGGAAGGGAAGTGGTGTGAGAATGGTGAAGGGTAGGCAGGGACAGAAATACAAGTTTATGTGGCAAGGGTGCCTGGAGGGCATGAATGGTGTTGGTGTCCTGTTTTCTGAGGAGTTTGTAGAAAGTGTGGTGAGTGTGACGAGAGTGAGTGATAGGTTGATGATGGTGAGACTGATGATTGGAAAGCTCTTGGTGAACGTCATCTCGGGATACACTCCGCAGGTTGGTCGAAGCGATGAAGAGAAGGACAAGTTCTGGTGTGCGATAGAGAAGCTGATGGAAAACGTGAAAGATGAGGAAGTTGTTGTGGTAGGAGGAGACCTAAATGGACATGTGGGAAGGAGTATGGATGGTTTTGATGGAGTTCATGGGGGTTACAGATATGGTGTGAGAAATGGAGAAGGTGAAAGGATTTTGGAGTTTGCTGATGGAGCTGATTTGTTGATTTGTAATACTCAGTTCCAGAAAGAGGATAATAGGCTTGGTACATACACGTCAGGTGGGTCGACGACAACCGTTGACTACCTGATGGTGCGCAGGCGAGATAGGGGGCACCTCCGGGACACAAAGGTGATCCCGGGGGAGGAGGCTGTTTCACAGCACCTCTTGGTTGTCTGCGACAAAAGGGTGAAAGGTGCGAGGAGAGCTCGGCGGGTGAAGTACCAACCGAGAATGAAGGTGTGGAGGTTGAAAGAGGTGACAGTAAGGGAGGCATTAAAAGAGAGGCTGAGTATGGTCGAGGATGATGTGGTTGAGCTTGAAAGTGGTTGGATGTCAATGAAAGCTAGTCTGTTGGGAGCCGTTGGTGAGGTATGTGGATGGACAAAAGGACCACCGAGGCACTCGGAAACATGGTGGTGGGATGATGAAGTTGGAAAGAGGATTGACGAGAAGAGGAAGAAGTTCAAGGAGTGGCAGAAGGCGAAGGGTACGGGAGCACAAACAGCAGAGCATGAAATTTATAAGGCAGCCAGGAAGGCTGCAAAGAAAGAGGTAGCAAAGCCGCAGGAGGCATGTAGGAAAATGTTCGGAGAACGCTTGGATTCGGAAGAGGGTCAGAAAGCAGTATTCAGGATTGCAAAGCAGATAGCGAAAGAGAGGTGTGATGTGATGGGGGGTGAGTTGCTTGAAAGATGAAGTGGGACAAATCGTTGTCGACCCAGATGGAATTAAAGGAAGATGGAAAAGATATATGGAAATGCTGTTGAATACAGAGAATGAATGGGATGGCAACATAGAGAGTAACCCAGTTTTAGGACCAGCAGAGAAGATAACTGAGAAGGAAGTTGAGGAAGCGATAAGAGCAATGAAGGGTAGAAAAGCGGGAGGGCCGACGGGAGTTGTGGGAGACATGTTGAAGGCAGCAGGAAGTTGGGGTGTGAAGAGAATGACAGTCATTTGAATTAGTTATATCATAGTATGTGTAAGAGTAGGCCATTTCCCTAGTGACATCTGCGTTGTGCAACGAAATTAGCTTAGGTCCCTTTCATTTTGCGGCCACCCTTCATTTTCATCAATGGGCAAACTCGATCCCGCACCCCATTTTGGCTGATCCCTCCGTGTGTGGTGCTTTGGCTGCCAGCAGCATTAGCTGCCCTTTGCTCGCTCAAACTAGTCGGGTAACCACGAGGTAGGCCTGAAAAGAGGGAGGAGCGCGAGGGTTGAGGTGTGGCCGCGCAAGGCAGCGCGTCAGAAGGCGGTGACGGTAAGAGCAATAGCCAACCAGAGCTCGGTGGGCATGGCATTATAGGGCGTGTCAAGAGCGTCTCGTAAGTTCGAGACGGTTCGCTGGGCAAGGCTATATAAGCCAGCGCACAAAGCTCTTGATCAGGACTGGCCAGAAGGACTCGTGCGAAAGGAATGGCTGTATTGAGAGGACTGGCTGGGAGATGTGTTGAGAGAGGAGAAGGGATGCGCCGTTCAGAGTTGAGCTTTGAGAAGGGAGAGGCACTTACAGAGGACTCGTGGGGAAAGAGCGTGCTGAGAGGACTGCAACGAATTGCGCTTTGTAAAAGGACTGTATGAGGACCGAGCGAACTGCCTGATACGAGAGAACTGATCCGGAGCACTCGTGTGAGAACAGCACTGAGAGGACCGGCGTGCACATGACAGTTTTGAGGCATTGATTGAGAAGCGCATTGGCAAACGCGTGTTGAACTGTCCGTTTATTACGTACGCACCCCGTGAGTGTAACCGCCAAAGCCAGCCCTACCGTTCGCCCTGTGATAATCCTGTGCGCGCCAAACGACGCGTGGAGAGCTCCTGGCCGCTGCGTTCTTCTACTTCGCGGTGGGAGTTGGTGACCGGAGAGCGAGGTGCCTGGACGCCATCCCTGGACCATCGACCTGTTCGTCTGCAATCCCGTGTGAGTGTGTCTGAGTGTGACGGGCCCGTTTGTCTTGGGATAAGTTAAGACTGTTTAAGGCTGCACTGTGTATTCTTCTTCTTCTTATTGTACAAAGTGTAAATAAATCTGTTATTCCGTTTCTTCCCAAATTCGACCGTTTCAGTCATTTCCTCCATTGGGTATGCGTGGCACGATTACGGACCGCTTGGATCGGGTTTAGTCCTTGATAACGGCTCGGGTCACGGGTTCGCTACCGCTCGGCGTTTCCACCAACACCCCTGATTCGGGTGGGGCTTATTTCCTCGTTTCTGGGCGGCGCGAGTACTTAGGTATTAGTGATTAGTCCTACGACCCTACTTCGCGCTGTCCAGGAGTGACGTCATAGGTCCCTGGTCCCGTGGGCTAGTAAAAGACAAGGGGACTAATCCCCCCTTGGTAAAGGGGAAAGGCTGGCGCTGAGATCCACAACATATATATATATATATATATATATATATATATATATATATATATATATATATATATATATATATATATATATATATACATATATATATATATATATATATATATATATATATATATACATACATATATATATATATATATATATATATATATATATATATATATATATATATATATATATATATATATATATATATATATATATATATATACACACACACACACACACACATGCATATATTAACACACATGCATATATTAACACACATACACACATAACGCCTGATCCATGAACAGTTTTGGTTCGATAGGCCAAGTGCATCTGTTTTTATCCTCCCCCTTCCTTTATTTTTGATGTAGGAAAGGACCAGAGTCGTTTGTCCTATAATCGACGTAATCAACATGGATAATTTCCAATACGTTGGGGCTTCTGCTGATCTAAAAGGAGGTGGGTTTGTGCTCACAGAGCAAAGAACATGCACCATGTCACACCGCGTCTTGTCTCGTCACCTTGTAATGGTCACCTTGTAATGGTCACAGCATTAATGGCTCTGGTGCCAACAAATTTGGTCACAACACTGTGTCATTGCATGGGTCTACAAGAAGTAATTTGGCATGTCGTGGGATGCATGTAGCACTGGAGACTATTGGCTATTTCACAAACTGTCTGCCTCTGATTGTCTTCGCATGCTGCAGGCAAAAGGGGTGTGTTGGGAATGGTTTGGGGAAGTAGATGCGAATGGAGGGGATTCGGGGAGAGGGGGTAGGGAGAGTTGCGCTATTTCAATGTGCCTGCATTTCCATGCATGACTTTATGGTTTTGCAGAGCCACTTTCTTCCTAATGGATGACTTATCCTTGCAGATATTTATCTCCATGTTCAATTTATCGCATATGTTTCAGGAAGGATTAATCAAAATTATTTTCATTACTTATTTCATTTTGGTTTGTTGAGCATGTTCACCGTCTTTTTTTTCCACCCAATGCCCTTCATAAATAAGCACATTGTTTATTTATCTTTGTAAATGTCGCTCTGAAACATTTTAATTGGCGTTCCTGCATGAGAATTTTTGTAATTATTGTATCCTTCTGCGCGCAGGCTTTGATTGGAACCTGGTATTCAAATGGGACTATTTGACTCCAGAGCAACGTCAGGCCAGGCATACAACTCCCATTACTCCTATAAGGTGGGCACCCTATATATACCATCTAACCTTACCATCTAACCCTATATATACCATCTTTGAGTGTAATCTCAAAACGAAGCACACTGCAGACCTCTCTTAAAGTAGTAGTTTGTAGCATGGAGAAACCTTTATTTCCAAAATTCCAGGAACAGCATATTGGAAAACATAAAATTCGAAAAGACAATGATGCTGAAAGTCCAATTTTTCAGCCACAGAGTGAGCTCCTTCATCAGGGGGATGAGATGATTCAGATCTTTCAGGCCAATTTTGCAATCTCTCACCCCACCTCCCACCTGGTAGTTTATTTATGATTTGAGCGTACATGACTCGTGTTCGTCCTTCCTTAGGGGCCACTCTCGATGAACCATCAGACATTTTCTATTTTTGTTTTCCTTTTCTTTTGTGAAACCTCGTTGCCTATGTTTTTTTTACATCCTCTGCTCTGCAGTGCTCGCATTTTTTATTATATTATACTTGACGTGTTTCCATGTCTGCATTCTGACTTCCAATTGTTTTCACCACAGGACTCCGATGATCGCAGGGGGTTTGTTTGTTATGGACAAATCATACTTTGAAGAGCTTGGAAAATATGACATGATGATGGACATTTGGGGGGGAGAGAATCTGGGTGAGCTGCGATTGGTGTGGCTGAGTAATGCTGCTCTTGTGTTTTTCTCATCTTTTTCAACTTCTATTATTCTCTCAGCAAATGCATTTCCCAAACACTTGATTGCTTACTCTTTACTGTCCAATAATGCCACATATTGAACCTGAATTTCCTATCGGCCATCCAAATAAGGAAAAAAAAGGATAACTTGAGCAAAGCCAGAATGGCACGTTTGTCATCAAGTTGCTTATCTCTGGGTTCAAACCACGGAATGAAAATGTCACTGTATAGTGTATAGCACTTGCTACTATGAGGCAGCGTGAGCATAAAAACGGCATCTTGGAGCGCATTGCAAAGTTTTTGAGATTTGACCTGAAAAGTGAGGTTATTAAAACAGCAACTTTATTTTTTTTTTGCATTCTTATAGATTTGTGCAAGAGGTGAAATGCTTGTAAGTTTCTAGGACAGAATCTTGAATCTTTTTGATTTGTTTACCTTTTGAAAATGGAAGCTCACCGATGGTGGGGAGTTGGGCGAGTAGTTTTGCTCAAACTTTCTCATATTTTCAGTGGCTGAAAGATTATGCTGTTGCTTATTCAGAAGATTTAGCAATGCTTCGTCGTTTAAGTATAGGCCATTCTGACCAGTAATCAAACTATATTCATGCACATTGCACAATGCTCTATAAATAGCATCAGTGCTGGGAAGCAGTTTCTTGGCTCGGGTTGCCGCTCTGACCCAGAATACTCCACCAAGAGGGCAGGATATGGAATTTGTTCAGGGTGCTGGCGACAGCTCACCTACTCTTCATGAAGGACACCGTGGGATCTGTAATGTCACCAACTATTGCTGGTAAATAGGTCAACACACACATTGATGAATCACCCCGCATGGGAAACACCAGGATGACAGTTTTGTAGTTGGGTCAACATCAAACTCAGGTTATGCAACTCACAGGCAAGTGTTCATACCTCGTCGGCCTCATGAAGGGGGACGGGACGGATAAAACGTTATTTATTCATACATATGTACTACCCATCTAGCATGTTATTGCACCATCTTCGGTATGTTGCCTCCATCTTTAAAATTGGTCTCTGCAGATCTCTCAACCATATGTATTCCTGTTCTTGTTTTATACAAACGGTTCTTTGAACATGTGGATGGCATTGTGAGGTTTTATTTTATTTTATTTGTCTTATAAATGACAGATGTGCAATTTCCTTAGGTTGATAATTGAATGCAGCCAAAAGGCATTTTGTTGCTTTTGTGCACATTTAAAGCAGCTGATGTGAGTTCCCTTTACAATTATTGCGTGCTGAATGAAAAAGTGATTCGCTGCATTGGTGATACACCACATAAAGAATAATTAGTACTTAAAGCATCCATCCTTCTTGAGCATTGTTACTCATGATTGTAGTTCCTCTGGCTTAAAGTAATTTGTAATTTTGACTTCTTCCCCCCACCCTTCCTCATTCCATGGTTTTCTCATTTGCTCTTGTCCTAAAGCGTTTCTGATTTTGACTGTTTCCAGTTCCTTTTTGCACCGACCTGACAGGCTGTGTGACCGTTTTATTGGTTCACGAGTTATCAAGTGACCACTATATTCGTCATGTGTGTGCGTCTGTCTGTGTGTGTGTCTGTGTCTGTCTGTCCGCAGCATAACTACCCGATGATATCATCTGATCTGATGAAACTTGGGTGGGAGGTTGATGTCATGATCTCGTTGTGTCCTGCCTAGAGTGGGCGTATTGCTCCCATTGTGGGCGGAGCCACACCCGAAAAAGATGTCTTTTTAGGGGGTAATCGAGTTCAAGCTACATCTTCTCCGAGGGGTTTGGTGGAATCTGACAGGGGTTTCGATATTTGGTTAGGCCAATGTCATGTGTCTAGTCCCCGGGAGTTAGATTTTTCGTTTTTTTTTTTTTTTGGGGTTTTTATTTTCATTTCATTTTTCACCGAATTTTCGGTATTGTGTAGCTAACTAACCTCATCACCGAGTATACATCATTTTCTATCTCATTTCAAGGTCAGTAACCTTCGTTTTGACATTTCCAGGCCTGGCCTGTCCGGGCCTGTTTCGGTTGTAGTCCGTCCTTTGTCATTGAATACCGCTCGCTCGTGAACCATCGTCGTCTCCTGACTTGTTTTATTTATATTCAGATCACTAGCCATGCAGCCTTTAATTTCCTCTGCTCTTCCTTCACCCTCAGAATTGTACATGAAGCTCAAGAAACTTGCATATAAATCTTGCAGCAAGCTTTCCAATCTATGTATTATTGGAAATCTTGGTACAGAGTTTCTAAAATAAAATGTACATTAATAATAAACCGAGACTCCTGCGTTTATTGCACTGATCCATACATTTTCAGGGGAACAAGTAATCAAAATGTTTCATCATTCCAATGAGAATGTAGACCGACATTACTATCAGAAATGGCCAATGCATTTAGATTTTTTTTCATTTGTTTGTGTAGAGGATAAAAGGTAACGACAACAAATGGAAGTTCAATGTAATTTAATAATGGAAAGAGCAAAATTTCATTTTTGCTGAGATAGCAGGCTTTTATTGACAACTCCCACCCTGCCCCTCTTACCTCACCTCTCACCCCCCCCCCCCCCCCTTCCCAAACCACTCCTCATTTCTCTTCAAAATCCTCCCTCCCCTTATATCTACCCTCCTCTCCCCATTCTTTTGCCCAATTTCTGCCAAAGAGATTTCATTCCGAGTGTGGCAATGTGGTGGCAGCTTAGAAATCATCCCCTGCAGTCGCGTGGGACATGTCTTCCGCAAGCAGCATCCTTACTCATTCCCTGGTGGCAGTGGCACTGTATTTGCACGGTAAGGCCCCAAAATCGCTGTAAACAAGACCACACCATTTTATCCTGCTTGTTTCCATCAACATTCCTCAAAAGCCATTCTGTGGTAATATGGTAGGTGAAATAATCAGAAAGCGGTATAAGGGGAGACACCATGCACAACATGAAAGTCAGTCATCAAGCGATTGAATCAGGTAGTCAGACATATGCCAACATCGGGAGTTACATTTCCCAGATTAAAACAGATTCCCCAGATGTCTTAATGGCCACAAAACAACACCAAATGGAGTTCAAAAAATAAAATCATGGTTAGAGCGTCCGCTCTGAGTCTGGGAGGTCGGGAATTCGAACCCCAGCCTGGTCATACCAAAGACTTAAAAAATGGTACGTGCTGCTTCCTTGCTTTATGCTCAGCATTTAAAAAGGATAGAGCGTGGCAATAAAAACCTCGTAGGTAGGCATCCATGGGGGGAAGGATATTCCTCCTTGATTGCCCCGCTGAGTGCGTTGAGAAAAGCGATGACATAAATATTATGTCACTAGTACCCAGAGTGCTCTGGGAAGTGACGTCACTTCCCCGATCTCAGTGGCTGTGTTTGTGTGAAAGTCAAGTCTGGTGTTTTCTCTTGTACATGTCTGCATGTGTGCCCGATTTGTTGCAGCTCCCTAACGATTTGTTGCAGCCTTAGAGCCTGCAAAAACATTGAAGCATTCAAATAAACACATTACAAAACATTTTCAGTAGTTAAAGAGCGATGCAGAGTACATGGAAAATTTGTTATAATGATAGGTTGTTGTTACCCCCGTGCACACGGAGCAAAACTCAGGGTTAAGGAATTGGTCCACTTTGTCTATCCGTCTGTCTACAAACGTCAGTTTATGATCGAGGAACAACTTTATTTCAATTGAATGTTATATTTTGAACACGGACCGGAAAACGAATCTGTAGTTCAGGAGTTATTTGGCTCTGAATTCATCCGAACTGTGCATTAGTGGGGCAACTTAGCATAACAATTGTGCATTTTGTGAGGAAAGCACCAAATTTGGCACACTAGTAGACTATCCTATTATGAACAGATTTGGATATTGGGCCATCTCAAATTCAGCCCCTGATGGCTGTGGCAGCCATTTTCCAAAATGACACCTTCAGCTTGTTCTGACGAATTGCATCATCAATTGGCTTGGTCCTTTCCACCAGGCATTCTCTGGTGAAAGCCTGGAACTGCTCTTGGCCAATCTTCTTCACATTCCTGACAGTCTCAACTGCAGCAGGACCTGCAATTTCCTTTGTGTCAAGGACAACCAGATCCATGCTCTCTTCCTCAAAGGGGTTGCCAAGCTCTTCTATGACGATGACAAGGGCGCGGACATCCTTGGCGAAAGAGGTCTGCACACTTGGTGTCTGGTAGTGATGACGTGTGTCCTCTCGCCTCCCCCAGTGTTGATGGCCATCTTGGAACTCTTCTATGGCCCTGGCAACTTCTGGCCCGGCAATCATCCAACGCCGCAGGGCACTTGGGTTGTCAGTGAGGCCGACTGCTCCACCATCTCCTTTGATGCAGGCGTTATTCTGTTCATGCGCCTGGTCGATTGGGATCGAAGAGAACACCTTCTTCGTCTTCCGTACAGTGAAGTTGCCAGCCCTGAATTCTCTGGCTACATCTGGGTGCTTCATTGGGAGTGCAACCATGTCCCTCAGGTGAACAGGGACCCACCTGGCATAGTGTGTGTGGTCTAAGGCATGGAACCATGGGACCAGTTCCGTCAGGGCATCAAGGTACATCGTGAATGAAGCCTGCCGCAGAGAACGCACGTAGACCAGTACCAATATCTCTAGTTCCAGCACAGTTGCCTAGGACTGAAAGTTGGGAATGTCTTCTCCCCTCTGGTGACACCAGTCTTCGAATTCAGGCAGGTCTTCTGCATCATCAGCATATGTCATACAGTGGCGTTCATACGCACGGTGTTGCAGGATGTGCAGTGCCGCTGCAGTGATTTGATGATCTCTTCTTGTGCGGGTGACGTGGGCAGCTCGCAGGAAGGAGTCGGCCGTCCCTGGCGTTGCAATCTCAGCTTGCAAATCTGCAAAATCTGCAAATCTTGCAAAACTTAAATCTTTGAATCTGAGATGGCCCAATTTCCAGATCTTTTCATAATATGATAGTCTACTAGTGTGCCAAATTTGGTGCTTTCCTCACAAAATGCACAATTGTTATGCTATATTTAGCTTAGCTGCCGGACTACATGTACAGAGACGAGTGTAATAATTTTCTTAATCTGTCTGCCCAGTCTGGCAGTCAAACAAAATTTTTAATAATTTCAAACAGGAAAGTTACATTTTTCAAACAGGAAACTCATTTCAGCCAGAACTTCATAAACGACACAAACAAAGACGTGAATAAATGACAGATAAATGACATAACGACAAACAACACAAACTAATGGAACGTGTTAAACACGGTGGTGTAAAAGACGCTGCATCAATGGTGGTAAATGTCCAAAATAAATTTCATCAACCAACTTGGGTTGTGGGGGAGTTAAGATGCACAAGGGGTTGGGGAGCACGATAATGTTTTAGGGAATAAAGTCGTTTTCATGGTCCCGAGGGTTCAGGTTGGTAGTGTGGAGGGAGAGGGAAGGAACAAAAACTTTTTAGTTATGTGCTTATTTTATAGTGTCGTTCTTGGTGGTGTTGGGTATTACAAGTCATGATAAAATACACTAATACTTCACGTTGCTTTACCACATAGAACTCTGATTCATTATCGAGTTCTTTGTCCTGGAGAAAATGTTTGCTAAAAAAGAAAAATGAAGAAAATCTTTAACCCGCAGTGTGTGTAAACGCACCTGCCGCCATTGATTGTATGCATACGCTCTGAGCCAATCAAGTGGAAGTGGGTCGTGCATTGGCTTTGTTGACCATTCGAACAATTCTCCACAATGCAGACCAGATAAAAGCTTCTGCACAATCAACCACTTTGTTATGTAAAAGAAAGTTAACTAGTTCAAGTTGAAGTTTATCTGAGAAGATGGAGAGCCGGTTAAGTCAGGTTCAACAGGGTTAAGCACGGCAGTAACTTGACGACTAGTTGATGACCAGGCAGCCCTTCAGTTCCTTGAGTTGTTTCAGTTCCTCGTTCTGAAACCTCGTTTCAGTTCCTCTTCAGTTCCTCGTTCCTCGAGTTTACCATCTGTATAACAGATTTACAGTATTTATAAAATAATGTTTACCATCTCTATTATTATTAGTGCTATTGTCGTGTCCCCGGGGTTAAGACCCCTGGGTGACGGATGACTGAAACGAGCTTTAACTCTGAGGCGTATTTCGAAACCTGGCGGGATTGTCTTTGGCGCGCGTGGGAAAGGCACAAAGCATTATCTGATCGGGAATACACGGAGTTAACCCGAACCCACAGAACAAAGAAACGAACAAGACACACAAAAGTAAAATTGAACAAATATGAATTTATTTACAGTAATGTAAAAGACAATGAAAGATGAGGTAAACTAAAATTCCTAGGTTGAGGATCCTCCACTCCAACGCATATACAGACAAGGGAATGGTAAAATAAAATAATGTTGGTCGTGCAGCCACTTAGCTCTGGTCGCAATGCAGCGCTTGGTGGTCGTAGCCCCGAACCACCACGCGGGAAACACAAATGGCGCGGAATCACTTTTTCGTCGCACCCCGACCCTGAGGTAATCCGTGCAGGTGGCCCTTCTTCATTAACACGGCTCCGATGATCTCTCCGGCACACCCAGACGAGCACCCGTCGCCCTCCCACGTGAAACAACCAAGCAACCGCCATGATCAAGACCAGGAGAAGAATCTACATGAAAATGGAGATTATCCATGGAAATCTCCACGCATGGCTGGCGGACTTCCTCTCTAGTCGTAGTCAACGTGTGGCCCTGAATGGGTTTCTCTCATCTCCTCTTCCTGTTCAGGCTGGAGTTCCCCAAGGCAGTGTTCTGGGCCCTGTGCTTTTTCTGGTCTTCATCAATGATCTCTCTGACTCTCTTGAAAATCCTCTCTATCTCTTTGCTGATGACTCTACTCTCTGTCGCTCCATTCCTCATCCCTCAGATCGGCAGTCTGCAGCCTCCTCACTCTCTGCAGACCTGGACAAAATCACAGACTGGGCAAACAAGTGGAACATGTCTTTCAATCCTGACAAATCTCACACTCTTACGATGTCTCTTCGAAAAGACCAACTGGACAACCCTCCCAGCCACTTTCTGAATAATCCTCTCCAAGAAGTTCTGTCACTCAAGCTTTTGAGTCTCACTATCTGCCATGAACTTTCCTGGGAAAACCACATTTCAAATCTGGCCTCCAAAGCCAGTCGCCGACTGGGCATCCTTCGTCGTGCGAAGTCCTTCCTTGGCACACCTGAGCTCCTCACCACATACAAGGCTTTCATCCGCAGCTCAATGGAATACTGCTCTCCCCTAAGGGCTGGTGCTCCTGCCTCACACCTGGCTCATCTTCACGCTGTTGAAACCAAAGCTTTCAGAATCATTGGAATCTCCCGCGATGAAGCTAACTCCAAGGGCCTTTCACTTAATCACCGCAGGCAGGTTGGTGGTCTTTCCGTCTTCTACCGACTCCTCTCCGGCCTTGCTCCCCCAGCTCTCTCTGGGCTCTGTCCCCCAAATATTCCTGCAGGTCGCACAAGATCTGCCTGCAACCCTCTTATGGTTAAACTGCCAAAATCAAGACTCTCTGCTCACCTTCACTCCTTCATTCCTCTTTTCTCCCGCCTCTGGAACAAACTCCCTCACTCTCTTCAATCCCACTCCTCCCTCCAGGTCTTTAAAACAGCTGTTCACCACCATCTCTTATGTTCCCCCATCTAAAACCTTGATCTTTTCTACCCCAGCTAATTTCACCCCAAATCCACTTTTTTGAAATACCAACTTCTGTCCTGGAAGTCCTTGGTGTCCTTGTGTTTTATATTTCTCCAATCCCCCCCACCCCCCCCTCCCCACACATCCTACCCCCAAGCCCTCTCCCTCCCACACATCTCCCAATGTCCCTGCTCTCAAATGTTGTGTTTGTGTGCTTCCCCTTCTCTCCCCATCTTGTCTACCGCTCCCTCTTTTTATATATTTTGTTTGTCTGTTTGATTTGTTTGTGAAATAAATGTTAGCTCTTTCACGAGCCTCGATGCTGTATACAAAAAAAAAGAAAAAAAAAAAAGAAGAAGAGCAAAAGGCAAACGCAGCCATTCTCTTTGCAAGCCAGCACAAAATAGAGAATGCGACCGCCTCCAACGAACGCCAGCACAAAAGAGAATGCGACCGCCTTCAACGAATGCCACCACCAGAAGAGAACAAGATGGCGAGACGGCCTCTTTTTGCTCTCCTAGCTCTCGAATGTTCCACCGCTGATGTCACACTCTGTCCAATCATCGACATCCCATTACCCCATTCCATGGCCATGACCAATTGTCATCTTCAGGGTGGGGCCTCACGGCCTTGCTTGATGACCAATGATGAAGGTGGAGGCGTGGCCTTCCCGTCACGAGTCGTCGGGGGGCGGAGTCTAATCTGTTCGGGAATGTTCGGATGACGTCGGCGGTCGTGAGCAGGGCCTACTTGCCAGATGGAATGTGCGGGTTTCTGTTGGGCTTGTCGGTATAATGGCCGTTGTTAAAACAATGGGGCCAATTGCTTGGCTGGCCAAAATTTGTAAGAACATTAGAGAGAAATCACAGGGGGCCAATTACACACTGGGATTTATTAGTCTTTCGCCATAGAACTAGTTAACACAAAAGCCACGCCCCTTATGGCAACATGCAAACACTCTTAACCTGAACATTTACCCTGCTTATGTACATTGAGATGGCTTCTTCTTCTTCTTCGTGTCACACGGTTCATACTAAAACCTACACATTCCTACTTTCCTAAGGTATTTCATGCCTATCCCCACAAACGTAACACTATTATCAATAACCTAATGAAGACCACATAGCGCCCTGGGGTGTGGTCAAAAGTAGTGCTGCTCTTGCACCTTCGTGCCATGTGGTGATCATAACTACCAAACTTGCCTAATCGTTTAGGAGGAGATAGCATGACGGCTGGACAAATGGATAGACAGATGGAGCCGATTACAATATGACCTGTTATAGTTGTTTTTTTTTCTTCCAAAGTACCCTTTTTGTGCATTCTTGATTAACACTGTTGTCCAGGAACGCATCCTGAGCGCTAAGCGAGGTATCACTGCAGTCCAATGCTCTGTAGGAGAACCATATACATCATATAAGTGTGGAAATTATCAAATCAAGTATCACACTGTTTGTGTGTTTGTGTTACGTTGATGCGACTCCTGAACTGCTGGACGGAATGATTTGAAAAGTGTTGGTTGTGCACTCGCCGGGTGTAATGGATGGTTTTATTGTGGTAAAGAAAACCATAGGCCCATGTGTTCAGAGAGAGGGTAGGACCCCAATTATCTCTACCACTTGGTTGAAGCCTGTAATAAAAGTCATAAATCATAAAATTGGAGGAATTAACCCATGAAAAAGGACATACTTTTTGGAAGAAAAAAAAGGCAGGATATTGTGATTGACTCCGTCTTTTCATCATGCTGTCTCCTACTAAACCAGTGGTTCTCAACTTGTTTCATTCAGTCCACGGACCACCAGGCCAATCAAATTTTTTTCATGGACCTCCTCCTTTTTGAGACATGGTTAGAGCTTTGGGCAATACAAAAGAGTAGACAACAAACATTTTGGTTTGAAATTTATTTCTGATGCCGTGTGACTTTGTACAATGTTCCTGTGGACCACTGAAAAAAGTCACCACGGACCAACAGTTGAGAACCACTATCCTAAACGGTTGGGCAGAAATTCACCAAACTTGGGCATGATCGCCACATGGCAAAAAAGTTCAAGAGCAATGTAATTTTGGTCCCGCCCTCTGGGGTGGGGTCAAAAGCTTGAATACCGAAAAATGAAATTACAGCTGCATTTCCGGACATTTATTTGATGAAACTTTGTATATGCAATCAACGTTGGAAAATGCATGGAATATGTAACGTTTATTTGGACTTTATTGACGTTTTGACATGCTGCAGTGGAAGAGAACGGGTAATTCACAGGGGTCAAAATGGGAAAAATATATTTATCTCAAAATTCGATATTGGGTCATTCCTGGCAGAATTCTTTTTTTTCCCATCTTTCAACTTTGCTTTGGGTGGAATTCGTGGGGATTTGTGATGGTGTGCCATTCACTTTGCTGTAGTGATTAAAATTGTTGTGAGAAGCAGCTTCATATAAAATGGTGTGCAGACACTAACATTCTAATTTGTTGGGGGGTAGGGGGGTTGTTGAGAGCTCATATAATCAAAAATTTCAGATAGTTTTGTCTTAATTACAATTTTCAAATGCAGTAACCACTCACATAGAGTCTTCGTGCTGCTAAAGCATTTCTGTGGCAATGCATAAACTGGATGGTTCGCCATTATTTCCCAGTAATGATATTGGGTTTGCTATTTAACTAGACAAAGGCAATGGAGAAACACAACTCACAAGCCCATTTATCATTTGGTTACTGATAGTCACACAACTAACCATCCAGTGGAAATGGAAATTCTTTGTGTAATGAACTGTAAAGTCGTATTAGAAATACATTTGGGATAGAAGCATGTTTTGTGAATTTTTTTTTTTTTTTAATATCTTATTTTTCCTTTTCCCGATTGTTCCCGTAAACCAATTGAGGACACCCAGGTATCTGCATATGGGAAGCTCGGCTAAAGCATCAGCAATGGAGCCTGAAATTTACCAGACACGATGAGAGGAGCAAGTCTCGGCTTGTGCACATGATGAGATGCATTTATTTATCTCTCTGCATATCGAACTTTTAAAGAGATTTTAGTGTGATGCTTCTTTTTTGAGTGAGAGATGGTGTGTGATTCGACCAATATAGTACATAAATTGAATGCTTAAAAGTGCTATGCTCCAGAATTTGTTGTCTTTGCTATGCGCAATACAGCAAAATGTTCAGCTTATATTTTATTCATAATTTTAAATAAATTGCTTACTTATTGCTTCTGCTTCTATTCCAGGAACACCCGGAGGGCAGCCGAAGTCTGGATGGATGAATTTAAGAACTTCTATTATGCTGCTGTTCCTTCTGCACGCAACGTACCTTATGGAAAGTAAGGCAATTTTTAAATTCACATACATACTGGTGTGTTAGCTCGGTAGGTGGAACTCCATCTTGAGAGATTTTTGGCCATTAAAATAAATACGAGTATATACTGTATATTCTTCTTTCCATCTGTTAACTTTTTGCTATTTATGCTATGCCTCCCTTATCACCTGGCTGATTGTTCTGAAACCTGACATTAATTGACACTTGATACAAGATAGTATCCTGCATAATCGCTCGGGCTTCAATTTTTCGATTTCAGATCATGGGGGCTCCCAGGGGGGGTTACCCCCTGAAACTTCGGAACCCTACTTGTCCCTTATTTACCAACCAATTGCTCTAAAACCCGATGCAGCACTTTTACTCGATGGTCCGCAGGATTGCTCGGTCTTAGATGTTTTGATTGCGTATCAGGTGGGCTCCCAGGTGGTCCCTCAAAAATCAGCAGTAGTCGGAACTACAACCTCGAGATGACTGTCAGCCCACTTGGGGCTATGTTTATGAAATGATAGACACTTTTCATAGATTTTCAAAATGAGCTTTACTTTGAAAGTGCACTCTTTGCTAGACATTCCTCAACAAGCAACAAATAAATGGCAGTGGCAATGGATCCAGGAATGGGATAATTTAGGTCATGGATCCAGGAATGGGATGATTTAGGTCAGCTATGGGAAACGTGGATTCGAAAGATCGGCAAATACGGCTCGGTATCGTGTTATTTTTTTTTTTACAATTAAACAAGCCATCAGATTACTATCATCACCCATGGAATGATTGGTAATCTAATGATGTAAGAATATTATCACCTCACCGTAACCTGGAGCAGAAGGGAAATCTGCTGTGCAGATGTCAACTTACCTGTCAATCAGCACTCGGGTGACTGCCGAGCACTAATAACTTGATGTGACGAACAGCTTGTTTATGGGAGGAACGACGTCGTACACACATGATGTATCGTCAACATAATTGGTGGTGTGGGGGCTAGCAGCAGAGCTCAGAATCCGTACACTTGCCTTTGAACTGTGTGGTAGTGGTTCTATTTCCCACCCGACGAAAATATTGCTGGTGCATGCCAGGCGTTACCTCAATGAGGTTGCTGTCCGTCACCTGGGCCATTACGTTTGGGACCGGCCATCTCCCAGCATAAATTATCGGGGACATTTATGTTCCCGCAGCATCTTTCACAAGGAAGGAGTAGGCGAGTGTCATCAGCATCCTAGCCGAATTCCAAAGCCCAAGCAGAACCGATAAAGGAGCATGGCATCAGTCACACAGCTGCATGCCAAGAATAAATGAAATAGACAGTTGCTGCAAGGTCATGCATTAATGAATGAATGAATAAATTGGTTAGGTAAGGAGACATTTTAATATACAGTGCAAATATATATATATATTACATTTATCCTTGAAAAGGAGAATGTGAATTTACCTTAGTAAAGTAACTCTGATGCCAATGAGAGTCTGACATAAATTGCTAAAAATGAGGTTGATGAAACCTTTTAAGATAAGTTATTATAATAACAAATTTCATAAATTTTAGCAATGTATTTTGAACTCATGAAATCCAGCAAAGTGGCATTAAAGTAACATTTGATTGCTTCAGGGAGAGTTTACCCTCCTGAATACTCGTGAGATATCAAAAACAATCAAACCTCACCGTTTGTGTATATGCCGTCCGTGATTTCGCTTATCTGTGCTTACCTTTTAGACACTCTTTCTCTCCCTCCGTGCTGATACACCCATGTTTTTTGTGGAAAAAATGAATCCCTCCCACCTTAAACTTATTCGGTTTTCAGAAGTTTTTAAACACTTTACAATTTTTGGATAACAGTATTTTCCTTAATTTAACATTACATGTTACATTACATGTTAAATTATAATACTGTACCGCATATCCGAAAAATAAAAATTGAAACTTTGCCTTCTGCGTCTTCCGACATCGCGCCGCAGCGCAAAATAAATAAACTACGCCCACCTTAAACTCATTCTAGACGGTGGGCCAACATCTCGGAGGCTTTAAAATGATTTTCGATGCAAATGGTTTAAGCCAAATTGAAATCGTTTTTTATTCATAATTCGAGTACGTAGATCCCAAAAATTCAATGTTCCCGCTTATTTGGTTGTCCATCAATTTTTTATGATATCATCAAATTTACATATGACCATCCAATGTGTAGAATCAATATTGGGTATTTAATGCCGAATTTCGACATGGGAGGCATCAACTTTACATAATTCAAGTGTGAGGAATACAAGAATTCAATGGTCCAATTGATTGCGATGCACATTAATTAGTTATGACGTTATCAAATTTGAATTAAAAAAAAATTATCCGCCAAAGTCAATCTTAAACATTTTGGAGTGAGTGGAACTAAGGGAATACAAAATATATATAATTTGACAATGCAGAATACAAATGTGGAATGTTCCCGGTAATTACGATGCATGTTAATTATTTATGACGTAATCAGATTTGCATCAAATTTGTCATAATACGATATTTCTATATGAAATCGAACAGTTATGGTGGTAAATACACAGACATTGTGTGTAATTGGAACATTGGAAATGCAAAGATACCATGCTGTGATTGAAGTGTGATGCATACTAATTAGTGATGACATAATCATCACTAATTAGTATACGTCATCATTCTACATTTCCAACAGCCGAATCTCGAATATGACACAAAAATGTATCACAGTCAATAATGTCAGAAAATGAGTCGAATCGGTCCTCATCGCTGGACTCGCCTCTGGGATCATTGTCATCATCACTGGTCATGTGTTTTTGAGTATTTCAGCAATCGCTGCACCTGCAAAGATCAGTGCAAGGGAGGCCATCTCTGACGCAGGAACAGTTTGTGCGTTGGCATTTACTCTGGTGGCATTTGCAATGCACGTTCTGGAGTACACTCGGAGGGGCTGGAGCTTCACACATCCAGTGTATTGTGAGGCATTCATTGTCCAGCTTCCATCCATTATTCGCTGGACTTCAGGCAAATTCGGATTGAGGTGTCAAGACATCGACGATAAATCACACACTGATAAGCGACTCATAAGGTGTGCTGTCTCGGGCAATCTCTGTTTTGGAGAGCTTCATCAACAACAACAACAACAACAACAACAACAACAGGCATTTTAAGGCCATTTTCCCTGCTAGAGTGGGGGTTAGCCTTGCGGGCCCCGAGCTTCACAGAGAGCTTCATCGATTCGACATTTTATCGTGAACAGATTGTAACGTGCTTCGTTCACATCACGGTATTGTGGCTGATTCTAGAGATTGCAAACAAACTCTTCCAGACCAGAGAAAATATCATCACATGGAATCCAGTCAACGCCAAGCTGCCTGAATATTTGTACAATTGCTGGATACTTGAACAGGAGACGCAATGCCCTTAGTTTTCCCTTTCCCTTTAAGGCACTCGCACTGTCACACCCTGTGATGGAATGTAGTCCGAGAATGGGTGATATCATTTGCTTACCTCGCATAACATTTCCGATGGTATCTGAGATCAGGTTTCTGAATAGAATCCTTGATCATATCAGTGAATTCAATTGCAATGTTTCGCTCCTCACCATCCAGGTTTTCCCATATTTTAGCACATTGACAATTTTTTGGAAACTAACGTCAGAAATCGGTATAATAGGGCCATTTTTAGCCGGCACAATGTGCAAACAGCAGCCCGTGGGGGCCGCCATATTGGATCGAGGAAGCAGGAGACGGGTGTCTGCTTATGCATGGACACAGTTGATTGAATGCTCGCTACTGTCACGAGGCTGCTGAGCACAACTTTTCAGCAGTTGTTCTGTCATTAATGTGCAAATAGAAACGCGGGAACATTGGTGATTCCTTATCTCAACATCATAAAGTACATCTGGTGTAAAAATTGGGTGCCTAAAAAAAATTGCATCGAGATGACAGCTTTGGGATTTTGGCCCACGGTCTATTTGGTATTCATAAGTTTTTAAACACTTTTAATGAGGATGCAACATAACAAAAGGAACAGTGTAAAGGAACAAAAAAGAAGAAGGAACGTGATCGTAGTGAATGAAACGGGGAAAGAGTTTGTGGTGAAGAAGAACCCCGTATTCATTTTCGTCGTTTTGTTGCATTGGAGATTCCTACTGGGATGCCTTCGACCTCACATGCAACCTCTGCCAGTCCATGTCCATACACAACAAAACACGTTATGGAAGATGCACGATCCTGCTTTCACTAAGGCAAGTTCAAATCATGATAGATGTGAGGCAACTGTGGGTCGTTCCTGTGAGATCGACCACTGTATGTACTGTACAAGTACTCCAAGCACAAAGCCTTCTTATTGAAATGTTATGTGTGAGACAGGGTTTTGCAATCACTTCTGTGTGTCTGTCTGTCTGTCTGTCTGTCTGTGTGTCTGTCCAGGCCATTACCTTTTATTATTATTTTTTAACCTTTTGAGCTTTTGTCATCAAATTTTCAGCATAGCTTTATTTTAATAATATGGAGAAGACAAATTAATAATTTGGTCAAAAGGTCAGAGTGTCAGCGTCACATAAAATCAGCAATTTTCATCCGATTGACCTGAAATTTAAAGAATTTCCATATTGCGTCACTGAATTGATTCATCAATCAAAAGATAGAAGATTATTCTTTTTTTTTTTTTAGATCAAAAGTTCAAGGCTGCCTAACATCGTCAATTTTCATCTTGTATTTTTTAGCTGTTTCCATCATGTTTACCATGAAGAAGAAGAAGACATCTGAATGCAAAGTGAACAGGGACTGGCTTTGCATTTCCAGATGCTTTCTAGTTTGATCTTATTTTATTCAATTGTTCTTATTTTTCTATTTAAATGTCTTATTTTATTGAGATTTTGTGAGACTGCAACGTATCTCATTGACTAACATGTTAGAAACTGTTCACCATTTGCGATTTCGTCATTCACTGAGATTTACAGGAATGTGTAACCCCCACCGGCAGCAAGGTTTTACTGTACTCGACTCAGACCACGTGGCCACTGACCTCGACATCCTCAAATTATTTTGATCAACAAAAGGGCAATATGATAACACCCGTGTTCTCATTCTACATATTGGATTTTGAAAGGATGCAATGTTAATCGCTGGCAGCACATTAAATGAGGTTCAATGTCGTCTCTCTTATGAAGATGCGTAAGAGAACACCCGTGGCAACTCGATGGTATTTATAGAATACTTACCCTGCACAGTCATCGTCTCTCTTATGAAGATGCGTAAGAGAACACTCGTGGCAACTCGATGGTATTCATAGAATACTTACCCTGCACAGTCATCGTCTCTCTTATGAAGATGCGTAAGAGAACACTCGTGGCAACTCGATGGTATTCATAGAATACTTACCCTGCACAGTCAACTTGGTGAAAGCCAACTCTTCTATTTTTGAACATTCCTTTTTTTTTGATCCAATATGGCTGCCAGACCACGTGAGCGATGACATCATAAATTTATATTCTCTAAATAATTGTCGCATAGATCATGCTCAATAAATTTCAAACTGATCAGACTAAGCGTTGTCCCTGTCGAATTATGATGTCATAATTATGGCACCAATGACGTCATCATTAACAACACCGATTCCGCATATAGAGTTATTTACAATGAGCCACGTTTCAATTTTTAAAATGCTGACACGGCACACACTTTACTTTACTGAAATACAGACACAAATGTTATATTTTTGTCAAAAATCGTCGGAATTTTGCCAAATCTGTTTTGGTCATGTGTTAATATACCTCAGCGATCGACAAATCTGAAATCAGAATTTTATTTGAGGTCAAAATGACCCCGTGAGGTCGCTCCGTACTTTACCTGCTCGTCATGTGCAGTGTGATAATTTATTCCATGCCCACTCTAGATGACTTTTCTTCTTCACGCAATAACAACTTCTAGCTTCCAGACCGTACATCCAATCATCTTGAAATTTTGCACACATGTTACACTTCATTACCTCGACTATAATATAAAGTTTCACATCAATCAATGAAGCGGTTCAAGAGTTATACATTTTAAAAATATTTTCGTTTAATTACTTCTGTCTGCCAAACCACGTGACTTATCGAAAATTCCAAAAGGTCATTTTAGTAGACTGATATGCTGAACACAACTGTGAGGTTTCCCCTCGATAGGATCAAAAATGAGGGAGGAGCTAGGTTATAAAAGTTTATGCTTAAAAACGTCATAACTCAGAAACCATGCTCGCTGACTTTTTTGTTCGTCATGGGTATGCGATTTAGCTTGCAAAGTTTGGCCTCGATCTGTTCAGTCGATTTGGAGGAAATTTGATTTTAGTGGTTTTTCAGGCTTTTCACTCAAAACAATATGGCGTCCGAACCATGTGACTTACGACGTCAATATAATTTTATTTCTGCATCAATTTATACCGAGAAGATGCTGAAGAAATTTCATCCTGATCAGATAGTTTTTTACTCGTCGAATTATGACGTCATAACGGCGGCACCTATGATGTCATGATTCTCATATGTTATTCCGCATGGAGAGTTCTTTGCAATGAGACCTGTCTCAATTATTTCTGTGCAGCGGTTTTTGAGATATAGCGGTGCAAAGTTTTTTGTTTTTTCCAAGATGGCGCCTGTACCACGTGACCTGTGACGTCATAATATTCACTAAATATTATACAGGAGGAGAGCCTCCTATGGTGAAAATTTCATGTCAATCGGACCAACGGTTGCCGAGAAAATGAATTTTTAAAATGCAGACACGCACGCACATACCAGACAGACACGTACGTACATACCCGATTGCTTAACCCTGCCTTTCGCTTCACGAGCGCAAGGTAATGATAACGATGGTAATGTTGTTTGTTATTCACCACTGCTCTTGGGAGGAATGTTTCTATCAAACTTGTCGAAAAAATAGATGTTGATTAGCTCTGAATTCCAACCAGTACATCTTGAATAGACATCTGACGAGTACATATGTGGATATCTCTATCTTCCACCAATCTTTACCCACACCCCCCATCTCCCCCTCACCCCCCCCCCCCCGCACCCCCGCCCCTCTCCCCAAACACACTGTGTCAGATGGATTGTTAAGGGGTCATTTCTCACAGGTTGCTCAAATCAGTCAGTAGCCTGTCTTGTGTCAAGCTTTGGGAAACATTTATGCATTGAAGGTTGACATCTGAATTTTGATTAAGTGGTATTTTCTCTTATTTTTGCTATAGAATCTGGTTATTATTTTTTAAAATAATTATTATTGTCGTTGTCTGTTTGTGTACACAGCATCCAGAGTCGACTCGAATTGAGGGAACAGCTGAAATGCAAATCATTCAAGTGGTATCTGGAAAACGTTTATCCTGAACTCAGGTATTCTTTGTTTAATTTGGGTGTCGAAGGGTACTGTATTTACCTTTAGGAAGTAGTCTAATACGAATATTACTACTGCTACTACATTGGCCCCAATTTATCCCACCTTATTTGCGATTGGCTGTGGGGGAAGTTTTGTTCAAGACTTTCAGCAAGACTTAATGTTTGGTTTGACTGGAGCTGATTTGGGCAGGAATTTGAAATTTGGCCAAGATGCCGGTCATGTACTTTGTGCGATTAAACACTGGGATTTTTTTTTCAATCTCATAGCTAATGCTAACAGACAGGACAAGCCAGCCTCATGTCCATCCCAGGGCCAGTATACTTTGTTATGCCCTGAATATGAATCACCAATCCATCAATTTATAGTTTGGTCAACAATTGTAACTCGACTAGACATACAAAAGATATTGTCGTGTTCACCCGCCGGGATTAACACCCCTGGTGACGGATGGCCAATCGAGCTTTAACTCCGAGGTGTACCCAAACTATGGTGGTGTTATTTATACGCGTGAGGATGTAGTGGAGGGCAGCGAGGCTTACCTGCACGGGAGGACGCAAAGCGGGTTTTCCGAACCACCAACAAATAAACCGGGACCGGACAAGGAATTTAAATTCAACAATTAATGGGTTTAATGAAAGAAATGCCAGAGAACAAAGAAATGTACGGTAAACTAAAATTCCTAAATTGAGACGTCTCCACACGGACCCATGAAACAGACACAGAAATAAATAAAATAACGAAAGTAAAATGTGTGTGTGGTGCATTTGCGTGCACTCCGCCTGGCATCCGTGACTGTCCGGGGTCGTCAAAGATCCCGCGTCCCTGCGTGGGAAAACACGCGTTGGCGCCAAGTCCGTTCACCCGCCAGCCGTGGAGCGTGAAGCGAGCAGGCCCTCGCTCCTTCCTCGCCATCTGCTCCACAAAGCACTGAGGTGAGACAAGAGAAGGATGCGTCTGCCAAGAGTGTGCACGAACTCCGGCTGCCCGCGATTCCAGCCACGAACCAAGAGAGTCGGTGTGCACGAGCTGCGACCGTCTGCCATGAAGCGAGAAGAGAGCACAATGCTCAAGCACAAATAGACAGAGCACAAATAAACAAGTTCGTTCGTAATGAAAACCCAATGCCAAGAGAAGAACGTGTGATTGCATGCTATTAAATCCAGTCGAGAGGAAAATGCCGGGACGTCCTTTTTACTCCTCGGTCTCGAACGTTCCATCATGACCTCCGCATGCGCTCCAATCAGCAGGTGCCATCGCACCACTCCACGGCCATGACCAATCACCTCCTCTCGGGGCGGGGCTTCACGGCCCTTTTGATGACTCGGCTGGTGGCGTTAGTGGTAATGTTCGAATGTCCGCATCCGGTAGCTTTATATGGTTTATTTGGTGTAGGTACGGAGTGCATGGCTGGTGTTGCAAGTGTCATAAGGAACAAAGGGAAAACCACTAAAGCAATTTACAGACAGGGACACATACCCTAACTATTCCTTATACCCTAACTAATTGGCATGCTCCACCCCTCACATGGAGACGAATATACAACCTTACGTGACATCCGGCCTGACTTAAGTACGTGAGGGTTTCTTCTTCTTCGTGACATTCAGAGCACGCTAATCTGTACAATCTACCTGGACTAAAGTATTTCGTGAGCTACCCCCATAAACGTAACAATATGTATGCAAAAATAAAATTAAAACTAGAAACGTTTTTTAATAATAATCAATGAAATAGGACAAACATTTCATATCTCAGGCATGTTTCTGAAGAAACACCAGTTGCAATAAGTTTTCTGCTTTTTGGGAATTTGGAGGGGGGAGGTTGGGAGGGGTGGGGGAACTGAGACATGATGCCCGTTGGCAAGCAAATGGTGTGTCACGGTCCATCAACAGAAATAGGTTGCAACCTGTCGAAAACCTTTTTGAGTCAATAAACAAGTTTAAAAGAGACATTTTAACAAATTAGAAGTCAATTAAAATGAGATAGTATTGGAATTAAAACAACAGTAGTAATTGCATAGGACTACGACTCAAGTTTGATGTTTCGATCACCGAATGTTCTTCGTCCACCACATCCACCATGTATTAAATGACTTCTGGAGAAGGGAAGTTGGTGGAGGGAAGGTGGGGTGAGAGAGGTTTGGCAAGGATAGCAGGGGCTTCACCTGCCTGTGAATCAACAGTCCCATGCAAGGTCACCTCGGATGGGGAGTTATGAGATGAGTCTCACCATCCATTTGTGGGAGTGTGATGCCCTGCTCCTCCTTCGTTATCTCCTTCCTCGTTGTCCGCTCCTTCCTCGTCGCCTCATTCCTCATCTCCTCATTCCTCATCACCTCATTCCTCATCGCCTCATTCCTCATCGCCTCATTCCTCATCGCCTCAATTCCTCACCCACTCATTCCTCATTGCCTCAATTCCTCGTCGCATCATACCTCCTCCCCTCATTCCTCCTCGCCTCATACCTCGTCACCTCATTCCTCGCCGCCTCATACCTCATCTCCTCATACCTCGTCCCCTCATACCTCGTCCCCTCCTAACTCGCCGCCTCCTACCTTGTCGCCTCCTACTATGTCTCCTCCTACCTTGTCATCTCTCTCTCCTTGTCATCTCTCTCTCTCCCTTTTCGCGTCTCTCTCCCCTTGTCGCCTCTCTCTCCCCTTGTCGCGTCTCTCTCCCCTTGTCGCGTCTCTCTCCCCTTGTGGCGTCTCTCTCCCCTTGTCGCGTCTCTCTCCCCTTGTCGCCTCTCTCTCCGCTCTCTCCCCTCTCTCCCCTCTTTCTCCCCTCTCTCTCCCCTCTCTCCCCTCTCTCCCCTCTCTCCCCTCTCTCCCCTGTCACCCCTCTCTCTCTCTCTCTGTCACCCCTCTCTCTCTCTCTCTCTCTCTCTGCCTCCCTCTCCCTGTCGCCTCTCTCTCTCTCCTTGTCACCCCTTCCCTTCCTTGTCGCCCCATCCTCTCCTTGTCTCCCTTCCTCTCCTTGTCTCCCTTCCTCTCTCCCCTCTCTCTCTCTGTCACACCTCTCTCTCTCTCTCTCTCTGCCTCCCTCTCCCTGTCGCCTCTCTCTCTCTCCTTGTCACCCCTTCCCTTCCTTGTCGCCCCATCCTCTCCTTGTCTCCCTTCCTCTCCTTGTCTCCCTTCCTCTCCTTGTCTCCCTTCCTCTCCTTGTCCCCATTCCTCTCCTTGTCTCCCTTCCTCTCCTTGTCTCCCTTCCTCTCCTTGTCCCCTTCCTCTCCTTGTCCCCTTCCTCTCCTTGTCCCCATTCCTATCCTCGTCCTTGTTTTTTGGTCAAATACCAAAACAATTGCAATTACGGGCACATTTTTCACACATTTTTGAATGAAACTTTGTATATGCAATCAACATTGGGAGATGCATGAAATATGTAACGATTATTATTTTTTATCTGATCCCGGGTTCATGCCCCAGCAGGTGGGGTCCGAGGGCCACAGAGGTCAAAACGGGAAAATAAATTTAACTCAAAATTTAATATTGGGTCATTACTGGTGGAACTTTTTGCCATCTTTCAACTTTGCTTTAGGTGTGAAGCGTGGGACTTGTGATTGTCTGCCATCGACTTCGCTCTAGATATTATTATTTATTATTATTATTATTATTATTATTATTATTATTATTATTATTACTATTACTATTATTATTATTTTATTTGTTCGAAAAAAAACGTCTAAATACTGTAGTTGATTGAAAATGTGTTTATAATTGGATGTTGGGGCAAAACAAATCGACACTATTTATCAGTCAGTTTAGGACTAAATGTTTGCCTGCTAGGATTCCAGACAAGCAGGACGTGGCTTTTGGGGCACTGCAGCAAGGGGTCAACTGCCTTGACACACTTGGTCACTTTACTGATGGAGCAGTTGGGGTGTATGAGTGTCACAACGCCGGTGGGAACCAGGTGAGGCATGGAGATTGTGAGCACGTTTTTCTCAAGGACATTGTTGGGGCTTTTGATGGTGCCATATGAGCCATTGTATGAATATGTAAATACTAAGTGAAGGCTCATGGACCTCGACAGCTCAATGAGGTAAACAATTTGTAGTTCTGTGACATTTATCGTCCGTGAGACGATAGGTACACTAATAACGGGATAGGTACACTACTATGCAAAAGTTTGGATTTTCCAATGATATTCAATCATACATTAGGGTACATTCATCAAATTATCTGTGATAAGTCATAAGTGTTTATTATCGTAAATTAACAGCCATTATAAATGCTCATGAAACAAACTGCTGAAGTAAATACCAAGAACCGTGTCATTTTATATTATCAGTCAATTCTGCCCTTTGCCTTCTTGAGTGCCATCACTCTTTTTATCCATGCTTTCTATATACGACTGAAGGACTCTTCAGTCGCATACAGGTAACAATACTTCAATAGGTAACAATACAGGAACATTGTTACGGAACCGGGGTTCAGGGTTCACCATGAGGGGAACTTCTCGGACTCCCCCCGACATCCGCTTATATTAATTCTTGTATTAATATACCTGTATATATATTGTCACCATATATATATATATACACACTGTATGTTACGAATGGTAATGGTAATGGCGAATGGTTCGATGGATGTGCGGAGTATCGTTGAGAGAGAGGAAGACAAATGATGAATTGCGAAAGATGATGGGAATAGAGTCTGTGATTGATGCTGTGAAGAGGAACAGGTTGAGATGATTTGGTCATGTGTTGAGGAAGGATGAAAGTGACTGGTTGAGAAGAGTGATGGAAATTAATGTAGAAGGAAGTAGAGGACGGGGAAGACCGAGAAAGACTTGGCTAAAGATGGTGGAAGAAGAAATGCAGGCAAGGGGGTTATCAAGGAGAGATGCAGAAAATAGGGCAAAATGGAGAAGATTGTCATGGGGACCGCAAGGCTAACCCCTGCTCTAACAGGGAAAATGGCCTTAAAATGCATATTGTTGTTGTTGTTGTGTATATTACACATCAGGGACTGGTCTCCTATATCCACCACCGCTTATATTAATTCAGTCTGGGAATTCTTCCACAAAAGCTGCTCTCTTTTGTACAGATTCATCACATCTCGTCTTTACTCATCCTCCTGCTCTTGGTAATCTGAATCATATGGTGAGGAAGTTGCATTAAAACAACTTGCATTCTCCTCCTGGAAGGAAAATCCAACTGAAGACAACTTCAGATCATTCAACAAAGCTCGCAACAAGTGTGTCCCATCTCTGGAGAGCCAGAAAACAACATCTGTCCAATCTCAAGAATGAGCTTTCAAACTTATCTCCCTCTAAAATCTGGTGGCACCTTGTCAAGACTTGCACCCTCTGCCCTTTACGTGCTTTGTCCCCCTCAGGTATCTTCATGACGCACACGGTTCAACCCCCTCCTAGTGGAACTGCTAAATCCAGAACCATTGCTCACCTCCACTCATTTATTTGTTCCTCTTTCTTTCCCACCTGTGGAACCACCTCCCATACCCTCTTCAATCTCATCCTTCCCTCCAGGTCTTAAAGACAGCTGTTCACCACCATCTCAAGTCACCCCCCCCCCCCCCCCCATCCAAAATCATGATATTTTCTACACCTGATAACCACCCCCACCCCTCCCAAATTTTTTGCTTATGTGTCCATCTTGTCCATCCATTGCATTCAAGCTTACCCCTCATCGTAACCTGAATCCCTTGTTTGTCCGTCTCCGTCTATTTCCTACCTACATCCTGCTGTTGCCGTTTCCCCTTTCTCCTGCTGTTCTTTTTGTTATGTTGTGTCCTGATTTGTTCTGTGTCATACCTTGGATCATTCCACAAAGACGATCGAAAATTCCCCCTAACTCCCTCCCCCCAATTCAAACAATGCCCCCACATTTGCAGATTCGACATTCGCCGCATTTTCCATGAACGTATCCCCCGCGAATGCTGGGGTCCGACTGTATTGTATGTCGGTGGTACGCAGGGGAACAAGGCTATGAAGTTCACACAGGGTATCAGTATGGAAATTGAGGGCATAGCATCAAGTCACGAAGAGGCGGACACCAGGATTGTGGAACATACCAAAGCTGTTGTAGAAAAGGGAACGGAGCATATTGTGGTAAGCAGTCCTGACACTGATGTCGTTGTGCTGCTTTTACATCACCACACTATCATTGGCTGTAGGGAGATGTTTCTTCCCACGAGTAGAGGGTGGAAGCATGGCAATCTCACAATGTATATCCCAATCCACAAAATGTATGAGGATTTGGAAAAGAAAGAACACGACATCATGTTGCCACTTTACTGTCTAAGCAGTTGTGACACTGTGAGCTCCTCCTGGGGTCATGAGAAGTGAACAGCGTACCGTTTGATGATGCAGAAAGCTTAAAAATCCCACGTTCGGTCCATTTTTGGGAAAATTTGACGTTCCAAAAATAAGAAAAGGTCATGACCACCAAATTCGTTGGGGCATTGTATCGTAAAGCATATTGTAAGTCGCTGAAATTTCTCAGAGGTGAGTAAGCAAGTCTGAAAGTACCTGTGAAGAAGCTACCAACAACAGAAAACAACTTCAGTTTACACCTTCAACGGTGCATCTATCATTTGCAAACATTAGATTGGCATTGGCATGCAAAAGTTATTAGATCTTAGATTTTGGTTACGAACTTTAGATAGAAAATAGAAAATAGTTTTGTTTTTGGCACCAAAATAGAAAATAGGACAAAATGGAGAAGATTGTAATGGGGCCCGCAAGGCTAACCCCCGCTCTAGCAGGGAAAATGGCCTTAAAATGCCTGTTGTTGTTGTTGTTGTTGTTGTTGTTGAGTTGTTGTTGTTACGAGAAGTCCCCAGATGGGACATCTATAATACCAAAGTTGATGAACCAGCCTGCCGCTGCCCCAGGGCTGTGTTGAATCACGTTGTTTGCTATTGCCAAAAAAAAAAACTGTGATTCCCAGTGCACTTGTCTCGAGAATGAACAACCCTGCACGGCAGCATGTAGCTGCAAAGCAGTGGGTCCAATTGATGCATTAGATGACTACGGCACGTGATGTGAAAGTCATCTGACACGTGCAGCACTGATATGACGGCGAGTTCGACTGTGAATCCGACGATGAGTAGTTTGAGAGTTTTGAATGAACTGTAGTCCGCTGTATTTAGGTGTGTTAATAATCATATAATGTGAATAGTGTCATGATAGTCCTTGACCCTGAAAACAAAGGGTTGGGCACCAAAATCATCCTACTTGGTGCTGTAGTAAGTGATTTAAGAGAGTTTAACTTGGAGATGGCAGGCACGGAGGGAAACGGTGGTGCATGCAAATTGCCGTCACTTTTCAACTCGTCATCACTTTTTTTCATGAACTCCACAAACCCCCCAAGGTCGGTTTTAGTGGTGATAACAAATGTTATTATTCCGGCCGTGGTTACTCGAAAATGAAGGAGTTTTTTTTATTCCTGCAGGACCATAGAGTTATGTATGCTGGCCACTGAGCTGTCTAGCCTGGGTGTGAACCTCGGCCCAGCTATAAAGTAATCAAAATAGGGGTTGATTAAACTTGTCAACAGGCTGATTTTAATAGCTGGGTATACTGTACATGCAAGAATGTGAAAAGGCAGTGGGTTCATTCTGTATACATATAGAACGAGTGAACTTTGAACAACTTGACCACCCTCCACTCCTAACAGCCTGTGTGTGTATCAAGAATGATGTCGTTGTTTTCCATTTTTGGGCACTGTTAACCTCCCGTCCTCTGTCAATCTCCTTTATGGGCTGAAATGCTACAGGTAAAAAGCTCTTTTCATAACTGTGGTAGTTCACCGAGAGGTTGAAATCTGCAGTTGTCTTCGCATGATTGTTTTTGGTAATACACCAGGAAGATTCTCCTTCACTTCCTCTTCGAGATGACATTTTAGATATGTCCGTTGAGGCACTTATATTTAACAAAATGAAATGCAGAGTTTGTTTGCACATATTTTTTAACTCTAATATGCCAGAAAAATGGGTGCAATCACCATATCTCACCAAACGCCATTTTCTACATTGTATGTTGGCCACGTCTGTCAGGAATGGGCTTTTACCCGCGAGAAGACTCTGAAGCATATGGATCTGTGCTTGACTGTCACAGAACGTATTCCCGGTGGACTCTTGAAACTGCAGGGTTGTCGTGCCGATGATGGGCGGCAGGTATGTTCCGTTTTACATGCAGGTTGTGGCCTTACCGAGTGTAGAAAGGCAACTCACTTTTCATATTGGCTCTAGTTCCACTTATTCCTTTTGAAGCTCCAATGCATGAATTCAATATCGTAATGAGCAGCATTGCAGGCTGCTCATTACAGTGTTAAAGCTTGCAGTTTCAAGAGCAGAACTGCTCATTTTATAGTCCCAGCTTAACGGAAAAGCAAAGAGCCTGCCATCTTTTTATTCTAACAGCTGTTATCTTTCCCTATTAGTACACACAACCACTTGCCATAATGGGACATATATTTATTGCATATGCAAATATGGCACAATTGTCGATTCATTCCATGTTTCACAGAACGAACCTTTGACCCACCAAGTTTCTACGGAATAAACATGGGAACTTGGTCTCCATGCTTTAATACCACATTGGCAGGGCATCCTCAGCAGTTACTAAAGCATAAGCCAAACAAAGCATTTGTTTCCAATAACACAACAGAAACATGAGGGTAAGTCAGCCAGTAATTCTATTTATTTTGAATAGGTTTGAATTCAAATATATATATAATTACAGTCGTCCCTTAGTTTTATGGACATCAACACGTCAAAGCAAAATCGTTCCCACATGGCAAGTATCCCTTCATCCCAGGGAAAATAATTTTCAATTATGACAACAACACACAAATGCATTGAACATGTTAACAATCTATATAATAATACCGTAAGGACTCGACTTTGTTATCCCTTTTACGCCGCACCCAGTGACCCGATGCCCACGGCACTCATGGATTTACGATCTACGATCTACGGATTTACGATCTCTTTGTTTATCACGTACAGACATAGTCGAAAAATCTGAATTAGCCGACGTTGGGGCCCAAAAGCATCCGATTAACTGCCGATACGACGCCATCTTACGACGCCATCGTATTGGCGTCTGCTGGGCGAAGGCGAAGCGAGCCGTCCGCTGATTGGACAGTCGAGTGGTGTGAACATGGGTGGTGTGAACCAAATGGTCTTTTTATTCCCTTGAACATTTTAAATTAGGATATATAAGGAAACGTCTTTATCGTCATTTTAATAAAGTTAAATGGAGTGACGTTGCGATACTCGGGGTGCGTTGCATAAATCCTCGTAACTCAGAGAGGTGTAGCAGGTGGCGAGACGTAAGGAAGCTTAAAGATAACGAGCTGAAAACAGACGAACGATATGTCAATCTCTTTCTACACCGAACGGAAATAAAAGTATGAGAGCGGGAAGGCATGGCCTGAGCACTTCGAGCAGAGAGGACTGATTGGACTTAACTTAAAGAGAAAAAATTGGAGCTTAACGGAAGAAAAAGATCCCATGAGCGCTCCCCTATGCCATCCATAATGGTACACTCTATCCATAGACCACATCCTCCCTTCCGTGGATGTTCCACGGGTTTCGGCTAGTTTATACATTAATTCAACTAGAACGGCTTTCAGTAGAGTGCATACCTCCACGAGGCTGAACAGTTTAGGTTTTGTAGTCCAGTGATAAGCCGGATCTGCATCCAGACTTTAACCAAAACCTAATCAGCTTGCAGTTCTTGTCACCTACTCAAAACATCCACCAAGTTTCGTCTGAATCCCTTCATAACTTTTTGAGATATCGTGATGTATATTTTTTGGCGTTACCTCTCAATGGTAAAGAATCACTTTAAAAAAATTCTAGTATCTGAAGCTGGATCTTCACCAAACTCTAATCAATTTGTCCTTGTCACACACCTAACCTGTCCACCAAGTTTCGTCCGAACCTGTCCATAACGTTTTGAGATATACTGCTCACAAATAAACAAACAGACAAAACATCAGGGGGTGAATACATTATAACCTGTGTCCACTTTCGGTGGCGGAGGTGAGAATTAATATCCCCATATACATATGCATACCTCCACAATATCACTCCAATAAATAACCAAAAATAACACATGGCGAGTTGGTACAGTGGGCAAAAAGTAGCCGCTGGTTGTCTTCTTGTTCCAGTGGTCTTGCAGAAGGTTAGCGCAGGCTCCATCCAAGGCGATTCCAATGTCATCTTCAAACAAGCAAAAACTATCTCTGCATTTAGTGTGAAACATCTCTGCACTTAGTGTCTTTTCTGGAAAGTTGGCTCATAACCGAAGCTTCACTCGTGTAGAATGAAGTCTGCAGTCAAGAACAACTTATAATTGTTCCATCCTGCACTTCTAGAGCTGTACGAAATCACTCAACTTAGAGACCGGTATAGTGTTCTCTTCCTTGCGATTTTCTTCAATGAACATCATTAGTGTTCAGCAAAGACAATCCCAGAACTAATGCTTTCATTTCCCTTGTCTTGTTTTCTTTCTTTTATGACTGCCTTTGTTGCTCGATTGTACAAGTCCACAAGACACGTTGCATGATATTTGCTCTCTATGGCAACCATATCTACTTCACTAAGCTTTGCCATAAGCTTGGTGTCTTGGATCCAAGCTGCACTTGTCTGCACTTATCTGTCCAGCTGAAATGTTGATGCTTCATGAAGTCCATCTGAACTGGCTGGTCCTTCACAGAAAAAGCAGATTCCCATTTTTGATGGACGCAACAATTTTGATCTTGTACAAGTGGATACCTTTGGAATATCATTACCATCACAAGGTTGACCTCCTCTGCAGATACTTGTAGCTCTTAGCAGCATTTTGTTGTTGCAATTGAGGCTACAAGTCCTATGCCAAAAGGCATTGTGTGTGGTCATAATAGATTCAACACCACGACCATCATCTGGTCTTTCCAGTCGAAAAGAGAGCTTTCCAAGATCACTGAATTTGGCCAGATTTTTTGCCAAAGACTTGTATCCACTTCTGAAGTCTTTCCTTTTCAATTTAGCTGGACAATTCAGTGGCTCATTCTTAACACTCTGACAAATAGTGCAGAGGCTCCGATAAATCTGATCATGGTACCCAGAATATTCATTTGGCGCTAGTTCTGCAAGTTTTACCCTCTTTGACATATTTGTTTACCTAGTGCTTGCACTGTTTTAACTACTGGGTACTACTATCTCCTTTTTATGTTTATCATAAATATCGTGCAAGCGTACGACAACCAAGTCCTCCCGATGTGGCACAGCTCACTCGTTTTGGACTTAGTCCTAAAGGACTTCACCACCTTGTACTTGTAACTGACGGTCCAGAAGTGCACCGGCGATGCGTGCATTCTGATTTTTTTTTTTTTTTTTTTTTGTATACTGAATCGAGGCTCGTCAAAGAGCTAAAATGCGTGATATTTATATTATTTACAAGGGAGTACATGTATAGTTTGTGCACAAACAGGGCACAGGCTGCCCCATGATGTCATTGACCAAAACGTAAGGGAATCCATGGGTGTCTGCAATTTTGAAATAATGCCCCCTCCACATTTTTCAGTCTTGAGACATTTTAACCCATTTCTTTCATTAAAACAAGATTTTTGGATTTAAATTGACCCCTTTTAGGAGGAAAGTTTGGTGAGCCGAGCAGGGTGCGGGGTGCTTTGTTTATGTCGGTGACCAAAAAATTAAATTTAATACATTTTAAATAAAGGCTGTAACAACAAAATGTGAAAAAGTTGTGGGGTGTGAATTCTTTCTGAAGGCACACTGTATCTTCTTGCAGAGTGCATGTAATTCCATAGATCATATTGTCATAGGTATGATGACAGGGAGATCCCTACAGGAGAGAACGGGGAGATCACCCCCACCCCCAATGACAGGGAGATCAGGAGAAGTGGTGGAAGTATTGGTCAGAAGAAGAGTGGACATATGTTGTGTGCAAGGGACGAGATGGAAGGGAAGTGGTGTGAGAATGGTGAAGGGTAGGCAGGGACGGAAATACAAGTTTGTGTGGCAAGGGTGCCTGGAGGGCGTGAATGGTGTTGGTGTCCTGTTTTCTGAGGAGTTTGTAAACAGTGTGGTGAGTGTGACTAGAGTGAGTGATAGGTTGATGATGGTGAAAATGATGATTGGAAAGCTCTTGGTGAACGTCATCTCGGGATATGCTCCGCAGGTTGGTCGGAGCGATGAAGAGAAGGACAAGTTCTGGTGTGCGATAGAGAAGCTGATGGAAAACGTGAAAGATGAGGAAGTTGTTGTGGTAGGAGGAGACCTAAATGGACATGTGGGAAGGAGTATGGATGGTTTTTAGGGAGTTCATGGGGGTTATGGATATGGTGTGAGAAATGGAGAAGGTGAAAGGATTTTGGAGTTTGCTGATGGAGCTGATTTGTTGATTTGTAATACTCAGTTCCAGAAAGAGGATAATAAGCTTGTTACATACACGTCAGGTGGGTCGACGACAACCGTTGACTACCTGATCGTGTGTAGGCGAGATAGGGGGCACCTCCGGGACACAAAGGTGATCCCGGGGGAGGAGGCTGTTTCACAGCACCACTTGGTTGTCTGCGACATAAGGGTGAAAGGTGCGAGGAGAGCTCGGCGGGTGAAGTACCAACCGAGAATGAAGGTGTGGAGGTTGAAAGAGGTGACAGTAAGGGAGGCATTAAAAGAGAGGCTGAGTAGGGTAGAGGATGATGTGGTTGAGCCCTGAAAGTGGTTGGATGTCAATGAAAGCTAGTCTGTTGGGAGCCGTTGGTGAGGTATGTGGATGGACAAAAGGACCACCGAGGCACTCGGAAACATGGTGGTGGGATGATGAAGTTGGAAAGAGGATTGACGAGAAGAGGAAGAAGTTCAAGGAGTGGCAGAAGGCGAAGGGTATGGGACCAGAAACAGCAGAGCATGAAAGTTATAAGGCAGCCAAGAAGGCTGCAAAGAAAGAGTTAGCAAAGGCGCAGGAGGCATGTAGGAAAATGTTCGGAGAACGCTTGGATTCGGAAGAGGGTCAGAGAGCAGTATTCAGGATTGCAAAGCAGATAGCGAAAGAGAGGTGTGATGTGATGGGGGTGAGTTGCTTGAAGGATGAAGTGGGACAAATCATTGTGGACCCAGATGGAATTAAAGGAAGATGGAAAAGATATATGGAAATGCTGTTGAATACAGAGAATAAATGGGGTGGCAACATAGAGAGTAACCCAGTTTTATGACCGGCAGAGAAGATAACTGAGAAGTAAGTTGAGGAAGCGATAAAAGCAATGAAGAGTAGAAATGCGGGAGGGCCGACGGGAGTTGTGGGAGATATGTTGAAGGTAGCAAGAAGTTGGGGTGTGAAGAGAATGACAGAGATCTGTAATCTGGTGGTGAAAGAAGGCCGCATTCCAGTGGATTGGGAACTGAGTACCCTCGTCCCTCTATAGAAGCGGAAAGCTGACCCTCTGTAGTGGGGCACGTACCGAGCGATAAAGTTATTGGAGCATGGAATGAAGGTATTGGAAAGGGTGTTGGAGAGGAGGATAAGGAAGAAAGTGAAGATCGACGAAATGCAGTTTGGATTTATGCCAGGAAGAGGAACGACAGACGCGCTTTTCATTGTGAGGCAGTTGCAGGAGAAGTACATGGAGAAGAGGAAGAAGTTGTTTCTTGGGTTTGTTGATCTGGAGAAAGCATTCGATAGGGTTCCACGCAAAGTATTGACATGGGCATTGAGGAAGTTAGGAGTGGAGGAATGGTTGATCAGAGTAGTGATGGCAATGTACAAAAGAGAGCGCACAGCTGTAAGGACGAAGGATGGGAACAGTGGTGAGTTTGAGGTGAAGGTGGGAGTGCATCAGGGGTCGGTACTAAGTCCACTACTATTTGTAGCTGTGATGGAGGTGCTGGCTCAGAACGTAAAGGAGGGTTTACCGTGGGAGTTGTTGTATGCAGATGATCTTGTGTTGATTGCGGAAAGTATGGATGGACTGAAGGAAAAGATGAACAAGTGGAAGGAATGTATGGAGACAAAAGGTCTGAAGGTGAAAATCGGAAAGACGAAGGTGATGGCAATTGGTAAAGCATGTGGTGAGGTGGAAAGAACTGGGAAGTGGCCATGTGCTGTGTGCAGGAAGGGTGTCGGAGTGAACTCCATTCAATGTACAATGTGCGCTGAGTGGGTTCATCAAAAATGTAGTGGTCTGAGAGGGTCATTAACCAGTGTGGCAGCTACATTCAAATGTAAGGTGTGCACAGAGGGAGCTGCAGATGGAGGAAATGTTGAGTTGGATCTTGGAGACGGCATGAAGCTGGAAGGTGTGAAAACATTTTGCTACCTTGGAGACATGCTGAATGGAGAAGGTGGATCAGACTCGGCAACGGTTGCTAGAGTGAGATGTGCATGGAAGAAGTTTCGGGAACTGAGTGGCGTGCTGATGAGGAGGGGAGTGTCGTTGAAGCTGAAGGGAAAGGTGTATGCTGCATGTGTGAGAAGTGTTATGATTTATGGGAGCGAGACATGGGTAATGAACGTAGAGCAGCAACGAAGGCTGGAAAGGGTGGAAATGCGAATGGTTCGGTGGATGTGCGGAGTATCGTTGAGAGAGAGGAAGACAAATGATGAATTGCGAAAGATGATGGGAATAGAGCCTGTGATTGATGCTGTGAAGAGGAACAGGTTGAAATGGTTTGGTCATGTGTTGAGGAAGGATGAAAGTGACTGGTTGAGAAGAGTGATGGAAATGAATGTGGAAGGAAGTAGGGGACGGGGAAGACCGAGAAAGACTTGGCTGAAGATGGTGGAAGAAGAAATGCGGGCAAGGGGGTTAACAAGGAGAGATGCAGAAAATATGGCAAAATGGAGAAGATTGTCATGGGGACCGCAAGGCTAACCCCCGCTCTAGCAGGGAAAATGGCCTTTAAAATGCATGTTGTTGTTGTTGTATATTGTCATAGGTACAGTTGAAATTGTTCCTGACTTTAATACTGTACTGCTTTTGTTTCCTGAGAGCAAAGTGGTCATCTTGATGAATGGACAGGTGTTGCAGTGACTATGTGAATACTTGAATGTTCCAAGTGTGAGGTCAGAGGGATATGCTCCTTTAATCAGGATTTTTTTTTCCAAATTTCTGTCCCACTTTAAAGATGATAGGCAGTTGTTTGAAAATTGAGGTGGTTTCTGGATCATTCAGGAAAAGCTTGAAGTTACTCTGGATGATGTTCCTGGCTTGAAAGTTGAAGGGATGGTCGATCAATGTGAAGGGGATGCTTTTATTTATTTATTTTCTGAGAAAGTTGTAACACCGTCCATTTGTCAGTGTTGCAAGTGAGCTCCAGTGCACCAACCACAATGGAATTGAGAAATGCTTGCTCGGTGCAGAACGTGCCCATCTCATTTGATTTTAATTTGATGCTGGAATCGTTACTACACAGATGACAAAGCCTGAGGAATTGGGAATATGAAATTGAACTTTTGATGTGGGAGGATGAATATAGAGGTTAGCTGGATGAATATGTACGATTGTAAGCAGTGGTGGAAAGTCCATTCTCTTTGACATGAATATTAATGTTGAGAAAGGTGGCAGAAGGACCCAATATCCTATGTGAAATCGAGGACGTGGTGGAAGGAATTTTCAAAGTCGTTAAACCATTCAAGATCATCTCTGCTACATAATGCAACATCATTGCAGCATTGCTACATGCAGTACTGGGCCGTGATGTATTGTGGGTTGACATTCTGCAGAATTGTTTTTCTAACACTTTTTTTTCACCATTCCAGTCAGGCATATAGGGCTGTCAACGCATTTTGATTGACTGGACGGGCATTCTTTTTTTTCCGTATGCCGAGGCATTCTTTTGTTTTGAAAAGGAAAATCACAATCCTGGACGGGTCGCCACTTCAAGGCAGGATACTCGAATGGCTCATTTTTCCCAGAGCTGGTACCTATTTTTTCGACCTCGGAAGGATGGCAGGCTGAGTCAACCCACCTGGTGTTTTATTATGGCACCACAGGGGCGTGAACGCGGAGAGGGCCTTAACATCTTAAGCCAGCTACCTTAACCATTAAGCATATTCAAAATATTGTGTTACCAACGAGGAATAACCTTTCTGCATTTCAAAAATCGAATAAAGTAGGAAAAAAAAAATTTCTGCCAAAATAAAAAATGTATAGTTGTTGGTACATTGAGGAAAAGTAAATAAACAAGGCAAGGACGATAATAGTGTTTCCTTGCCTCTCTGTTCCATCACCCTTACATTGTGGCATAAGTAAATTGCAGACACGTTATTTTACAGGTGAACTAAATGTCCTAAACTGCCTCCACTCCCTTCTGGCGTACCAAATGTTAGCCCAGCACTCCAATGAACATGATGGTTTGATTTTGCACCCATTTCAGTTGCCAGGAAAAATAATGTCAATTCTTTAATCTTCATCCAACAATCTCTTCCAAAATAAAAAGTGATTACATCAAAAAGCCAGGGCATCCTCATGCTTCTCTGAGCATAGATCTTGTATGCAAAATCACTGCATTACCATCCTTGCCTGGTTTCTTTACTATTTCACAAAATTGCACTCGTCATCACCCTTTCAGCCATTTTTTTGTGTGTAAAACGTTTGTTTTTGACAGAAAATTATATGTGAATGGCTATTGGTTTCAAAGGTGATGATTGAAGGCATATGAAATGTAAATCACATACAGACTTACAAAACCAACAAATAACTTGCAAACGCACCAAACACGTCGACTGTGCAGTCACATTCCTTCCCTGCTTTTTTCAATTTTACTTTGTGTTCAATATGCGATTTAAGATTCTAGAACTTCTGATTTGGAACTTCTGCTTCTTTGCTGTAATAAGGACCACATTTACAAGAAGTTGGATACAAATGTTTTGCTAACTTGTATAAGCGTATAATCCATTGGATGCTACGAGAACGTATGAGGAACTGAGATTCAGTCTTTGTGGACTTTGCTTCGTTGGCATTGTCAATGCCTGAAAAAAGGAAACTCATTCCGAATGTTGCTTTTTCTTGTTTTCCAGCCCAAATTGCTGCCATCGCATAAAATTGATCGTTAGCAAATAGAAGCCGTGGTCTTTATAAATAAACAAGCAGAAAAGCCCGTCAAAATGACAGATGATCCTTCTGGATTTTTACACTATTCAGCCTTGAAAACTCGGACTAAAACCCAAATCACGCACACAATCCTTCATTTCTTACCAAAATGACTCCTCCCTTTATTTGGGTGGTGTACGGAGAATAGACCGCTGCAACCTAGATTGCATACATGAAGCAAAAAATGCTTACTGCTTTTCTGCATATATACAGACTTGGCATTTAATATGGAATCTTTTTTTTGTGGGGCTGAACTTACTTTTCAAGATGACTTAGAACCAAAAGTTCATTGGAATTATGTTGAAATTATTCTAGATTTTGTTAATGTGACCTTTAAAAGAAACAAAAACCACATTTGACATTTCGAAGCAAATAAATTGATCCTTGAAAGTGATGTAAACTGATATCGAACTAAATTCACGGACAGTACTGTGTTAAACTTCTGTACGTTTTCCAGAAGTATCTCTTTATTTTGCACATTAGCCAAAAAAAATTTCAACAAAAACAAAAGCTAAATTATGACTGGGATTACGGACAGTAAAATTACAGTTCAGTACTTCGTGTAACCCCCACGAGCATTCAGGAGAGCACGTACATGTCGAGGCGTGCTGTTCACGTGATTTGCCAAGGTTTGGACAGGAATCGCTTGCCATGCAGTGACAATAGCCTGCTGCAATTCACGCACAGAGGTCGGCTGCTGGTCCAAGTTGTCGATTTGACGCGTTAATTCTGCCCACAAGTTCTCTATCGGATTCACATCCGGGGACATGGCAGGCCACTCCTTATTCTCTACACCACAGTCAGCAAGAAAGTGTTGGATCATGCGAGCACGATGAGGCCGTGCATTGTCATCTTGGAAGACAAAGTTTCCTCGAAAGGCTGCACGAACAAATGGAAGCAATGTTTCTTCCAGAATGACTCTGTACTTGAACTGGTTCAGGTTTCCATTCAGAACAACCAGGTCAGTTTTGCCCTCTGCATGAAAAGCAGCCCAAACGGTCACCCCACCACCTCCAGCCTGGACTCTTGGCACTATACAATCTTCGTTGTGGGCTTCATGCACTTGTCTGCGCACTCGGACGCGGCCATCTTGACGATAGACCAGAAATCTAGACTCGTCACTGAAGGTCATGTGATTCCAGTTTCCTGGCTGCCATTGATGGTGCTCTCTGGCCCACTGCAATCGGCGCTGGCTGTGTTGTCTGGTCAGGCATGGCTTTCTCAGGGGACGCATGGCACAATAGCTTGCTTGAACCAGTCGTTGGTTGACTAGACTTCTGGATACAGGCACATTTGTCAGTTGCTGCCACTCTGCCCTAAGCCGATTAGCTGACTTGGTACGGCCATTGCAGACTCACCGGTGCATCTGGCGATCATCTCTCCTTGTGGTTCTGCGTGGACGTCCTGGCCTCGGTATTGGAGTAGGGACACCCCTCTGAGCATTTCGTTTCAGGATCTTTGACACCTGACCTTGAGTGATGCCATACTGCCGAGCAATAGCACACTGTTTCATGCCAGAATTTCGTAAAGCCACCACTCCATGACAAACAGCATTGTCAAGTTGACGGACCATCTCCAGAGGAAGCGGCAATAACTTTTGTAGACGTGCAGCAGTTGTTTTCCACTAATGCAGAACGCAACAACCCTTATATACCCGATTGTGAAGCCAATCGTCAAATGTACCTGTCCTTACATTTTGTCACGCTACCTGTGATATAATCCTGTTATTGACTTCTTGCTGCGAAAGACAATCAGTGACATGCTTCTTTCAACAAAGACATCACCGAAGCGTAAAAGAAACTCACCAGATTGATACACTGAGTTCAGAAAGTAAACCCAAGTCAAGAAAAAAAAAAATTCCATATTAAATGCCAAGTCTGTAATACATTGTGGTTATATAGCTCGGATAAATCCAATTGCACGTGGTCATGGGCTGACACCGGAGCCCTAAGACCTGTGGTGTGAGACAAATGCACCTTCACAAAATGTTGGACGTATGATTTTTTTTTTCAGGTTACAATTTTGGGTAGAGGTGGGCCAGCTCTCCAACCAATGGGGTGACAGCAGTCCGTCCACACATACATGCATATATAGTCCAAAAAGGAACTGGTATTATAATATATATAACTAGCAGAGGTACCCGGCTTTGCACGGGAGTGGGAGGAGGAGGGGAGGGGGAAGAGGAGGGGAGGGGAACGGGGGGGAGGGGGGAGGGGGAAGCGGGGGAGGAGGAGGGGAGGGGGAAGAGGAGGGGAGGGGAATGGGGGGGAGGGGGAAGGGGGGGAGGGGGGAGGGGAAGGGGGGAGGGAAGGGTGCGGGGGTGCCCAGGGGAAGAAGGGCCCCTCCCCTCCCCCTCCCCCCCCTTTCCCCTCCCCCCCCTCCCCTCCCCCTTCTCCCCCTCCCCCTCCCCCTTCCCCCTCCCCCTCCCCCCTCCCATCCCCTTCCCCCTCGTTCCCCTCCCCTTCTCTTCCCCCTCCCCTCCTCCTCCCCCTTCACACCAGGGGGGTTGACTCAGCCTGTCATCCCACCGAGGTCGGAAGTCGGAACTCATTGTCGTCAAATAAATGTAGCCTGTATGTTTCACTCTTTGTCACATGCCGTTGGTCCCATGTCAATCGGATGAAGTTGAAAAATTAACGTTACGAAGGTTCTCTGGGACGTACTGATTCCGAATAATGAAGTTGAAAAATTAACGTTCCGAAATACGCTAATTACGCTAACAGAAGCGCTGGAGGGAGCACTGCGCTCCCTCCCTTAGATTCCCTCCCTCTTCTGCTAGCGCTAATTACGCGTAACACACTAATTTTAAAACCCGAAGTTTTTTTAATTTTAAGGTGTGCTGTAGTCAGAAGCGCTAGAAGCGCTGCGCTCCCTCCCTTCGAATCCCTCTCTCTTCTGCTAGTGCTAATAATACGCTAATTTTAAAACCCGAAATTTTTTAAATGTTTATGTCTCCGTGACATTCCTGGGACCATCCCGAGTCGAACAGTACTTTCCGCTCGCAAATCCGTCCACGGGTTCTCGAGATCTTAGAGATCGTAGATCTATCAGGATACAGACACAGAGGCCAACTCTACTTTATATATATAGATTATAAATATATATATATATATATGAATGAATGAATGAATGAATATGAATGAATCATATGAATGAATCATTCATTCATTCTTTAAATATATATATATATATATATATATATATATATATATATATATATATATATATATATATATATATATATATATATATATATATAATATATTAGCAGAAGTACCCGGCTTTGCCGGGTGGGGGAGGGGAGGGGAGGGGAACGGGGGGGAGGGGAGAAGAGAAGGGGGAGGGGGGGAGGGAGAAGAGGGGGAGGGGGAGAGGGGAGAAGAGGGGGAGGGGGAGAGGGGAGAAGAGGGGGGGATGGGGAGGGTGAGGGATGGGAAGGGGTGGGAGGGGGAGGGGAGGGGAAGGAGGGGGAGGGGTAAGGGGGGGAGGGGGGGAGGGGAGGGGGGAGGTTACATTACACCGATTTACATTGAAAACTGCTGAAATATGTACGCAACTTCAACTTAGCACAGTTTAGTAAATACTCGAGATAAATCCATGCGGTAAAAGATTGCTGAGAGTTGCTAAGACCTACGACTTAGAAATTCCACCTGGACACACTTCAGGGGGCACTTTCAAAGGGGAGATGTGCTTATTCTTTCTAAAAAACATTTTAGGTGTGGTATAGACACGATATTTGCATGCATCGGTTTCAAAAAGCGAACAAATATGGTAAATATGACTCACGTGAAACCAGGATCCGTCTCGGTGGTAGCCATGAGTGTGTAGATGTCACATGATCAGTCATGAAGAGTGGTTAAGTCCAAAATATGGCATACCATGGCATAAAAACGATTTGCCCGCAAAGCATTGCACCGCAATGGCGGTCACAGTGTGCCATGCACAGCGTGACGTAAGTAGTGCGTGTAGCGCCCCTGGCGGAATTACCGGTCCCTATCAAAGACATTTAATTCATATCGCACAAAATCGACACAAAATACGATCGCTTTTCGCTCTGAATTACGTGCAAGCGTGCGACGGAAATCACCATCGCCCAGCATCGAATGCCAACCAAGATGGCGCCCGGTAACTGCATCTCCACCTATGTGGAGTGAATGGCAATGGTCACATCACGTGATCGCTCTGAGCGAATCAGTCTAGCGGCGGGGATGGAACATCACGTGATCGCTCTGAGCGAATCAGCTAGCTGTTCTGACACCGGCTGAGATTAGCGGGTACTTCTCTGAAATGCGCTGAGGTAAATATGAATAAAAAATATGGATCGTCAAATATTTTGAGGTCGGCCATGTTCGTCCCAGGCTCAATGGCCATGTCTATGCCAAATATCAAGCACGTGAGCCTCTCCGTTTTGGAGTCTATCGGTAACATTACACACACACACACACGCACACACACACACACAAATATATATATATATATATATATATATATATATATATATATATATATATATATATATATATATACAGACTTGGCATTTAATATGGAATTTTTTTTTTGTGGGGGTGAACTTACTTTTCAAGATGACTTAGAACCAAAAGTTCATTGGAATTATGTTGAAATTATTCTAGATTTTGTTAATGTGACCTTTAAAAGAAACAAAAACCACATTTGACATTTCGAAGCAAATAAATTGATCCTTGAAAGTGATGTAAACTGATATCGAACTCAATTCATGGACAGTACTGTGTTAAACTTCTGTACGTTTTCCAGAAGTATGTCTTTATTTTGCACATTAGGCAAAAAAAATTTCAACAAAAACAAAAGCCAAATTATGACTGGGATTACGGACAGTAAAATTATAGTTCAGTACTTCGTGTAACCCCCACGAGCATTCAGGAGAGCACGTACACGTCGAGGCATGCTGTTCACGAGATTTGCCAAGGCTTGGACAGGAATCGCTTGCCATGCAGTGACAATAGCCTGCTGCAATTCACGCGCAGAGGTAGGCTGCTGGTCCAAGTTGTCGATTTGACGCATTAATTCTGCCCACAAGTTCTCTATCGGATTCATATCCGGGGACATGGCAGGCCACTCCATATGCTCTACACCATGGTCAGCAAGAAAGTTTTGGATCATGCGACCACGATGAGGCCGTGCATTGTCATCTTGGAAGACAAAGTTTCCTCGAAAGGCTGCACGAGCAAATGGAAGCAATGTTTCTTCCAGAATGACCCTGTACTTGAACTGGTTCAGGTTTCCATTCAGAACAACCAGGTCAGTTTTTCCCCCTGCATGAAAAGCAGCCCAAACGGTCACCCCACCACCTCCAGCTTGGACTCATGGCACTATACAATCTTCGTTGTGGGCTTCATGCACTTGTCTGCGCACTCGGACGTGGCCATCTTGACGATAAACCAGAAATCTAGACTCGTCACTGAAGGTCACGTGATTCCAGTTTCCTGGCTGCCATTGATGGTGCTCTCTGGCCCACTGCAATCGGTGCTGGCTGTGTTGTCTGGTCAGGCGTGGCTTTCTCAGTGGACGCCTGGCACGATAGCCTGCTTGAACCAGTCGTTGGTTGACTCGCCTTCTGGATACAGGCACATTTGTCAGTTGCTGCCACTCTGCCCTAAGCCGATTAGCTGACTTGGTACGGCCATTGCAGACTAACTGGTTCAGCTGGCGATCATCTCTCCTTGTGGTTCTGTGGGGACGTACTGGCCTCGGTATTGGAGGAGGGACACCCCTCTGAGCATTTCGTTTCAGGATCTTTGACACCTGACCTTGAGTGATGCCATACTGCCGAGCAATAGCACGCTGTTTCATGCCAGAATTTCGTAAAGCCACCACTCCATGACAAACAGCATTGTCAAGTTGACGGACCATCTCCAGAGGAAGCGGCAATAACTTTTGTAGACATGCAGCAGTTGTTTTCCACTAATACAGGACGCAACAACCCTTATATACCCGATTGTGAAGCCAATCGTCAAATGTACCAGTGTACCTGTCCTTACATTTTGTCACGCCACCTGTGATATAATCCTGTTATTGACTTCTTGCTGCGAAAGACAATCAGTGACATGGTTCTTTCAACAAAGACATCACCGAAGCATAAAGAAACTCACCAGATTGATAAACTGAGTTCAGAAAGTAAACTTAAGTCAAGAAAAAAATATATTCCATATTAAATGCCAAGTCTGTATATTGTCGCGATCCCGGCTGTGAAATGGTTCCCAGCACGGAATACGGACGTTAATGTCCGGGCTTCAAGTAGTCCACGGAGTGGACAGAGAGAACTCAATAAACACAATTGTGTTTTAATCGGCCTTCTAGGGGTAAGGCACGATGCTTTATTGGCTCGATCACAAAAACCATAAATGGTAACAGAATGGAATACACTGCACAAAGCCTGCAGGAACTGTCGGCCCCAGAAGCTCCAAACAGGACGCAGGCAAGATCACTCGCGGTTCCAATCGACGATCTCCGGGACTCGGAGGGTAACAGAGTGGAATACACCGCACAAGGCCTGCAGGAACGGTCGGCCAGCAGCTCCAACACGACGCAGGCAATATCTGACTCACGGTTCCAATCCACGAGATCCGGGAATCACTCGTTCTCTTCCGGAGTTACTCACTCGTAAAATACAGAACGGTAAACGATCAGCCCAACGCGGCTGTCGTGAAGATTAAGGGAAATCCCTTTATCTATTTCCCACTCGCAGCCTTCGAGTCGCGTCCGTTGCATAAGATGGCGACCGCGCTCTCTGGACTCTCCACCAATCACGTGCCGAATCGCCTCCCGATCGCGTGAGGCTCCAAGGAGGCCACGTCACGCGGTGGGCGGGGCACCAAATCTGGGTGAGAACAGGTGGTTTCACCGGTGGTTTCTCACAGTCCTCCCCCCCTAAGTAAAATGGGTTGGGTAAAACCCCCCTAAGTAAAAAAAATGGGTTGCTCGTCCTAGGATCTTTCAAGTGAGAGACATTCGAATTGAGACGGGAATTCGGCATCTGCATCTTCTCTGCATCTTCTCACCAGCGGACGCCGTCTTGGAGGAACTTTCTCGCCGTAGGACGCTGTCTTGGGTGGTGCTTCACTGCAGAATAAGTGAGCCTCGGATCCCTCCAAACAACCGACAAAAAAAAAAAAAAAAACGTGAGTATTTGTACGTGGTATTTTTCTCATTGGCAATTTGATGTGCGGGTGATATTGTGTAGTTCGTGTCGTATTTCCCCAACAGAGCGTTGTGTTTGAGCGTTGTGTTTTGTGCCTTGTCTTATGATAACTCGTAGCCAAGCTATGTCGACCAGAGAAGTGAGAGTTCAACCTGATCATGTTGACAGTCACGTGGGTGGCGATGTGAGCGACGCAAGCAGCCTTGACCCGGTCACTCAACCCGAGATGTTAGGAAGCGATTCCATCATGACTAAATGCATGCGTTCGCCCTTCTGGACCGGGCTGACTCCGGTTCAACAACTTGACATGTATAACAGGGAGAATGACAGGGCAGAGGCAGAGCGTGCGGCAGCAGAGAGAGAGCGTGAGAGAGAGAGAGAGCGTGCGGCAGCAGCAGAGGCAGAGCGTGCTGCGGCAGCAGAGGGAGAGCGTGCAGCAGCAGAGAGAGCGCATGCGGCAGCAGAGACAGCAGCAGAGAGAGAGCATGAGAGAGAGAGAGAGCGTGCGGCAGCAGCAGAAGCTGAACGCGTCAGAGAGCATGAGTTGCGAATGTTGACTGAACGACCGCGGGCAGAGGGGTCTGCTGCAAGAGTCCCGGAAACTGTTCATGTTCGTTTGCCGGACTGGACGGGAGACACGAAGCCAGAAGCGTATCTGGAGATGGCGGAGAAGTTGTTGGCTGCCGGTGGCATTGATGAGAGCTTGTGGGTCGGCCATCTTGTGAGCCATCTATCTGAGAGGGCGAGGGAGGTATATGCGAGGATGGCAACCGAGGACGCAAACAAATACAGGGCATTGAAGGCCGAGATTTTGAACGCCTATGCGGTGTCCGCATGTATTTATAGGAGAAATTTTTTCAGCTGGACTCGTGAGTCCAGTCAAACCTATGAGGAACATTCGCGGGCCTTGTTGGAACAGCTGCAGAGATGGTTCAAGGGGAGCAAGGTTGAGTTACCTCAAGCGGTTGCGGAACTCCTGGTGCGTTACCGTATCGATCAACAGCTTCCGCCTGACTTAGCATTGTTTCTTGTCGACAAAGACACTGTTTCCTTGGCAGACTGCGTCAACCTTATTGATAAACATGTTTTGGCGTGCAAAATGCTGCAAGTCACGCAGTCGCGTCGTAAGACGGAGGAGTATGCGATCAAGACCGCCCCCCGTCTGCCCGGCGGCTGGATCGAGGGGAGGGGTTCTCCGATGCCCTCCACTGGTGGCGGTCGCGAGCCGCAGACCAGGGCAGGGCCCTGGTGCGATTTCTGCAAACGCGTGGGGCACGGTGAAAACCGCTGCTTCTCTAATCCCGCTAGTCCGGCCTACCGAGGCAACCCTCCTGTTAAGTCGGAGGGAGATCAGTGGAGCTCATCCGCCGGGCCCTCGCACACGACGGTGGCATCGGTGACCGAGGTCACTGCCACCGAGGCTAATTCCATTCATCCACTGTACCAGGATTATTCAGGGACAGCCTTAGTGGGTGGCCCTGATTCGATGCTGAAGTTTGAGGCCCAATACCTTCGGGATACTGGGGCGACACGGTGTGTTCTCCGGGCGGGGGTAGTTCCGGCCTCTCAGATGCGTTATACCGGCGAGTATACCCTCCTTCGGGGCATTGACCGGGTTCTTGGCCGGTATCCCCTTGCCCTCCTCGAGGTCCGGAGTGACATTTTTAAGGGTCCAGTGACCTGTGTGGTGGTACCCTACTACCCGATACCCGGGGTCTCCTTGCTGATTGGCAATGATGCCATGGCCAGGGAGGAGTCATTGACTCTGACCTGTGGGGGGGTCACTAGATCCCAGAGTAAACAGGCGGAGAGAGTGGCGGAGTCAGACATATCTTCACTCTGGCCCGAGGAGCCTAGCGCCTCGACTCCAGTTCCCGACGGTGACGTTGCGTCAGCTGAAGTCCACCCGAGCCTCCCGTCAAGCCACCCTCAGGTGCCGTGCTCCTCAGGGACCGCTCCCGCCATGTCGCGATTCAGCAGGAACGCTAATGCTAAGGTATATGTGGGAAACCTGGGCAATGGAGCAGCGAAAGCCGAGCTAGGGAGGGTCTTCGAACATTACGGACCACTCCGCAACGTATGGGTTGCTCGAAACCCACCTGGATTTGCAGTTGTTGAGTTTGAAGAGCCACGAGATGCTGAAGATTCGGTCAGAGCCCTTGATGGAAGGTTAATTTGCGGATCGCGTGTGTGCGTCGAGATGTCGAATGGCATGTCGCGGCGGCCTCGTTTCAGACGCCCTTTGGTCCGCAGGCCTTTCGACCCGAACGATCGATGTTACCAGTGCGGTGAAAGGGGTCATTACGCATATGACTGTTGTTCTCGACACCGGAGGAGTACCCGCCGCTCTCGGTCTCGGCCCGTTTCCTTCCTGTCAACGCTTCCCCCAACTTGAGTTTGGCCCCTTTGCCTCTCTATTGTGCTTTGTGTGAAGTGTAACTCTTGTAGGGTAGATATTAATGTGGTGTATGGTGTTTAATATTGTGTGTGAAAAAAAAAAAAAAAAAAAAAAAAAAAAAAACTTGTTCATTGTTAACCTGCCTGTTAACGCCTGTTAACCTGTTAACGCCTGTTAACCTGTTGCCTGTTAATTGCCTGTGCGGTAATAATTGCGTTATTGTTGCGCTATTGCGTTGCGTATTTGCGTTGCGTGTATTGTTGCGTTGGTGCGTTATTGTTGTTAATAATTGTTACTAATTGTTAATTGCGTTAATTGCCTGTTAACGATTACCGCCATCATATTGCCATGTGATTTGCACCTACTACAAATGCTGGTTTCAAAACGCCGTCTATCCGACGGGGTTTTTACTTAGGGGGGGAGGACTGTGAGAAACCACCGGTGGAACCACCTTTGTTCTCACCCAAATGAGTGCCCCGCCCACCACGTGACGTGACCTCCTTTGAGCCTCACGCGATTGGTGGAGGGTCAGAGAGAGCGCGGTCGCCATCTTATGCAACGGACGCGCCTCGAAGGCTCCGAGTGGGAAATAGATAAAGGGATTTCCCTTAATCTTCACGACAGCCGCGTTGGGCTGATCGTTTACCGTTCTGTATTTTACGAGTGAGTAACTCCGGAAGAGAACGAGTGATTCCCGGATCTCGTGGATTGGAACCGTGAGTCAGATATTGCCTGCGTCGTGTTGGAGCTGCTGGCCGACCGTTCCTGCAGGCCTTGTGCGGTGTATTCCACTCTGTTACCCTCCGAGTCCCGGAGATCGTCGATTGGAACCGCGAGTGATCTTGCCTGCGTCCTGTTTGGAGCTTCTGGGGCCGACAGTTCCTGCAGGCTTTGTGCAGTGTATTCCATTCTGTTACCATTTATGGTTTTTGTGATCGAGCCAATAAAGCATCGTGCCTTACCCCTAGAAGGCCGATTAAAACACAATTGTGTTTATTGAGTTCTCTCTGTCCACTCCGTGGACTACTTGAAGCCCGGACATTAACGTCCGTATTCCGTGCTGGGAACCATTTCACAGCCGGGATCGCGACAAAATATATATATATTGTTGCGGTTTTGTGTTTTTTTTTTTTTGTTTTTTTTTGTTTGTTTTTTGTATACAAGATCGAGGCTCGTGAAAGAGCGAACATTAATCACACAGAAAGACAAACCGACACATTAAACATATAACATCGGGAGCGGTAGACAAGATGGGGAGAGAGGGGGAAGGACACAAACACAACATTTGAGAGCAGGGACCGAGAGACATGGAGACATCGAGAGATCTGAGAGAGGGCGAGGGCTTTGGGGGGGGGGGGGGGGCATGGGAAGGGGGCGGTGGGAGAGGTATAAAACATATGGACACTGCCAGGACTTCCAGGAAAGAAGTTGGAATTTCAAACAAGGTGGATCTGGGGTGAATTAGCGGGGGTAGAAAAGATCAAGGTTTTGGATGGGGGAAGATAAGAGATGGTGGTGAACAGCTGTTTTAAAGACCTGGAGGGAGGAGTGGGATTGAAGGGAGTGAGGGATTTTGTTCCAGAGGCGGGAGAAAAGAGGAATGAAAGAGTGAAGGTGAACAGAGAGCCGAGATTTCGGCAGTTTAACCATCAGAGGGTTGCTGGCAGATCTTGTGCGACCTGTAGGAATATTTGGGGGACAGAGCACAGAGAGAGCTGGGGGTGCAAGGCCGGAGAGGAGTCGGTAGAAGACAGAAAGACCACCTACCTGCCTGCGGTGAGTGAGTGAAAGGCCCTCAGAGATAGCTTCATCGCGGGAGATTCCAATAATTCTGAAAGCTTTGGTTTCAACAGCGTGAAGCCGAGCTAGGTGTGAGGCAGGAGCACCGGCCCATAGGGGAGAACAGTATTCCATTGAGCTGCGGATGAAAGCCTTGTATGTGGTGAGGAGCTCAGGTGTGCCGAGGAAGGACTTCGCACGACGGAGGATGCCCAGTCGGCGACTGGCTTTGGAGGCCAGCTTGGAAATGTGGTTTTCCCAAGAAAGATCATGGCAGATAGTGAGACCCAAAATCTTGAGCGACAGAACTTCTTGGAGAGGATTGTTGAGAAAGTAGATGGGAGGGTTGTCCAGTCGATCTTTTCGGAGAGACATAGTAAGAGTGTGAGATTTGTCAGGATTGAAAGACATGTTCCACTTGTTTGACCAGTCTGTGATTTTGTCCAGGTCTTCAGAGAGTGAGGAGGCAGCAGTCTGCCGATCTGAGGGAAGAGGAATGGAGCGGCAGAGAGTGGAGTCATCAGCAAAGAGATAGAGAGGATTTTCGATAGAGTCAGAGAGATCATTGATGAAGACCATAAAAGCACGGGGCCCAGAACACTGCCTTGGGGAACTCCAGCCTGAACAGGAAGAGGAGATGAGAGAAACCCATTCAGGGCCACACGTTGACGACGACTAGAGAGGAAGTCCGCCAGCCATGCGTGGAGATTTCCATGGATACCAAAGGAGGAGAGTTTGGTGAGCAGAGCGGGGTGCCAGACCGTGTCAAAGGCACGTGATATGTCGAGGGAGACAGCTCTAATTTCCTGTTTGGCATTGAGGACCTCCATCCATTGTTGAGACAGCAGAAGCAGCATGTCCAGAGTAGAGTGACCTGGTCTGAAACCAAATTGATGATCAGAGATCAAGCCATTGGAGAAGAGGAAAGATTTCATATCCGAAGCAATGATGGATTCCATGACTTTGCTGATAATTGGGAGAAGGCTGATTGGTCTGTAGTTGCTAGGATCTGTTTTTGCACCTTTTTTGTGCAAAGCGGTGATGTTGGCTGATTTCCAAGCAGATGGCAGTTGACCTTGAGCAAAAGAGAGGGTGAAGAGAACAGAGAGAGGGTGAGATAGAGCAGCAGAGCAGGATTTTAGGACCCGTGGGCTGATGCCGTCGGGTCCAGTTGCAGAATCAGAGTCGAGGGTTGACAGAAACTTTTCCACCTTGTCAGGAGGAAAGGACAGGGAGTCCAGGAGCAGCAGGGTACGACTGGGTATGGTGGGTACAGAGAGGGATGGGTTTGGGACACAAGATTTAGAGGCAAACACAGAGTTGAGGCATTCAGCTTTTTCACGTGCGGAGTCAGCTGTGTAGCCGTTTGAGGTAAGGGAGGGGATGGAGGGGGAACAAACACCAGAAACGGATTTGACCAGACGCCACCAGGATTTGGAAGAGGGAGACAGATAAGAGAGTTCGGTCTTGAGAACGGAGAGATATTGTTTCCTGGCTCTCCTGAGGGTGGACACACACTTGTTTCGGGCTTTGTGAAAGGAAATGAGATTTCCTTCCGTTGGATTTGCTTTCCAGGAGACGAAGGCAAGTTGTTTCTGGGCAACAGCCTCACCACAAGATTCCGTGTACCATGGACGGGAGGAAGGGTATGACAACTGAAGACGAGATGGGATAAATCTGTGCATGAGAGAGAGCAATTTACTTTGGAAGAATTCCCAGGATGAGTTGATGTCAGAGGTGGTAGAGATGGGAGACCAGTCCAGATGATTGATGGCTGCTTGAAGACCGTGCCAGTTGGCCTGAGTGAAATGCCAGACTCGTCGACGCTGAGCAGGCTCCCTGAGGATGGTCAGAGAGATTTCCACTTTAACAAGGACATGATCAGATGATCCGATCGGAGCAGAAGAAGAGCAGCAGACATTTTCAGGGAAGTTAGTCATAACCAAGTCCAGAAGAGAAGATGTTCCGTTGACTGAGATCCGGGTCGGGAAATTGACAGATTGTGTCAGTCCCAGTGAGTCGCAGAAGTCCTTTGCTGAGGAGCCATGGCTGGTGAGAGAGGTACCCACACTCAGCCAACTGGCATGATGACAGTTGAAATCACCACATATGAGGAAGAGAGAGTTGGGATGAGTAGATAGAAGTTGGTCCATATCATCAGACAGCGAGATGTAGATGGAGTCATCACTAAAGGTTAATTTTGATCATAAAGGTTAATTTCCCCTCCTAGTTTAGTTACACTACAACACGTAGCCTCGTTTAAGCTCAGTTATTTCTTAGTAAATGTAAGTGTAGACCTTTCCTGTGTGTTAGTTTTGCGTTGAGTAGAATAATGGGAATTAGGTCCTTTACGATGCCTCTATGCTTTTGGTTTTGGTGCGAAATACCACGAGTCAGGCCCTGAGCAAGTCGGCCAAAGGCGAAGGAAGGCGGGGGAGGAGCCAACGGTAAGGGCGACCCACCAATCAGGGATCGAGGGGAGTGGCTTACCACTGCGGCAAAAGGCGGGGCTTGGAACATTCGATACGGAACCATATAACCCTGTGCCCGGAGCCCCCACCTCAGTTATGAGGAGGACATGCGCTGATTTATGAGGGGAGATGCGCTGTGACCAGTTGGAAGATGCGCGCCGGGCAAGCCATACGAGTTGTGAGAAGACGCGCGTGACATTGAGTGGAGTTCTCAGTTATGAGAGTCGGTTCGAAGCACTGTGTTCAGTTACGAGAGGGAAAGCGCTGTGTTGAGCTGGAGTCAGATCCTCCATTGAGTTACAAGAGTGAAAGCGCGCAGTTGTATTAATCGCGCTGTAAGAGACAGCCGTGCCGGGCCAGAGACGCGCATATTACCTCCTGCCTGCCTTTGCCAATACAAGCGCCGCGAGGATTCTCCCGCCTGCCTGCCTGCCTTCGCCGGGGTACGTGCTGTGACCGCCAGAGGGCCACGCCGGGTGAGCTGTTCCTGGACGACCAAAGCCGGCGCGTTCAGCGCATGAACATTTCTTCCTTCATCTCCCTGTATGTGTGAGTGGGCCCATTGTCTCGGGAATAAGTTAAGACTGCTTAAGACTGCCCAAGGTCTTCTGCTTCTTCTACCACTGTACATTGTGTAAATAATAATAATAAAATCTGTTATTCCTTTGATTCGACCGTTTCGTCCCTTCCATCATTGACTTAGCGTGGTACGAATTATATCGCTCTGATCGGGTTCCAATAGCAAGGTAACAGCACGGACCACGTGGTACACCCTCCGCTGGGGTGTACTCAATTACGCATGGTTCGTGCGAGACTCGATCCCCGCTTCCGCGGTGGCGTGGGTACTTGGGTACGTGCGAACATTGTCCCGAAACCCTGTTCCACGTCGGCCCGGGAGTGGCGACTCAAGTCTCGCGGTTCTAAGACCCAAGGAGGACAAGGGGCTTAATCCCCCCTTGGTAAGGGAACGGGCTTCGCGCAAAACCGTAACAATATATATATACATACATACATACATACATACATACATACACACACACACACACACACACACACACACACACACACACACACACACACACACACACACACACACACACACACACACACACACACAGTCGTGGCCAAAAATATTAGCACCCTTGCACTTTTTTCAAACAATGCACCATTTATTGGAGAAAATTGTTGAAATTTAAAAATATTTTGGTATCCACATATGTATTTATTTGGATTACAGTGGAACAAAACAAAAAATCTGAAAGAATTTCGAAATCTTAGCTTATTCCACACAGAAATCCTAAAATGGCCCGGACAATATTATTGGCATCTTTTAGAAGTTGTTAGAAATAATTAGATTTCAAGCAGGTGATTATCCTCTACTTTGGAATTGAACTCACCTGTTGTGAGTTGCAGGTGCCTGCAATATAAAAATCATTCATTCAACCAGTTTGAATCGAGAAAAGGAGTCATTCTGCCGTTTTGTGTCACTGTGGGCACCACAATGAGCATGCAGAAAAGAAAGAAAACCAGAGATTTGTCTGAGGAGGTCAGACACAAGATTGTAGACCAAGCATGGACAATCTCAAGGCTACAATTCCATCTCCAGAGACCTTGATATTACTGTGTCCACCGTACGCAATGTTATCAGGAAGTTTAAGGCCCATGGCACTGTAGCCAACTCCCCTGGACGTGGCCGCAAGAGAAAAATTGATCGAAGATTGCAGTGAAGGATTGTTCCAACGGTGGAGAAAGCACCTCGGTCAATTGTCAGACAGATTCAACCTGACCTTCAGAAACAAGGTACAACAATTTAAACTCGCACCATCCGTCGCCAACTCAATGAAAGGGGGTTCTATGGTAGGAGACCCAGGAGGACCCCACTGGTGAGAGACATAATAAAGCCCTATTGGAGTTTGCCAAAACACACCTGAACAAGCCAAAATCCTTCTGGGAGAATGTCCTGTGGACAGATGAGACCAAATTAGAGCTTTTTGGTGAAGCACATCATCTCTATGTTTACAGAAAACAAAATGAAGCCTTCAAAGAGAAGAACACCTTCCCTACAGTCAAATATGGAGTAGGTTCAGTGATGTTTTGGGGTTGCTGTGCTGCCTCTGGCACTGGGTGCCTTGAATGTGTGCATGGCATCATGAAATCACGAGATTACCAAGGCATTTTGGAGCGCAATGTTCAACCCAGTGTCAGAAACCTGGGTCTCCGTCGAAGGTAATGGGTCTTGCAGCAGAACAATGACCCTAAACACACTTCAAAAAGCACCCACGAATGGTTCAAGACAAAACACTGGACCGTTCTGAAGTGGCCAGCAATGAGCCCAGATCGAAATCCCATTGAACACCTGTGGGGAGATCTGAAAACAGCAGTTGAGAGAAGGCACACTTCAAATCTGGGAGAACTGGAGCAGTTTGCACAAGAAGATTGGGCCAAACTGCCAGTAGAGAGGTGCAGGAAGCTCATTCATGGCTATAGGAAGCGCTTCACTGCAGTTATTTTGTCCAAATGCTGTGCTACCAAATATTAAGTCTTGGGTGTCAATAATTTTGTCAATGCCATTATTTTCTGATTTAAAAGGATATATTAAGTTCTGAATCAAAAACAAAGGTTCTGTAATATTAACAGTGAAATAAAGAATTGTGGAGACCAAATACTTTTGTCAATTTAAACTTATTTTTTGAGAAAATTGTGAGTTATTTGAAAAAAGTGAAAGGGTGTCAATATTTTTGGCCTCGACTATTCATATACATACATACAGAGTGGTCCAGAAACCCTGGGCACATTTTGAAGAACGATACCTGCAACAAACAACAAAGTTTATTATTGTTATTTGGTGCAAAACAAAAAATGATTACTCATAAATGGATGTGACCTCTTCAACATGCACAGGCATCATGTGATACGCAACAGGGTGAGGTGCATCACGTGATATGGATCGGGGTGAGCTTCGCTCACTGTGCTGCATGTGTTTATCTTTGCATTAGTTCAGTTCATTGTGAATTAGAGGCCATAATATGACGGAGGATATCATGAGACAGAAAATTCACGCTGTTCGCTTGTATTCTGTATCTGGAAATTTGGCTGAAGTTCACAGACAACTTGTCAAAGAATGTGGCGCTGACGCAATTGACAGAAGAACCATCGGCAGAATAAACAAGCAGTTTGATGAAACCAGCAGCATTCTTCCAAAAGTCACCAGGTAGGCCTCGTACTGTTCGAACTGAGGAAGCAGAGCGCTCATTCAACAACAACTTGACAGTAACACATCATTGTCAACTTGGCGTTTGGCAAACATCACCAACATAAGCCGATCATCGATTCGAAGAATACTAAAGGACCTTAATGCCAAACCATACATACCCAGATTAATTCACCAAATATCTGAGGATGATTTTGACAGACGCGTTGAGGCATGTGAGACATTGCTTGGGTTAATCGATATGGACAATGATTTGCAGAACAGGATCTTGTGGTCAGATGAATCCAAGTTTACTTTATCTGGTTCTGTGAATCGTCATAACAGCGTGACATGGGCAGTAGACAACCCACAATTTACTGTTCAGCACAGCGTCCAGTATCAAGCTTGTGTGTCCGTCTGGTCAGGCATTTCTTCTGTAGGCATTGTTGGACCAATATTTTTCAAACAAAATGTGAATGCTGCAAATTACCTTCTAATTTTGGAGCAGCATGTATTTCCACTCAATGATGTCCAAATGTGGTTCATGCATGATGGTGCGCCTGCTCATTATGCTGTCAGTGTATGCGAGGCCCTTGATTTGAACTTTACAGACAAATGGATTGGCTGTCGTGGTCCGGTTGAATGGCCACCGTGGTCTTGTGATTTAACAACACCCTGTGATTTCTTCCTTTGGGGTTTCCTCAAACACAAAGTGTATGTGAGGAATCCTACGACCCTTAGAGACTTGAAACAATTCACCCGTAATGAGACTGCTGCCTTAACAACTGAATCATGCAGGACTGGGTGTCAGAGTGTGTCAGAGTGCAGTTTGAACATTTGAACTGATCTGTTTCATGTATATTAGACTGATTAGACTGTTTAACGAGTAATCATGTTTTGTTTTGCACCAAAGAACAATAATAAACCTAGATGTTTGTTGCAGGCATCGTTCTTCAAAATGTGCCCAGGGTTTCTGGACCCCTCTGTATATAGAAAAAAATCTATAATACACACACATGAGATTAGATGTCGGGTGTCGGAATTTTGGTACTTCTTTCTGGAATTTGGCATTTTTCAAGTAGTGAATAGATTCATACACACACAGCATTATTTTTCTTGCCTCGGCACTTTTCATTTGCTGAATCTATGCCTGCTATAAGGCATTGAATTGTTCATTTCAACTCGAACCTAACCTCTTTGGAATAGCTCACCATGCTTTCAATGTACTTTGAAGAAGGAAAGGGAGGGGGAGCATGACAGAGCAGATTAGTTGAATCTGTACCAGCTAGTGCATGTTATGATGCAACACTTCAGTTGTATAACAGCTGTAGGATTCTGCCACTCGGGCCTTATCACGTGCCTGTTCAGTCACCATTGCATAGTTCATGTGGTGTATGCCCCCGTGTGCTGGTCCGTGCTGCTGTTCATTGCTTCGGTATCATTTAAAGAATTGATTTTGCGAAAAGCTTTTCTTTGATTTTTCACATCCTGATGTGTTACCTCCTTTGCAACCCCTGCCTTCTCCCAATTCAGAAGTGGGAGCAGATCGAGAACAAGATCAAACTTCGTCATATAGGATCCAACTTGTGCTTGGACAGCAAGAACGCCAAGGCTGGTGGCCTCACCGTGGAGGTCTGCAGCTCTGCTGTATCACAACGGTGGCGGTTTTCCCTCAATTTGAATCAGTGACACTTAAAGATACTCTTTGGCACTCCGTGGTGTCATCTCTCCTGTGTGACTGCCGGGCTGTGGAATTTTCAAGATTACAACGCACACAGGCACTTACCCACCCTTGCATTGTCAGCAAACCCACTTTCCCTTCTGACATCATGTTGGTTCCTGATTTTTTTTTTTCGTTTTACAAAATCGTCACACAGCATCTTTGGACTTTTAATTTTCCTTCCCAGATTAAAAAAAATATACATCACATTTTGTTTTGGTTTCTTCTCTACTCTCTCTCCTCCCACCTCATCCCCCGAAGCTTTCTTTCAATATTTACAGCCATTTCATTTTCTGTTTTCACATTGCTCATCCTCTCATATTCTACTATTTCCATCTGGCCAGCTCAATATTTTGTAGGGAATGTTTTATTTTGTTATGCGCGGTTTTAATACTGGGCAATGCCACACTATACTTTCAACATGCCTACTTACTCTGCAGGTTTTACCTGTGTGCATACGTGGTACCCATTGATGTAAATATTTCTCACCACCCATTCATGTATTGCCAAAGCCACCGATCCCCATGTTTCCAAGTGTGCAATTTAGAGTGGCGTTGGTCCAATCCAGTGAAGACTGCTTGCGGTGCCAAAACGAGGCAAAAATTGGTTCCTTCTTGATCGCTTTGTAATGGGGTATTGAGCCAGTGTAGCATAAAGTTTGATTGTATACATAATTTTTGAACCATAAGGGGAAAAAACAATTCTCATGATTTCAAAATCTTATTTTAATTTCTGCATTATTTTGAAGATAATAGTAAATGGAATTTTTTAGTGTAAAGTTATTCTTGTTGATTCTTCACTTAGGTTAATTATGTATAAATTTGAGATGTTTACACCAGGTAGCTTGGTTTGAACAAAGTTGCTTTTTTTTCTGGCACAATAATGTTTTCCTTTTCCAAAATTGATAAGGCAGTATTGGCCTAAGAGCTGTGAATGGATTTTGGAGAAATTGGTAAATATAATGTTCTCCAGTTTATCTGGTTTCAATAAAAGCCTGAATGAAACTCCTTTGTATCATGACACTGGCACAACACCTGTTTGTCATTTGATTTTTTTTTTTACAATTGTGGATTAGCATTGCGGTGGCACGTCAGCCACGGGTTCAGAAAACAATCTACTTATTTGGACAAAGAATAAGGTGTGAGATGGTTGCCCATTCATGAGATGTATGGAAAGTTGTACAGCAATATAAAAATGCCAAACAGTTGAACCTCCAACGAACAAAACCTTGCATACATAATAAGTAAATTATTTTAATTGAGATGAATGCCTTTGACATCGAGTTCATTTTGACAGTGTACAATGTATTTTACTATTGTAAGTCTTTTTGAAAACTTGCTTAAATTTAGCTGCTGTTATAATTGCAATTGTTTGAATAAAATGTGACAGTTATCACTGTTTCTTGTAGTTCTTCAATAATGCGTTTTAACATGCTGAGTGGGAAGACATTTGGTCAAAGTGCAGCAAATATTTTATTATATTGTTGCGGTTTTGCCATAAAGGCGAACCCCCGATAGTTAAATGCACGACAACATGTAGCCTGCAGTAGTTAGTTATTTCTTATTGAATGTAAAGATTAGCCCCTTTCCATTGTGTAATAATCGAGACCAATATGTGTTGATTTAGGAAAGATTTCAAACCTCCGTGTGGTGGAGGGAAGACATTTTGAAGTAAAGGAGGGCGTGGCCAAAAGCGAAGCCCACGTGACCAATGAGGGGTCGGAGACATGTCACGAGCAAGCGACCAATGGGTTGTGAAACCTCCCCGAATGAAAGAGGGAAGGAAGACTGAAACCTTCATAGGGGGAGGAGGGATTGAAGGCCAGCACGTGACCAACCTCAGCCAATGGGAGGCTGTGGAACATTCTGGAAGCTTTTTGGGTCTGATTAAAAACCCCCGCCCATCGCATTTTCACCCTCTTGCTTTTTGCTTCACCGACCCTCTTGTTTTTTGCTTCGACGACCCTCTTGCTCTTGCTTCGCCGACCCTCTTGCTCTGTCTTTGACGACGCCCCTCTCTGATTCGACATGCAAGTGTTGAACCATCGCGCCGATCCCTCGCTCTGATCCGGCTGACCTGCAAGCGTTGGCCCCTCCCGCGACTCATCCTGAAGCTGGTCGTCCAACCTGCATTGAAGTTCGTGCTGTCTTCGAGGCAGCGGTTCATCCTTCGGACCTTACCTCATCCAGGCTGCACGTCCGGATTGAGGATCGAACTGCGCACTGTGCACATCAAGCGGCCACCCTCAAGTCAGTCCCTGCAAACCACCATCGGTACGAGAATAACCGGTGTGTCATTCCCTGTGTGCGAGTGTGTGAATGCACCTGTGGGGGTTATTATAGGTAAGAAATTAATAAGGCTGCATATTCATCTCTTTCTATTGCCATGTAAATGAAAGGCTGTACATTTTGTTGTGACTTTCAAACCTGTTCGGGTACGTCTTTTCGCCATTGGCCTTGCATCATCCGAGACCGAATTTGGCTTGAATCAGGTCCGTAAATCACGTCAGGTAACGCCGCTTTCCACACCGTGCAAATCCGCTCGGCACGCAATAAAGTGTGGGAAGCGAGGGTTCGATCCCCAGTTCTTCGGTCGCATGTCTTAAAGGTATTTGGGATTATTTGACCAGCAAACTCTTCGGTGCGTGACTGGGAGGTTGGCGATCGGAATTTCTTAGCAATCCGTCGATCACGAGCTTAGTCGCTTACCCGGAGTTTGAGGGGGAGCGGGGTAATAAACTCCCCTTAGTACGTCGACAAACCCGGGATCCGCAACAATATTAAGCGATTAAAAATGATTGCACAATTTTAGTCTGCCTATGGAAGTACTGCATCTTTTGTGAATACCATTGAAAGGCATTAATGTCGTCCCTTGTCCTTCCCTCTGTTGACGTATTTCACAAGTCTACAAATATCAAATATGCACACCAAATGAATGCTGTGTGTACACCAATTCACATTTGCATACTTGGACATGATGCTTGTCTTTGTTAGAATATAGATAGCTACTCCAAAAATTCCTGCAAATGATCAGCTCGCCTGGAACGAAGTTCAGGGGAGCTTATGCGATGCTGCGTCGTCTGTCAGTCTGTCCGTAAACATTTGCAACTTCTCCGAACCCACTGAAGGGATTGGGATTAAATTAGGCACAAATGATATTTGTTATGTTGTGACTAAAGTTTGTTAACGGCATGAAAAAAAAATCGGGGTCTAAGGGGGTTTACCAGGGTCAAGGTGGATCCAGGTTTGACCCCCCAAAATAGGAATTTGCTTTTTCCTCTGACACTCACACATTATTTCAATGAAACTTGACCACAACCTTCATCACCCATGATGTACCGGTTTGTTCACGGCATTATAAAAATTGGGGTCTCAGGAGGTATACGGGGTTGGGGGGAGTGGTGGGGGGTTGCCCCCCAAAATAGTTTTTTTTTTGTTTGTTTGTTTAAAGTCATGATTATATTTGTATGATTCTACATGCTGCCCTGTCTTCTGGCAACCATTGAAATCGGTTTAAAATACCTTTAGTCAGTGTAGTATAATGTTTATTCTACCAGGTGAGCACCAGGGATATTGCGCCTATGTTTTTTGTTGTTGCTTTGTGCTGGATCTTTTCCCAATTGTACAGCTCAGAGGAGCAAAGGGCATTCAAAAAGTTATACGGAGATACTCAAAGTAGCCCAAAATGGACCAGTGTTTATTTTTCGATAAGCAACGGAATATATATTTTTACTCGTAATACCCGCTCCTTCCGGGAATGAGAGGATTTGTTTTTAGCATTGTTTCCCACCCTCAATACACCCTTTCTCCAGCAGGGGTCAGTAAACACTTTCTCCTTTCTTTCAGTTTCAGTAAACTCACAAGTAAACACTTTCAGAAAACTCGCACTTTCTCCAGGAGGGGTCAGTAAACCACTTGCCTTCTTCAACGTGTCCAGGCAAAAATCTTAAGTCAGACCCATGATATATTGTGTCATAGTGTTACGAGAAAAACTACTACCCCCATTTTCATTACTACCACCCCATGAAAAAGCTCAAAATAATGATGAGATTAATATTAAAACGCAGAAGGCAGCCTGGATGATAACGGAGAGTGGAGATGCAACCGCTGACCACCGGGTGTTAACAACACAGTTGCTCTTACAGCGCCTCAGTTGCCGCGAACGGCGTATCGGAAGGCACCAAGCCTGCATCTCCTGTTTTATATCTGCGATTATTATACAATTAAGAATAATGACGAGATTAATATTAAAACTCAGAAACCAGTGCGAATAATAATAATTAGTGAAGATGCAGCCTCGGACCATCTGCTGTGAACAACACCACTGTTGTTACAGCACATCCGGTTGCCGCGAATATTGTGTTTGAATGTGCCAGGCCGGCATCTCATGTTGTGCATCTTTGATTATTATTCCAGTAAAAGAATTTGGAATTGGAATGGCGACTCTGCTCTGATCCATCTACCTCATCACCCTGCACCATCACACCGGAATACTGTTATAGTGCAACATTTTGGCGAGCCAGGCAGGAGGAGTTTTTCATCAAGCACAAGAGCCTGAACCAACTCCTCCAGTGAATCGAACCTTAAATTTAAAAAAATGGCTACAGAGCAAAAGCTGTTGTCCAAGATGAATCTCGAACAGCTGCAGGAGAGTGCCAGCACTGTGTTAAATGAGTTAGACCAGGACCAGCTCATTGAGGCCTGTAGTTATTTGAAATGTTTTTCAGGGGAAGATGAGGCTTGGAGACAAAAGAACAGGCGCACTTTGATCAGAGCAGTAGAACGTGAGTTAGACGTTGTTGAAGAACAACAGGAATGGGTTGAGGCACAACAGTTTGTGCAGAACTTCCTGGCCTTTGTGGAGACACTCGGAGAAACACACCAGGAACCTGGAGACGCAGTGTCAGCATGCCATCAGTTTGAGCTCCTAAAAGCACAATGTTACAGGTTGCATAAGTCCCAAGAAAAATCCAGAGAGGCATTGGAGGAAAGTCTTAGATCCCTCAGCCTACAACTGGAAAGACAGGGCACTTACCCAACAGAGGTCCTCACACCGACACAAGGTAAACTCCCAGAAGTGACAATTCGACGAGAATTCAAAATTCAGGGACAAATTGGGGAAGGGGGTCAAAAGGATAGGCTGTCTTACACAAACCTCATGCACCAGATTGAGGCAGGCCTCTGCAAGAGACATGGGGAATCAGAGATTGTTGATGCAGTAATAAAAGCAGTCAGCCCAGGACTGAGTTTGCAAAATATGTTGGAGATCAAGAATGACTTGACACAAGGGAAACTGAAAATCATTCTGAAGGGGTACTTCAAAGAGGAAAGCACAACTGATCTTTATCAGCAGATGGTGAACATATCACAGGGGCCTAGAGAGTCTGTACATAATTTCTTGTTTCGGGCCATTGAGCTCAAGGAGAAGTTGTTGCTGGCATCGAAAGAGAACGAAGCTGAAGAACAGTTTAAGCCTGAATTGATTCAAAAGAAATTTCTCAGATCCCTAAGCACAGGGATACTGAACGACAATTTGAAATTCCAGATAAAGCCATACCTAGACGACCTGAACTCGACAGATGAACTACTAATTGAAAAGATGGGTGAAGCAGATAGCTGGGAACAGGAGAGACAACAGAAACTGAGAAATCACACCAACCTCAAAGCAGTAAAGCTGACAGAAATCCAGACAGAGGTGGATGACAAGACAGATGAAGACCTCCACGGTGCAAAGACTATCCCCAAGACAACACATCAGATGGAAAAGCCTCAAGGTGCAACACACAACAAGGAAAAATCTGAGAAGAGGGAAACAGAATTCGGACCAGAAAAAATGCAGGCAATAGTACAGGAGTTTAAAGTGGAAATGAAGGAGATCAGGGAGATCCTGATAGCCTCAATGGGAATGAACAGCCAGCCGGGAAGACGATGGCCTTCTGAGCGAGAGTGCCAAGTCTGTTGGGAAGCAGGAAGGGGAGAGATCTGTGACCACTGTTTCAGGTGTGGTCAAGGCGGGCATCTGTCCCGGGGGTGTCGGGCTCCCCACCAGATCCCGGGAAACGGGCAGGGGCCACTGTAAAGGGGGCGAACAGTGACCCAAGAGGCAAGGCCCCCACCACAGAAGAAGAGTGAAAAGCTTGGTAGTACAAGGGGAGAAGTCAATGGTGGCCAAAGAGACAGAGTAAGACAACCTGTGCCGATACATCAGATAGGACTGGATGCATCATTCGAAAAAACAGCCTGGCTGAAAGATACAGGAGAACGAGGAGCTGCGGGTCTCAACGCCAAACCAAATGCCAAGTTAGTGAGCCTTATCGGAAGGAGATGCCTCGTTCACTGCACTCTGGATAATGTGAACACTTCAGCTCTTTGGGACACAGGCGCCCAAGCCAGCTTGTTGAATGAAGACTGGAGGAGAACATTCCTGTCACAGATACCGGTGAGACCAGTGGAGGAATTGTTAGGACCTGGCACTGTTGTGGGTGTTGCTGCTAATAGGTCAGAAATCCCCTTTCTGGGGTGGGTTGAAGTGGACTTCCAGCTCCACAGTACAGGAAGTCTAAAAAAAAAAAGCTGCAGATCCCAATGCTGGTGTCAAGTGATCTGAATGTAGCACAAGAACCCATAATTGGATACAATGTGATTGAAGAACTGCTCATGGGATCAGATGGGGCACCACCAAGGCGGATAGCAGTAGAAACAGTGAGACATGCCTTCTCCTTGGATGCCAGAACAGCAGAAACGTTCATCCAGCTCATACAGGTGAGGCCCTCCAAGGGCAATGGGTGGCAAGTGCGGACAGGTCGATTACCGATAAGCATCCACCAGGTCAGATGTTCACCATTCAATGTCGTGCACATTCGGGGAAGCTGGAAGAAAAACGAACAATGCTATTTGCCCCAGCTGAAGGGCTGCAAGAGATGGTAGGGCTAGAAGTTGGAGAAGTACTGGTGACAGTTCACCCAGGTAACAGTCCAAAGACAGCCATCCCTGTTGCGAACACTACAAAACACAGCATCACAGTGGTCAAATGCTCCATGTTAGGACACCTGCAACCAGTGAAAACCATCTACCCAGCAGCTGTGCGGCCAGTTGAAATGACGGCAAGTTTGCCGACACCAGCCATGACACCTCATATAAATGGTGAGGACATGTCTGGTGTGCTACCAAATGCACCAAATGGCCAACAGTTGAGTGGGGAAGTGGCATGGGATCCACCAGTCAGCCTTGATGGTCCAACCACCGAGCAAGAGGTGACGGTGAAGAAGATGCTGCGAGAGGAGTGCTGTGCTTTTTCCAGAAATAAGGAAGATGTTGGTTTCATTCCATCACTGAAAATGCACGTCACCCTTAAAGATGCAACACCAGTCCAGCAGACGTACCTCTCAGTCCCAAAACCACTGCACAAGGAAGTGAAGGAGTACCTGCAGGATATGTTGAATTGCGGGTGGATAAAACCATCAAGGTCTCACTACTTCTCGCCCATTGTTTGTGTACGGAAGAAGGATGGGACCCTGCGTCTCTGCTGTGATTATAGGGAACTCAATCGTAAGTCCATTGCAGATCGCCATCCAATTCTGCGGATTCAAGTGAACACACGTAGTGAACACCGCAGGGCGATAAGGATGACCAAACAAGCTTTACTCCAAGGCGTTCACGTTTGCACGTGAGGGAAAGGAGGATGATGAACTTACCTGGACGGCTTCCACCCGATTTCTTCGCACCTGGATAATTGATCAACTCAAAAGACACAGAATTTACTGTACAAAAATACCGGCTTTATTAACGAAATACCGGTAACAAAATAATGCACGAAAAAATTAAGTCCTACTAACCGAAGCGCCCCCATACAGACTCAAATACAAACAATGGGAAAAATAACTGTGAAAATAAATGCGTTAATTTGTGGGCAACTGAGCTCCGAGCTGCTCTTGAAGCTCGTCAGGAATCGTTCCGGTTCCTGCGTCCTTGCGCGTGAAAATGTGCTCGTTGGCGCGAAGTCTGTGCATTGGAATGACCTTGGCGCGCAGCTCCCTCTTCCATCTGTGCTTGTCCTCACGATCTCGTTCACCAACACCAACACCAACACCCACCTCTCCCAGCGCAAGAGCGCCAAGCATACTTGCACGACATTCGGAGCATACTACCTATTCAATTCTACCTGGACTAAGGTAATCACTGCCTATCCCCTACAAACGTAACACAGCCCCCCCCCACCCCCCACACCCCTGGGAACCGTAGCCCCCACAAGGTTCACTGCAGGCGCTACCGTTCCAGTCTTAACACTTAACGACTCACACTTACTTAGCCTATGAAATAAATGAGGAGGGCTGTGGGAAGCGAGCCGTAGCAGCGACTTACCTATTCTCCTTAACGTTCTACACCCCTCAAGCAACAATTCATATTTCAAATATTTACAAAACTTGAAGTGCTTGCTCCTAACTCCTGGTGCAGGAAGAAAAATGTCAACACAGAAACAACTACCTTAACCACAAAACTTATCCCCCAAAAAAAACATTTGTACAACCCCATCCTAGCACATCCTACAGTCCACGTCCCCTGGTGGATGCCACAATACCCAACGTTACCTGTGGAGCCATCCCAATGTGCCCCAAATTTCCGCTGACCCTGTCCAGGTGTCACAGGTGAGTGACAAGGCTCGGTGGATTTTGCCCATTCACTCACACAAATCCCATAACCATTCACACACATTTCAAAAAATCACAAAATCATCACAAAGCACGTATTTCAGCCCCCCTGCAGTACCATGGCATAGATGTAGTTAGACGTGTGTGCGTTTCTACGAGGCAGAAGGGAGGTACCGTACAAGCAAGACGTTGAGAGCGCTTCAGGCTGTGGTGCCCGCAGTCCAAAAACAAGTCGCGTGACTTACTCCTTCTTCACCCCCCCCCCCCCCCCCCTTTAACTCTTGGCCCCGTGACAGCCAAACAGCTCCTTTAGCTGTCGTCCCGCCGGGGAGGTTTCCACACCAGGCTCCTTGACCTCAGGCTCACACATAACCTCATGGGTCGCCAGAGATCTCCATACCTCAAGGCACCCAACCAGACCCCACCACCGACGGGCTCCCAATTTCCAGACACCACTGGCTGCCAGGGGCAATTACCTCAGAGGGGGCCGCAGTCACTGCTCCTCCAGAGCTTGATCCATACCTGCGGACACACACACCTTCACCATCCACAAAATCCACAAAAAACATTTCCTCCCCCGCTGCCATTCAATTCTCAGCCACATTTCCAAAAATATATGTCACAAAAAGATGCTGCCATGGCCTGCTTACATGTTAAATCCCCATATTCACATTTCCAAACACCATATCTCAACCACAATCAATTTCCATCCTCACGACCACACAAAAACACAAAAAAAAACCTTTTACACGTAAACAAACGCCACTCACAAGAGACGGTGGCACACACTAATCCCCTCACCGACCCTGCCATCACTCTCACCCGCCCCCATTCCAAATTACTCATGCCCCAATTTATATGAGCAAGTACTGAAGCCTGGGACAGTAACCATTAAGGCACCTCACCTTTACTTTGATGTGCAGGTAGTTGCAGGTTGGTCGGGTCCAAGAGTGCCATCCACCCTACCGAATTCCTAAATTTGTCCCATGGGGCCTACCAATTCTCCTCAAATTTCCTTTTATCCTTGCAAATATGTGGATCCATCTCGTCCGGTGACCTTTACTACACTACTACATTTGGCTATGACAGCTCCGCCCCTCTACCGTGCAAGAGCCATCAGGATAAGTTGAGCAGCCGAAACGCCAACAAGGCCCATGAGCGTCCATAAGGGTGCGACCCACCATCCATCCATCCATTGGCCCCCTGCGAGGAACACGGCTCCACTAGCCCCAAGCTGGCCAATGTGGTGAGCACCTGCTGCCAACTCCGCCATTCCCAAGGCCTCGGACCTGGGAGGGACGGTCACAGTGTGTGGCGTCCCAACAGCCACGTCCCCTGCACCTCCACATCATCACCCAGTCCAACCACATGCAGCACCCAGTGCCCACCCACACTTGACCACGCCCAAGGTCTAGCCGAAAGCCATGCTCCACCAGGAGACTCAATCCCAGAAGACATGGTCCACACACCTCGGCCACCCATAGCACATCATTGACCTCCAGAATACCCAACTACATCTCCACAGCCCCGCGTCCCAAATATTGGTGCCGTCGCCCCCATAGCCAGTTGAAGGCTGTGTCCTGCTACTCTACCCATTTTGTCCCAGCCTCCAACACTCTGGTCTAACACACCTGGATCAATAATGGTGTCACTGCTTTCAGTGCCCACCTGGCCTCACACAAAATTCACCCATAACTTTTGCATCAAAACCTCAGATTACCCATGCCAATTATTTTTCACAATCCACTATCTTCACCAAAGAAGGGTGCTTCTCCATACACATGCCAGCTGAGCATGGCCCCATATGCTCGGCTCGTTTCAAATTTCCTGATTCCATCAATCCCATGGCTTTCTTCCCAAGCCGAGAGTCCACAAATCACAATGGAACATCTGTGCAAGATCATGCTCACACCATCACACGCCACAGATGCCCCAATGGTTGTTCCGTGGGCTATAATCATTCCCATCCATGCGGTTCGACCTGCGTCGATAGACCAGCATGGCAGGTCACCACATGCTGGCTGTCCCAGAGTCTCAGGGAGAGGCTGCCAGGCCGCATGCCTGGGAGGTCACCACATCAGGCCCTTATTGGCCGTCCGTGGTGCCGCCACCAAAGCGTGACCTACAACACCTCCCCCTAGTGGTCCTCATAATACACCATACCAGGTACCTGTGAGAAACCAGCTCGGACCCCCCAGAGGTCTTCACCCCCACCAGGGTCCGGTGACCCTGCCAGCCCGAGACACTTGCTTGGGCGGCGCCCCGATGGACAAGGGACCCCACATTCCACCAGACCCCCCGTGGAGCCCAGGTCGTACCATGACACCCATGGTTGGACCCCACGTCCAAGTCTCACCAACACAATCCCCAGCCGGCTGGCATATCCCAATTTTGAAAGGGGCAATTTTTTCCCGAGGCCGACCCCAATGACCTCACCAACTCCCTCCATGGCTGTGCCAAATTGAACTACCATTTAAATTTAAATTTCCTTTTGAAAATTTTGGCCTCGCGTGCCCAAACGCCGCAGCTGCAGGTAACAACCCCTTCTTCGGATTGCTCTGCCCCTCCCAGCAGCTGTTCCAAATTCTCTACGGAGACAAGCTTTTCCAAGGCTCTATCTCCCGACTCCTCCATGTATCCGAGTCCACCTCGGGGCCAAAACATCCCCCCCCCCCTTTATGCTCATGGTGAGGGTCCCCTCGGTCACTTTAATCTCATCCTGGGGACATGTGACAGACGGACTCACCTCATCTGAGTCCGTCCGTCATCGGATCCCGAAAATCATAGCCAGCCACGAGAAAATGTCGGGGTGACGACCGCTCGCCACCAAACCCAGAACATGCAAGGAAATTAAGAAGCAAGAAGAGAGAAAATGTTGCAGAAAATGGGCAGAGCATTCTTTTATACTCGGGGCTCTGACATTATCTGTGTGTGCTCCACCAATCCCATAGTCCCATCTTAGTAGTCTTTGCGTCAATCTTTCCCAGACCAATCACTGCTCCTCGTGGTGCGGTCCCACGGCCTGCCTGATTGAGGTGGTGATGTAGCGGCTACGGCACCAGCGGTAGTGTTCGATGCCTGGTTTCCGGTCGCTTTTTATTTAGTGTAGTTAATGCGCGATTTCCTGGCTACGTGCGCTGCGTGTGTCATAAGGAACAGAGGAAAAACAGAGGCCATTACATACAGGGGATTAATTACCCATAATCCATAACTAATTAACATAACCCCACCCCTCGTGATGGGAACGAAGATACGAGCTTACACGGCATACGGCCTGACTTATGTACATCAAGATGGCTACACGACATTCGGATCATACTACCTATTCAATTACCAGGACTAAGGTAATCACTGCCTACCCCCTACAAACGTAACAATATATATGTATTTAAACAACCTGGCTTTTTCAAACTTGGGAGCAAACAGCTAATCAGAGAATCCAAATACTAGCATTCAATTATCAGCTGTTTGTTACTGGCAGGGTGTCTTTCCGGTTCACTGATTGATTACACATGACCTTAACTATCACCAATTGAAAGGCCTACTTTGGTACCACTTGGGAGCGTGTGCAAGGTGAGCTTGTGTGCCATCAGCACAACGAAGTTCATGGACACAGGGAACACCTGGGGATTGTCAGATGGGCAGATAAGTTAGAAGAAGTTGCACAAGGCTCATCTCTCTTTGGAAGAGGGTCTCGAGTCTAGACTACAGGAACCAACTAACCTTGAGATGGAAAACACTTCAGTTTGTGATCTTTGTTGTCTTAGCTTTGACCTTTATTGGGGTCTGCTGTTGGAGTCTGTATGTTGGAACCTGTACTTTGAGCTAGTAAAAGTACATATTTCATCATAGCCCCTGTAAAATTTCCCTCGTGTTTTGTTGCCTCTGTGATCACGACTACTTTCATTTTTCGTATTCTTCTTCTCTTTTTCATTTCTTACTTTGTCCTGTGGTTCCCCTTTGATCCTTACAGTGGAAAATTACAATTTAATAAATTGTATAATAAATGTAAAGGCGTGCATTATGTTTGACTATATTGTATAACATTTTGCATGTTATAGTGTTTTGCTTATCTTAGACCACGATCTCTTTTCAACAACTTTTTTCATTACCCTGTCATGGCAGTTTTATCCCTGATAACACATAAGAAAAAACTTATTGGAGGATTCTGCAGGCATGCTGTTGCAGCATGAAGTATATCCTCCATTTTGAGGGCATGGTTGCACTGTTGGTCTGTTTGCTCATGCTTGGCTAATGGGCCTAACTTGATGTTACCTTTAATGCTGGGCAATTTTTAGGAAAACAAGTACAAAAAGTTTTAATTAAAACAAAAGCCGCGTCGATGTTACACAATGCCTAGATGCAGCGTTGCCTATAACGTCGATGTTATAGGCACAGGACATTCCTATTGATTCGATTACTTGATGTTATTTTTGTGCAAAGTGAAAATATATCTCGGCAATTTCCCGTGTGTGGCGACGAATTTTTAATATATCTCGGCATTTTCCCGTCTGTTATTTCAGGCGGTGTATGACTGACCATGCCGCGATTTAAAAAAAATATATCTCGGCAATTTCCCGTGTGTGGCGACACGTGAACGAAGCTATGCTCCTCTCTCCACATTATTGTGACGACGTAGAAATTAAATATTTCATCGTGACGATTGTCATCAAATGGACGAATTTTTAATATATCTCGGCATTTTCCCGTCTGTTATTTCGGGCGGTGTATGACTGACCATGCCGTGATTTAAACAAAATATATATATCTCGGCATTTTCCCGTCTCTTATTTCGGGCGGTGTATGACTGACCATGCCGCGATTAAAAAAAAAAAATCTCAATGGACTTGAAGTTACAGGCCTTTGAGAATTCATTTCGTTCTATAAAGGGCAACTTTCATCGGATTTTCTTCCAGTTTTTTTTCAACCGAGTCTAAAACTATGTTAGCGACTGTGAAAAATGAAATGATATATCGAATTTGATTTGAAATAAAACTGTGTGAGAGAGGAAGACACCACGGACCTACAAAACAGGCCTCAAAGCTATGCGAGTTAATAAAATGGTGGATATTTGTTTATATGAAGGCTCTCCCAGAATGGGTGGAGCTATGGTTCCCAGAATGGGTGGAGCTTTGAGGTTTTGTCTTCTCTGCAAGAACAAGAAGAACAAGAAGAAGAAGAAGAACAACAACAACAGCAGAGGGCACTATGAGCAGCGTCTGCGACGCGGCTAAAAATAAGCATAATCAATAAGCATGTTCCACCAAGCCAAATTGGAGGCATGTTCCATGGCACTTCAGATAAAGGTCCTACATATTGTTGTGAGCTGAGAATGGGAAGAAAGGATTGAGCTCTGCAGAACATTCCAAGGGGTGAACTAGTTTTGAGGACCTGCACGGAGGTATGTCTGCTCAAGATGGTTTATTTCTGATAGTAAGGCCAAGACTATTTTATTTATTTTGTCACTGACTGCACTAGTACACCCACTCCCTACAGGAGCGGCAGTAAGCGTCATAATATTACCCTCTCTGAGGCATATAGATTACAGTAGATCTAGACTTGGGTCCGTTAGTCTGTAAGGGTCACAATAAGCATAAATGCCTCAAGAACGTCGGGTTTCCTGCTTTTCAGTTTAGTGGTAAACAGCAGTAGTGACTGTTTAAAAAGGTAATCGTATATGTTTGCGGTTTATTCTATGTTTTACTTCCAGTAGGGGTGCCCCATAAATGCCATAATATGGACGTTAACAAGTTCTTCATCCAAGGAGGAAAAACCCCTTGGCGAGGGTGGATATTATTTGTATTAATATTATTTTGTAATAACAATAATATTGTCGTGTTCCTGGCGATAAAAAATCTCTCCAAGGAACAGATAGCCAAAAGCGAGTTTTTAACTCTGAGGTGACTGATCAAATGTGGACTTTTATTTATATATATATATATATATATATATATATATATATATATATATATATATATATATATATATATACATATATATATATATATATATATATATATATATATATATATATATATATATATATATATATATATATATATATATATATTATATATATTGTTGTGGATTTGTAATTGTTGTAAAGATCACCCTTTGTAAATGTCATGATCGTTGTAAATACCTCCATAATTGTAAAGGTCAAAGGTCGTCCCCTTAATTAATTCATCGCATACACCTAGCCAATCTTAAGCCCTTCTAAGTAGTTATCTCTTTATTCTATGTGAGTTTAAGGCTCTGTTGGCCATGAATTGACACTCCATTGCATCGAATCAAATAAGAATAGCTCCCCTTCAATAATTACATTTCCCAGCCCAAACTCCCTCTCTGGGTAAAGCAGCTTCACAAGCGTGGGGTGCGCGCCCTCTCATTTCGCTGCAAATAGTGAATACGTGCTCTGTGCTCTGTTTGAACAGGAGGGGCGGGGTCGCCGGGAAGAGGCAAGCCCAGGGCGCGCCACGAGGGGCGGGGCTGTTCAGCACCATGTCCAAATAAGGGAACAAGCCCGTAGCTCGCCACGAGGGGCGCGCCGTTCGGCGCCATGTCCAAATAAGGAGGCAAGCCCGTGGCATTGCCATATAAGGTCACAGAGCACGGGGGGGGGGGGGGGGGGGGGGGCGGTACCGAAACCGACGAGGGCGTGTCACACCCGCGCTTGAGGATGATATATGCGTGCGAAGATCGCGCAAGAGAGAGATGAGTGAGGGAGCCCCACAAGCAGTTCTGTGAAGGGAGTTGCTTGAAGGTTCAAGAGAAGTGAACAAAGTAGGTACAAGGGCGGTGAGAAGGCACGAACGAGAGGCGTGATCTAGCAAGACTGAGAGAGAGAGACGTGAGGGGGTGCCTGTATTGCGGCAATAGGCCGACACCCTCTAGGCCCTATCGCCGGTCGGTGAGACGCGAGGCTGTGTTTGCCGGGTTTTCGCTTCGACCCCAAAGCGTGGATCGGTGCGCGTGCTTGGAGCCGGACCTTGACGCCTACCATCTGCCTGGACCCTCCTCTGCCGTCCCAAACCATCCCTGCCTTTCCATCCTTTTGTGTACGTGAGTTTGTTCTGTGTGTCTTGTCCCTGGGTATTAATTAAGCTTGTATAAGTTAATATTTGCACTGTGTCACCTGCCTTTTTCCATTTTCCCTGTATGTAACCTTGACTGCTCCTTTTGCTTAGTGTGTGCAAATAATAAATCCTGTTACTCTTCTGTACATCTTCTTCTTCTTCCTCTTTACATTCGGTCGCTTTAGAGGTTTCCAAATTGAATACCTGTGGCGCGATTTCGGCCAACGTCCAGGAATCGGGTTAGTCGGGGTAACTGTTCGGCCGCGGTGCCATCCGCTCGGCAAAACAACATCTTATCCGCGGTCCGTAACAATTGGTGTCAGGAGTGTCGGATTAGGACTTGAAGCGCTTCGCGCGCTCAAATTACGAGTGGCCCAAAAATTGTATTTTACAAAATCCTAAATTTGAAAGTCGTGCCATGGATAGTCAAGGCGATCGGATGCCGGTGGGGGAACTAGAAGAGGGGTTAGGGGTAACCCAGGACCGGAGGGAAGAAATGGTGGAGGAGAACAAGGAGGAGGTGGTTGAGGAGGTATCAGGCGCACAAAATGGCGCCCTCGCGCACATGGTTATTGTGGCGCCAAATTTAGCCGCGCCGTGGTCGCGGCAGCCGAGCCCGAGATGCCAGGGTACATGCGAGCCATCATGGCCCAATTCATGGTGGAAATGCAGAAAGAAAACGACAGTATGGAACGAATGGAAAACAGAATGAGGGCTAATAGTGAGCAATTGGAGGCAATAACAAGCGAAATGAGGGCCGATAATGAGGGACTGGCGAGGGACAGAGTCGCATATGAAGTAAGGGAAGCGGAGAGGGACAGAGACCGCGGGTTGGGCGAGCAGGTCCCACGGGTGCACGAGGAGGTAACGCGGGTCGAGAAGCGCTGGTTGAGCGAAGCGGAGGAAAGCGCGGGTAAAATGACGGGGGTAGAAATCGCGACACGGGGTTTGGGGCAGCCGGCGACCGCTGAGGTAGAGGGGATTTATTAAAGCCAGCGGTCGTCGAGGTGAACAAAGAAATTATGGGTATAGTTGAAATTGGAGAGACCGGGGACTTAAAAGAGCAACAATCGGAGGAAGGAATGGAAATTGCTCAAAGTCTAAATGCACATCCTGATGCCGTACTTGCTAATCCTTATAAAGATTTGCAGGTGCGCGTGGAGAAGGGAATCCCCCAGGTGAGTCGTGCTGTGTATTGTGTGGGGAGATTTTGCAGGAGGATGTTTGACGAGAAGAGAATTGTCGCGCGATTGGGATCGAGGAAGCACCCGGGCGTTGGTGAAGGGTCCCATGTGAGTGGAAATGGCACGCGTGTGAAAAAAAAGTGTGCGTCAAGGGGTGAGCGTGTTACGAAGCGCGAGAGTGATACCGAGTGCGAGCGAGAATGCACGTCGAGGTGTACGGAGTGTGACACAGGGAGTGAGAGCAATACGGAGTGTACGTGCGAGGTGGAGTGTGACACGGAGAGTAAGGTGGTGGTGGAACGTGTGCGAGGAAGCACACCTGAGTTGGTCGTGGCGCGGGTGTGGGAGAGCCCATCTGAGCGCGTTAGTGGGTGGATGCAAGAGAGCACGCCCATGGTGAGTGGTACGGAGAACGTACCGGGTGGGGAGAGTGCGCAAGACGGTGCGCGATGTGTGTTAAGGGAGTGTGCGAACGGCGAGTGTGCGCGAGAGGTGTGGTGTGTAACAGGGAGTGCGGTGGTGGAATGGACGGAGTGTGTGGGATGCACTGGAGGCGTTGGAACGCCAGGTTTTGTGAGTGTGAAACGGGTCGCGTATGCAAGTGAAGCATCGACATTGAACGGGTTAGCGCTTAGGGCGACGGATAGCCGATGCGAGCACTCGGGGCGTGGTGCGCTTTGTTGGATGCCAGGCCAGGCGCGGATCGATGCTGCGTCGCTTCTCTTCGAAGCGTCGTTGCCGATTCGGGCTTGGCCCCGCCCCGCACGGTCGAGTCCGGGCCTTGTCGGGCGAGGCGACCGGTCCGGTTCAAGGGCGAGAGGGAGGAAGCGGCACGGTGCCCCCTCGTGGGGACGGGGTTCCGACCGGGCGAGCCTCAGCCATCGGGCCCGGGACCGCAAGGTACCGAGCCGCGATGATGCGTGGAACCTCGGCCCTAGCATGCCTCCTCCCCAGAGTCGTGAATGCCGGACGGATCCAACCAAGGCGACCAAACCACCCGAATTCATTGCTCGGCTTTGCGAAGCCGAGTTTTAATGATGTGACGACGCACCGAGGCTAGGATATAGCGGACTGTGATGATGATGATGATGATGATAGTGTTTTTGATCCGAAATTTAGAAAAGTGAATAGAATTGGCAGTAATTGGGAAATTTTTGATTGGCTGGAATTTGGTGAGCAAAATTGATAGTAAAAGAGGCCCGATGTGGTGGGATGGCAACTCTGCCATCTCTCACAGCGGGGGCAAAGGAGCACTAGTTATGGGGTTTATGGCAGTGAAAACTAGCCCGGGAGGGTTAGGATATAATGATAGGGATCTAGAGAAGATGACCTTAGGTAACGTTAAGATTAGGTAGTGACAATGATACCTGTAGTGGGGACGCAGGTAGATTAGAGTGGATGATAATGACGTGGTATGTGCTTAGTTTAAAGGGAAGACGGGGAGCACTAAGTTAGCAGGGCAACAGGTAGATTAGATGATGCCATGTGAGTGTTGGAGGTGTATTCAGAAGTGTATTGTGAAAAGTGTGTGGTTAAAAGGTCTGATTGCACAGGTGTGCAACTGAACAGGTGTATGGAGCAGTGTTTGAGTGAGTGATGGTGATGGGTATTGTGCTGACCAAATGGTCCAGGAAGGAAGGAGGGTGCAGGTGGCACCAGGTAAGATTGCACAGGTGTGCAACAACAGGTGTATGGAGAATGGTTGTGTGAAATACATGGAGTGTGGAATACATGGAGTGTGGAATATATGGAGTATTGGAATGGATGGTCGTGGAGTGAGTATGGTGGAAACTATGGAGTGGAGTGGATGGTGCGGAGGTGTGAATAGGGGAAGAGTGGACCCCCATCACGAATACCCGGGGAGGGTAGTGTAAGTGTTAGGTAGAGGGTATAGGTAAATTGTGGTTGGATATTGGCATCTGTGGTGCAGGTGAAAGAATGGTATTTGGATGGGTGCATTAGTGTTGTGGAAATGGCTGGGCGTGTAGCCTGTTAGAGTGTGTAGTTGGTTTGGGCACTCCACCACTGTGAGGATGTCGGCCAGGTGAGGCCGCAGGTGGGCTCTGGGAGCCGGTAGAGTTGTTGTGGATGGGGCCCGAGGATCCGGAGGACGGACCCGGGTAGCCCAGTGCCAGAGGGCACCGAGTGGGGTGACAGAGCCAGGAGGGGCCTTCCCCAGGTTGATAGGTTAGGGTAAGGAGCAGGTAAGCTCGGAGGCAACTACGGTGGTGGAGGTGTGCAGGTGGGTAGACCTGCTGGGAGAGCTGCACCACCCAGCCTGGAAATTGTGCAAGGGCACCGGGAGATGAATCGGGGGAGTGAGACCCCAAATTGATGAAGCACCACAGTTTGGTCAATGGGAATTTGGTTCTTAAAACCCATAGAGTAAGATGGCCAATGGCTTGGCAGGGAAAGACCCCGGGTAGTGTAAAGTGTGTTAATGTCATTTAGAGGATAGTTAGGATGAAGAATCTCCTTGCACCATCTACATCCACTCACCTGAGATGACGTACCTCCACACCATGCCAGGTTGTTTTTATTATTTTTATGATGCAAATGTTTTGGATTGTGAGACGCATCATGACGTGGGTGTGACATTGTGCTTTGTTGTTCCATCTCTTCCTCCTTATGAGGATTGATGATGAATTGGGTGATGGCAAATTTTGGCTAGAGGGATTGTGGTGACGAACTTGGAATAGAAGAAATATGGGGAAGACGTGACAGTAGTGACGAATTTGTAAATGTGTAGATTTTGTAAATATGGGGTAAGGGCAAGGGTAGAGTAGGTGACAGGGGGGGTGACGTACGGGAGGGACGAGCTTTCTCACTTCGCTCTCCGTACGCACTTCGCCTTGCATTGCCTTATTGATGTGTACCCTTGTGACCTTGCCCCTCGCTCATCTGTCTTTTCCCCCTTTTGTCTCCCACATGAGGACCTGTGCGCCACTGGGCACCGAGGGGAGCGTGCGTGAGTCCGCCATTGTGCGCCCGGAACTCCCAGAACCAGCTGTCTGCATCGATGCACCACATTATGGACCACACATCTGTGGCTGAGCACCACTTATGGACCCCATGGGTTGGGGCATGGCCCCTCTGCTGGAACCGGCCATGAAGGCCCGAAATCTTGCTGGCGGACCTTGATCACAGGGCACCGATGCCCCACAGGTGAACCACACTAGTCGGCCCTGTGGGCCATAAATAAAATAAAAATGGACACGTTTTGTGCAAGTTTTATTGCAAATAGGCTGCCAGCAAAGGAAGATGACAACACCAGGAAGATAGCAATAGCCAGCAGAGGGAGCCGAAGAGCAAGACACCACCAAGGGTTTGTTGGTTTTATTTTTATGAACTGAGATGACTGTGCACCGATTGGTGCTTGAGGGTGTTTTGGTGCGTTTATGGGTGCTTTCATGGTGCATTGATGCAGAGCAGACTGTCTCTCCCCCCCAAAAGAACAATCACAGGTCCTGGGTTAGTTTTGTAAATAAAGTAACGTCATTGTAAATAATGCTCCCCACCGTCAATGTATAGTTTGAAGACCATTCCGCAATTCGGTTAGCTGTGGGCGTGAGTCTGTTAGGTAGGGTGCAATGGAGCAGCGGGACATATTTATTTATGTTTTAAAACTGTCGCACTCAGGGTCAGGTTAAATGTAGAGGGAACTACACCTACGTGCCACACTAAAAGTTAAGGTAAGAGGCCCGGGACGTGCCTAAGAGGAGGAGGGTGCAGTGTTGTGGATTTGTAATTGTTGTAAAGATCACCCTTTGTAAATGTCATGATCGTTGTAAATACCTCCATAATTGTAAAGGTCAAAGGTCGTCCCCTTAATTAATTCATCGCATACACCTAGCCAATCTTAAGCCCTTCTAAGTAGTTATCTCTTTATTCTATGTGAGTTTAAGGCTCTGTTGGCCATTAATTGACACTCCATTGCACCGAATCAAATAAGAATAGCTCCCCTTCAATAATTACATTTCCCAGCCCAAACTCCCTCTCTGGGTAAAGCAGCTTCACAAGCGTGGGGTGCGCGCCCTCTCATTTCGCTGCAAATAGTGAACACGTGCTCCGTGCTATGTTTGAACAGGAGGGGCGGGGTCGTCGGGAAGAGGCAAGCCCAGGGCGCGCCACGAGGGGCGTGGCTATTCAGCCCCATGCCCAAATAAGGGAACAAGCCCGTAGCTCGCCACGAGGGGCGCGCCGTTCGGCGCCATGTCCAAATAAGGTTATTCCATGAAACACCACATTGCAGGACCCGATAAAACCCTTGTTCAACAGTTTATATCCTTATTATGTGTTTTAGGGTAAGGCCTTGTCGTCCATTAACATGACACTCCATTGCACCGAGTAAAAGAGATAGATTCCCTTCATTCCCATTCCCAAAAACCTCCATTTCCCCTTTCGTAATGGCCAAGCCTCAATTTGGCAATTACATCCCCTCCAAAGCCGCCATTGACCACGAGGCAGGGTTGGGGAAGAAAGGCGGGTCTCCACCTCGTCATAGAGGGGAGGAGTAAGTCGGCCCCGCTCATCCAACCCAGAACGAGGGGTTTGGCTTGAGAGGGCGGAGAGAGAATGCTTGGGGGAGGTTCGCAAAGGGTGAAGGGCGGGGCCTATATAACCCGCCACGGGACGCTCCCCAAGGAGACAAGCAGATGAGTCCAAGAGATGAGCTGAAAGGCTGAGCTGAGCTGCGTGGTGAGGTGGACAGGAAAGAGCTGGGTCGTCAGAGCAGGGCTGAGTCGTGAGGTCCAAAAGCAGAAGATCATCCAGGGAAGCACAAAGCCTGCTATTCGTCACCTTGCTCGCCCGCAGCAGCGTCTACAGCAGCAACAAGACTCGACAGCCGTTTGGGGCCTGGACGGCAGTTTGGAGCAGGGCCGCGAAGGGACGGCGGCTGCCGAATGCGCCGATTCGTGCTGCCGAACAAATTGGACTTTCCTCTCCTTCCAGCCAATTCCTATCATCATTCCCCGTGTGAGTCGTCTTTGTTTGTTCTGTCCTGGGTAGGTAATTAAGTCTGTATAAGCTAGTATTTTCCCTGTGTCTCTAAAAGCTTCTGTATATTATTTTCTTATCTTTCCTTCTCCTTGGTTATTTTGAGCCTGTAAATAGTAAATAAATTTAGTAGTATTTTCAACCCTTTTCTCGTCTTCTTCTTCCTCTTTGCATTCGTCGTCTTAGTCTTTTCCCCATTGAATATCTGTGGCGCGATACGGCCAACGTTTGGGTGAATCGGGTTTAGTCGGGGAACAACTGTTCGGTCGCGGAGCCTTCGCTCGGCAAACAACATCCTTAACCGCGTACCGTAACAATTGGTAGTCAGGAGTTGGGATTCGAACCTGGGACTAAATTTATTTAGCCCAAATTTTGGAACACCAATTGTACTATTGGCGTAACAATTGGTGTCAGGAATGTCGGATTCGGACCTGGGACTAAATTTATTTAGCCCAAATTTTGGAACACCAATTGTACTATTGGCATAACAATTGGTGTCTGGGAGTGAGATTCGAGGCCCGAACCAAATTTTTAAAAACATCTAGGAAAAAAATTTGGTCAAAATTTGGAGCTGCTGGAAATTTGTGTTGTTTTAAAGCAAAACCCGAATTTTGAAATCGCGCCATGGCTGGTCAAGGCGATCGGATGCCGGTGGGTGAACTAGGAGAGGGGTTAGGAGTAACCCAGGACCAAATGGAGGGGAGCAATGAGGAGGTGGTTGAGGGGGTTTCAGGCGCGCAAAATGGCGCTCTCGCGCACGTGGTTACAGCGGCACCAAATGGAGCCGCGCCCTTTGTACCAACGGTGGAAGACATGCAATTAATTATGGCTGAAATGGAGGCCCTTTTGGACAGGAACAGTGAGCGATTGTTAAACAAAATGGATGCTAACAGTGAGCGATTGTTAAACAAAATGGATCGCATGGTGGGCGAGAGGGTCCCAAGGGTGCACGAGGAGGTAACGCGGGTCGAGAAGCGCTGGTTGAGCGAAGCGGAGGAAAGCACGGGTACAATGACGGGGGTAGAAATCGCGACACGGGGTTTGGAAAAGCCGGCGACCGATGAGGTAGAGGGTGTTTTATTAAAGCCAACGGTCGTCGAGGGGAACAAAGACAAAGCAGTGCTGGGAATTAAAATTGAAGAGATGACGGAGGTAGCCCGGGAATTGCAGGGAGAAATGGAAAATGTGCAAAGTCCCTGCTCACATCACGATGCTGTGCTTAACCCGAATGGAAGTTTGCAGGTGCGCGTGGAGAAAAGGATCCCCCAGGTGAGTCGTGCTGTATATTGTGCGGGGAGATTTTGTAAGAGGATGTTTGGCGACAAAATAATTTTCGCGCGCTTGGGATCGAGGAAGCATCCGGGCGTTGGTGAAGGGTCCCGTGTGAGTGGAAATGGCACGCGTGTGGAAAAAAAGTGTGCGTCAAGGGGTGAGCGTGTTACGAAGCGCGAGTGTGATACCGAGTGCGAGCGAGAATGCACGTCGGGATGTACGGAGTGTGACACAGGGAGTGAGAGCAATAAAAAGTGTGCGTCAAGGGGTGAGCGTGTTACGAAGCGCGAGTGTGAAACCGAGTGCGAGCGAGAATGCACGTCGGGGTGTACGGAGTGTGACACGGAGAGTGAGTTGGTGATGGCGCAGGTGCGAGAGGGCACATCGGAGCGCGAGTGTGAAACCGAGTGCGAGCGAGAATGCACGTCGGGGTGTACGGAGTGTGACACGGAGAGTGAGTTGGTGATGGCGCAGGTGCGAGAGGGCACATCGGAGCGCAAGTGTGAAACCGAGTGCGAGCGAGAATGCACATCGGGGTGTACGGAGTGTGACACGGAGAGTGAGTTGGTGATGGCACAGGTGCGAGAGGGCACATCGGAGCACGAGTGTGAAACCGAGTGCGAGCGAGAATACACGTCGGGGTGTACGGAGTGTGACACGGAGAGTAAGGTGGTGGTGGAACGTGTGCGAGGAAGCACACCTGAGTTGGTGGTAGCGCGAGTGTGGGAGAGCCCATGTGAGCGCGTTAGTGGGTGGATGCCAGAGTGCACGCCCATGGTGAGTGTTACGGAGGACGTAACGGAGGAGAGGTGTGGACCGAGGTGTGCGCAAGAGTGTGCGCGAGAGGTGTGGTGTGTAACAGGGAGAGCGTTGGTGGAATGTACGGACGGCGTTGGAACGCCGGGTTTTGTGAGGGTGAAAGGGGTAGCGTATGCGTGTGAGCATGCAGGTGAAGCATCGACGGTAACCGGGTTAGCGGTTAGAGCGACGGATAGCCGATGCGTGCACTCGGTGCAAGGAGCCCTTTGTTGGATGCGAGGCCCGGCGCGGATCGAAGCTGCGTCATTTCTCTTCGAAGCGTCGTTGCCGATTCGGGCTTGGCCCCGCCCCCACGGTCGAGTCCGGGCCTTGTCGGGCCAGGCGACCGGTCCGGTTCAAGGGCGAGTGGGAGGAAGCGGAACGGTGCCCCCTCGTGGGGACGGGGTTCCGACCGAGGGAGATTGAGCCATCGGGCCCGGTAGTGCAGCGGCATAGCAAAAATTTAAGAAGAATTGTGCATTTTGTGATGGAAGCACCAAATTTGGCACAATGATAGAATGTTATATTTAGAACATTTTCAGATATGGAACCACTTTGAAATTCACCCAAGGTCGCCGCCATATTGGATTTCAAAATGGCGGCTTTAAAAATCTGTAACCCTTAGGGGGGGTGGCGGAAACAAATCCTACAGGCACAATTATTGCCCCATTCACCCTATATCTTTTCTAACATCAGTAGACACATTACATCGGCGATTCTGAGCTCAAGGGAACATCTAGGGGTCTGGGGAGTGAAATATTTGAAAATTTCGGCCAAAAATACCCCTAAAAGAGGCCATTTGGTGTCAAATTTCAGGGGGGGTCGTGTATTGTCCTGTAGATAAAACATGCTGGTCCGTTGATTAACCCCTAATTAAACGACTTTTTTGTTTGTTTGCTCCATCCAGGTTTCAATCATGTCGAAGCAGTTCAAGTTAGTTCATGTTACCAAGCATGTAACTTCAACGCCAAAGACGCCACTGGACTGGGAACTCTGTGTTCTGTGTCAAGTTGATATAGGAGAGTCCCTACAGTGTCCTGCTGTCACGAAAAGAACTGATGCAGGTGCTGGATACAAGACACTTGAAGACAATCTATCAGCATTCAATAAACTAGGCAAGCTGCCACAAGACGTGGACTTGCAACGACTGGATGAAGGCCAAGGGATAGCTGCCACTCTAGCTGCCCACCAAGCCAAGTGGCACAAGTCATGCAGGGTGAAATATAACACTACCAAGCTACAGCGGGTACAGAAGAGAAGTCATCCAGAGGGAAGCCCTATCCCCAGTACAATCACAGATAAGTACAAGCTTACTAGGTCTCAGGCAGCTTGTGTTGATAGCATATGCGACAATTTGTGCTTCTTCTGCCAGCAAGAGCTTGGTTTGGAGTTTCATCAAGCAGCGACATTGGAACTAGATAAACACGTTCGCAAGGCTGCAGAGTTTCTTCAGGATACCACTTTGTTAGCCCAACTGAGTGCTGGGGACATGGTCGCAAGAGAGGCCAAGTACCATAAGAAATGTTTGACATCCCTATACAACCGCGTGAGGGCAGCAAAAAAGCTTGCTGAGCAAAGCCAGAGCACGGTAGATGTCATTTCAGCAATAGTCCTTGCTGAACTGGTAACGTACATAGAGGAAACTGCTAAAGAAGAAGACACTGCTCCTGTATTCAAGATGGCAGACCTCACCAAGCTCTACACAATGAGAATGGAACAGTTCGGAGTTGTGCTGGAAACACGAGTCCATACAACCAGACTCAAGGAGCGTATCCTGGCACACTTCCCTGATCTGCTGGAGCACAGGCAGGGAAGAGATGTCCTGCTGGTGTTTCAGGAAGACATTGGCAGTGCATTAGCCAAGGCATGTCAACATGATATTGACAGTGATGTTGTGCACCTGGCACGAGCTGCAGGGATTATAAGGAAGGATATGTTCCAGTCATCTCAGCCTTTCAATGGGTCCTTCTCAAACAAATGTCAAGAAGAGTCTGTGCCACAACTGCTGCTGACAATGGTCTCCATGATTTTAGAGGGCGCAGGCATCAAAGATCAGGCATGTCAGTCATCGGCATCGGCGTCTGTGACAATAGCTCAACTTCTCAAATACAACAGTGTGAAGCATGAGAGGAGAGGTGCAGGCACAGACGTACGACACAGCATTAGTCAAGAGACTCCTTTGCCAATATATTGTTGCGAATATGGCATTTGGCCTCCATATCCGCTTGTAAATATTCCCCTATTTCCCCAATACTCCCCAACTATCCCCAATCCCCCATTCCCTAGTCCCATTGTCTGTAAACAACACTCTGTAGAACCGACCTTCCCCTTTTTCCCCCATTAAATGTCGTGCCCAGGTCCACCGCATCTCACGTAGACAACTTTCGGACATCTTGCTAGTTATTCTTAGTCTATGTCAGTTAAGGACTCGTTTCCATTAATTCTGACTTCGTTGCACCAGAATGTGATTATATGGCACCAGTAGTGAGTTTAGGACCTTCCCATACCTCCCCGCATCTCTTCCCCATGAAGAAGCTACAACAACAACAACTACAACAGCAGAGGGGGGCGGCGCGGCGACGGCGCGGGGAGTGTGCGTCCTCACACCGGCTCGGTTAGCCGCCATGACCATGCGCTCCGACGGGGTTACCACGAAGGGGCTGGCTGTCAGCTCCTCGTCAAGGGCGGAGCCTGGTAACCCCCCCCCCCCGCACCCAATAAGAAGGGCGGACCGATTCCATCTGGGGCGGAGCTAACGAGCCGAGGGCGTGTCACTCCCCGCCGGATATACGCAGCGACTCACCGGATGTGAGGTCAGATGCGCCTGAACTACGGAGAGCAGAGGAAGCCACCGCCACCCCCAGCGCGACGATACCTCCCCGCATCTTTGGACCGGACCGAACCGGGTCGATTCTGCCCTGAGCCCAGGTGCACCTGGAGCCATCGACTGCCTGCCTTTCCTTGCCATCAATCCCCGTGTGAGTCAGCCTTTTGTCCCGTTTATCTGTCGTCTGTTGGGGTTAATATAAGAGTGTGTCTAAGTGCTTGTCTTTCTATGCTGTACCTCTCATCCCTGTAATCTGAACCTTCCGCACTAATATAACCTCCTCCGGAGGTCTTGAGAACTGAACCCTTGGTGTCGTGTCATTTGAATCCAGCAGTTGTGTCCTTTTCCTTCATTGATCTAGCGTAGCGCGACTAGTCAACGTTCGAGCATAATCGGGTAACTTGTGCAGACGTGGTCATACCAAACCGCTCGGTAAACTAACATCCACAACCGCGTCTGTAACAATTGGTGTCGAGGAGTGGAATTCGAACCCGGGACTAAATTTATTAGGCCCAAATTTGTAGTAGAATCGATTCGGAGCGCGTTTCCCGCGCGAAATTATAACGGCGAAATTTGATTTTGTTATACGAAAATAAAAACCCGAATTTTGAAAGTCGCGCTATGGCAGACCAAGACAGCTGGGGTCCGGTAGTGGAGAGTGAGGCAGGGTCGGTCCAGGACCAAATTGAGGGACGCGAGGAGAGCGAAGCAGTGAGGGTAGCAGGTTCGCAAAGTAGCGCCGTCACGCACGAAGTAGCGGGCGCGCAAAATGGCGCCTCGCAGATGGCCACGGCGTCCACGCCCGCGACCGTGGCAGCGCCCTTGGTGGATTTGAACCTTTTTTTTATACAAATGAAGGCCCTTATGGCCCAGAATAGCGAGGAAATGAGGGAGGAAATGAGGGCTCAGAGTGAGCGAATGGGAAACCAAATGGGGATAATGGGAAACCAAATGGGGGTAATGGGGAACCGGATGGAGGCTCAGAATGAGCAAATGAGGGTTGATAGTGAGCGATTAGAGGGCCAAATGGGGGTAATGAGGGACGAAGCGAGGGGTACCAGTGAGGGGTTAGACAATAATTTTGAGGGATTAGACAATAATTTTAGGGGATTAGACAATAATTTTAAGGGATTAGACGAGAAATTTGGGAAATTAGACAATAGATTAGGGGAAATACAGGAGGGGTTAATGGGGGTAGAAAACAGAATGGCCGCTCAAGAGAATCAAATGGAAGGGATGCAAAAAGGGTTAGAGGGGTTAGAAAACACCATGGAAGGCAAATTGAGGGACATGAGGGACCAAGCGGAAAGGGAAGTTAAACAAATGGGGCAGCAGATAGAGGGGGTCAGAATGGGGGTAGAAACCAAACTGGATGCTCATAGGGAGGAAATGGAGCAGATGAGGGTGGCATCTGGGCAGGAGATGCAAGTGATGGGAGAGGAGATCAGAAGAGGAGTGAGTGAGGAGGTCGGAGGAGTGCGCGAGGAGGTGAGGCACTGTAAGGAGCGCATGGAGAAGGAGGTGAGAAAGGGGACTGTAAAATTGCAAGGTGGTATAGAGGAGTTGACGCTGGGGGTAGAACAACTGACAGTGGGACAAAAGGAGTTGGGGGACCAGGTAAAGAAGAACACAGCGGTAATAGAGGGTTTAAAATCGACACAGAAGGAGATGAAAAAGGACGTAGGGGTAATTAAAAAAGAGTGTCAGACGGTACATGAGGACCTGACGAGGAAAATGGACAAGGTGGTAGAGGTGATGGAGGTTAAAGAGCGGGAGGTGCGGGAGCACATAGAAAAAAATAAAGTGGAGTTAGAGGAAGAACTTAAAGGGGCGCACGAGGAGATGAAGGAGGTGAAGCAGAAATTAGAAGAAGTGGAAGAAGGGATGAGCGAAATTAAGAAGCGACGGAGAGGGGATAACAAAGAGATAAAAGAGGAGATAAAAGAATTGGTCCAAAGTCTGTGTTCGGATCGTGATGATGTGCTCATTAACCGGATGAGGGATTCGCAGGTGATGGAGGAGAAGCGAAGAGGAAGAGGACCCGGTGTAAGTGGTGACCAATATGGTCGTGCGTATGATGCGCCAGGTGATTTAAGAAGCTTGGGGGTCGAGATGGACCCGGGTGTTCGTGAGAGGCCGTTGGTGAAGGGTGCGACAGGTCTGGTGTGCGAAAAAGGAGGTGTGCGAGAAAGTCCGACTCTGGGGTGTGTGAGGAAAAAGTGCGTGCCAAGGAGTGAGGGCGCTGGCGAGAGTGAGTCGGTCGTAGCGTGTGTGCGAGGGAGCACATGGAAGCGTGGTGTGGTAAGTGTTACAGAGGGTGTGACGGGAGAGTGTGCGCGAGAAAGGTGTGTGACGGACAGGTGCACGAGGAAAGAGTGCGCTGTCAAGAGTAAGGGTGAGTGCGCTGTCAAGAATGGAGGTGAGAGTATTGAGAGTGACAAGGAGAGTGAGTTGGTTGTGACAGGTGAGCGAGGATGTACACCTGGGATGGAAGGATGCACACCTGGAATGGTAGAGCGTGAGTGGGAATGCACGCTGGAGTTGGTGGTGAGGCACGTGGTTGGGTGTGCGAATGAGGGCACACCTGTGATTGTCACAGAGGAGGTGACCGAGGAGGGGGCGCGAAGCGGTGTATTGGTGAGGTGTGCGAGCAACGAATGTGTGCCAAAGTGTTCGGTGGTCAGGTGTGTGACCAAGGCTGTGAGTGGAATGGGTGTACCTGGGTGTGTAAGGAAAGGTACGAGGAGCATGGGCACGGCTGGATGTGTGAGCAAGGAACGGGCTACGGGGTGTAAGCGTCCAGGTGAAGCATCGACGTTAGACGGGGTAGAGTTTAGAACGACTTATAGCCGAATCGGGCCCTCGGTGCGTGCTGGGCCTCGCTTTGAACGGCCGCGTCCGTGCTCCACTAGGCGGAGCGGGCAGCCCGATAGAAAGGGTCGTCATGGCGACCACTTTTTGTTGAGGCAGTCCGGCAGGTCGAGATCGGGACATTGGATGGCTCCACGCCGAGATGGTGCGTGGGATCTCGGCCCGGGTAAGCCCCCGTCCCTGCACCGAGTGCCGGACGCATCCAGCCGCTGGCACAGAACAACCCGCATTCATGGCTTGGCTTTACGAAGCCGGGCTTTGGACAGGAATTGGCGCACCGAGAGGCATTAGTGAGTAGACTGGGTGATGAGGTTAGTGTTTTGGACCCAAAATTAGGAAAAAACAAAATTTGATGATTGGCAAAGGATTGGCAGTAGTGATTGGCAGATGATGAGTAGGATTGGCAAATTTTTGATTTGTTGAAATTTGATGTGCAAAATTGGTAGTGAGCGATGGGCCCGGTGGGTAAGGGGGGCATCCCTGCCACCCTTCCCATGGAGGGGGCAAATGCGCAATAGATTATGGGGTGTATGGCAGTGAAAACTAGCCCGGGTGGGTTAGGATATTGATAGGGATCTAGCGAAGATGACATTAGGTAACGTTAAGTTTAGTTAGTGACTGATACCTGTAGTGGGGACGCAGGTAGATTAGTATGGATGATAATGACGTGGGAGCGCAATAGTTTAAAGGGACGACTGGGAAGCGCAAGTTTCAGAAGGGAGTAGTTAGCTGAGATGATGCCGTGTGTGTGAGAATTGAACAGGTGTGATTGCACAGGTGTGCAACTGGACAGGTGTGTGGAGCAGTGTATGAGTAGTGAGTGTGTGGATCAGCGCGAATGCGCTTGGGGAGAGAAGGGTGCAGGTGGCACCAGGTGTGAGAGCACAGGTGTGCAGGTACAGGTGTGTGGAGAGAGTTGGAGTAAGTGGTACGGAGTGGTGTGCATGGTGCGAAGGTGTGGATGGGGGAAGAGTGGACCCCTTTCACGAGTACCCGGGGCGGGTAGTGTAAGTGTTAGGTAGAGGGTATAGGTAAATTGTGGTTGGATATTGGCATCTGTGGTGCGGGTGACAGAATGGTATTTGGATGGGTGCATTAGTGTTGTGGAAATGGCTGGGCGTGTAGCCTGTTAGTGTGTGTAGTTGGTTGGGCACTCCACCACTGTGAGGATGTCGGCCAGGTGAGGCCGCAGGTGGGCTCTGGGAGCCGGTAGTTGTGAGTGGGTGCCTGAGGATCCCGGGTGTGGATCGGGTAGCCCAGTGCCAGAGAGGGCACCGAGTGGGGAGAGCGCCAGAGGGCCTTCCCCAGGTAGTTAGGTTAGAGTAAGGAGCAGGTAAGCTCGGAGGCAACTGCAGTGGTGGAGGTGTGCAGGTGGGTAGACCCGCTGGGAGAGGTACACGTCGCAGCCCAGAAATTGTACGAGGGCACCGGGAGATGAATCGGGGGAGTGAGACCCCAAATTGAAAAGCACCACAGTTTGGCCAATGGGAATTGGTTTTTAGAACCCATAGTGTAAGAGGGCCAATGGTTTGGCCGGAGAAAGACCCCGGGTAGTGTAAAGTTGTTAAGTGGAAAGTTGTTAAAGTCATTTAGGAAATAGTTAGGATTGATGAACCAGTCGCACCATACGCAGCCACTTACCTGTGGTGATGATGATGACTCCACACCTGTGTTTTCTTTGTTCTGTTGCAGGAAGTAAGGACTACTGTTGGATTTGTGAGACGCATCACGACGTGGATGAGACATTGGGGTGATTCCATCTCTCCCTCCTTAGGAGGGACTGATGATGAATTGGTGATGGCAAATTATGATGTTGAGTTGGAGATGGCAAATTTTGATGAAAGTTGAAAATGGCAAATTTGATTGGTTAGGAGGGAGAGAAGACGAATTTGGTTTATGGGAGGAACGGGGAAGACAGTAGGGATGTTTGTTGATTTGTAAAGTAGATGTTTGTGGGTAGTGTTGTGTTTTGTGGATACAGTAAGGGGTAAGGGAGGGGCCATGTAGGTTACCTGGTGGGGGGGGCGTACGGTAGGAACGTACCTGTCTCACCTGGTTCCCATGTGCCCCCAGTGTGCATTACCTTGCATTGCGTGCACTTTTGCGCCCTTACCACCTTACTCACTTGTCTGCTTCTTTTGTCTCCCACCTCCGAGGATCTGGCTTTGGGGTAGAGAGAGAGGAGAGAGAGGTGCTGGCTTCGCAGTTGTGGGCCTGCACTTTCGCTGCTTGCTGCTGGGATCGATACACCATATGGACCGCAATGTTTGTGGCCACCCACAATGGACCGCAGTTCTTTTGCGGCCAAGCACCACCCATTGATGGACCTCTGGGTCAACGTGGCACCTATGCCATACAGGTGAACCACTTATAGTTGACACCACTGAAGGGCACAATACAGAAATGGACGCGGTTGGCGCCTTTCTTTATTTTTCGAAAGAAGCCAGAAGGCCACGTGCACCACACGAAGAGCAAGAGACACCTGCAGGGTTAGGGGTTGTTGAATTTATTTTTATTCATTGAACAATGGTGACTGCACCGGATGGTGCTGACTGTGTGATGGGGTGGTGCTTTTGGTGTTTGGAAGGGGTGCTCTGCACATTATTAAAGGCCGTAGGCCACAGAGCACTCGTGGGTTGGTGTATCGATGCTGGCATGCGTGCTCTCTCTATGCGTAACATCTGCATGTGTCCCTCCAAAAACAGGTCCTGGATCGTAGTGTAAATATCAGCGTAGTCTTGTAAATAATGCTCCCTACCGGCTGTATGTTTAGTTTGCGAATTCTTTCCGCAATTCGGTTATCCTGTGGGTGTGTTTCTGTGAGGAGAAGGGTGCAACGTCGCAGGGGGACATATTTACTCATTTGTGAATATCTGTAAAACTGTAGCACTCAGGGTAGAGTTAATAGTAGAGGGAACTACATCTGCGTGCCACACTAAAGTAGGTAAAAATTTATCGGGTCGGGACGCCCCGAGGGTAGAGAAGGGTGCAATGTTGCGAATATGGCATTTGGCCCCCATATCCGCTTGTAAATATTCCCCTATTTCCCCAATACTCCCCAACTATCCCCAATCCCCCATTCCCTAGTCCCATTGTCTGTAAACAACACTCTGTAGAACCGACCTTCCCCTTTTTCCCCCATTAAATGTCGTGCCCAGGTCCACCGCATCTCACGTAGACAACTTTCGGACATCTTGCTAGTTATTCTTAGTCTATGTCAGTTAAGGACTCGTTTCCATTAATTCTGACTCTTCGTTGCACCAGAATGTGATTATATGGCACCAGTAGTGAGTTTAGGACCTTCCCATACCTCCCCGCATCTCTTCCCCATGAAGAAGCTACAACAACAACAACTACAACAGCAGAGGGGGGCGGCGCGGCGACGGCGCGGGGAGTGTGCGTCCTCACACCGGCTCGGTTAACCGCCATGACCATGCGCTCCGACGGGGTTACCACGAAGGGGCTGGCTGTCAGCTCCTCGTCAAGGGCGGAGCCTGGTAACCCCCCCCCCCCGCACCCAATAAGAAGGGCGGACCGATTCCATCTGGGGCGGAGCTAACGAGCCGAGGGCGTGTCACTCCCCGCCGGATATACGCAGCGACTCACCGGATGTGAGGTCAGATGCGCCTGAACTACGGAGAGCAGAGGAAGCCACCGCCACCCCCAGCGCGACGATACCTCCCCGCATCTTTGGACCGGACCGAACCGGGTCGATTCTGCCCTGAGCCCAGGTGCACCTGGAGCCATCGACTGCCTGCCTTTCCTTGCCATCAATCCCCGTGTGAGTCAGCCTTTTGTCCCGTTTATCTGTCGTCTGTTGGGGTTAATATAAGAGTGTGTCTAAGTGCTTGTCTTTCTATGCTGTACCTCTCATCCCTGTAATCTGAACCTTCCGCACTAATATAACCTCCTCCGGAGGTCTTGAGAACTGAACCCTTGGTGTCGTGTCATTTGAATCCAGCAGTTGTGTCCTTTTCCTTCATTGATCTAGCGTAGCGCGACTAGTCAACGTTCGAGCATAATCGGGTAACTTGTGCAGACGTGGTCATACCAAACCGCTCGGTAAACTAACATCCACAACCGCGTCTGTAACAATATCTTGGCTTGATGCTTCAAGCCCATACGAGAAAGAGGGAACTGGTTGACACATTATCTGGACTAGGGATCAGCATTGCCTATGATAGAGTGCTACGGATCTCTGCAGAGCTGGGGAACGGGGTCTGTCAGCGCTTTCGGGCGGAGAAGGTGGTCTGTCCCCCAAAGCTCCGCGGTGGAGTGTTCACCACATCAGCTGTGGATAATATAGACCACAATCCCAGTTCCACGACAGCACACGACTCCTTCCACGGAACTGGTATTTCATTGATACAACATCCAGACTATGACAATCAAGGCACAGACCGAGGTATTGTCATCATCGGGGGTGTCTCAAATGTCAAGACTGTGGAGGACCTTCCATGGTATTACACAGATGTACAACCAGTTAGTTCACTTGCCAAAAGCCACCCTGTACCAGCTGGAACCCAGGCGTCGCTGCAGAGGAATCCTGCACAAGCTGAACTGGATAAAGAGAAGAGGTGGCTCCAGACTGTGAAGGATGCATGTGACAGTGGTGACACACAGAATCCAGGAAACATTTCTTGGGCTGCACATCACGCAGAGAACCAATCGGCCAAGGATACTAGTATCACAGTCACACCCACTGCCTTGCTTCCCCTCTTCCATGACCAAGCCCACTCAGTGCCAATGATCCGCCATGCCATGGATGTCGTGAAAGCAGCGATCAATGAGCTAAACCCTGGACAGATACCCGTCGTCACACTGGACCAACCACTTTATGCGATCGCCAAGCAGGTGCAATGGAACTGGCCAGACACACATGGTGAAGATCTCTTTGTGGTCATGCTGGGTGGTCTACACACAGAGATGGCAGCTTTGAAGACAGCAGGAGACTGGCTGCAAGACAGCGGTTGGACACAGGCATTGGTTCAGGCAGAGATAGCAACAGCTGGCACAGCAGACTCCTTCTTGCGTGCAGACTTCCCTGAAAATGTCTGCTGCTCTTCTTCTGCTCCGATCGGATCATCTGATCATGTCCTTGTTAAAGTGGACATCTCTCTGACCATCCTCAGGGAGCCTGCTCAGCGTCGACGAGTCTGGCATTTCACTCAGGCCAACTGGCACGGTCTTCAAGCAGCCATCAATCATCTGGACTGGTCTCCCATCTCTACCACCTCTGACATCAACTCATCCTGGGAATTCTTCCAAAGTAAATTGCTCTCTCTCATGCACAGATTTATCCCATCTCGTCTTCAGTTGTCATACCCTTCCTCCCGTCCATGGTACACGGAATCTTGTGGTGAGGCTGTTGCCCAGAAACAACTTGCCTTCGTCTCCTGGAAAGCAAATCCAACGGAAGGAAATCTCATTTCCTTTCACAAAGCCCGAAACAAGTGTGTGTCCACCCTCAGGAGAGCCAGGAAACAATATCTCTCCGTTCTCAAGACCGAACTCTCTTATCTGTCTCCCTCTTCCAAATCCTGGTGGCGTCTGGTCAAATCCGTTTCTGGTGTTTGTTCCCCCTCCATCCCCTCCCTTACCTCAAACGGCTACACAGCTGACTCCGCACGTGAAAAAGCTGAATGCCTCAACTCTGTGTTTGCCTCTAAATCTTGTGTCCCAAACCCATCCCTCTCTGTACCCACCATACCCATTCGTACCCTGCTGCTCCTGGACTCCGTGTCCTTTCCTCCTGACAAGGTGGAAAACTTTCTGTCAACCCTCGACTCTGATTCTGCAACTGGACCCGACGGCATCAGCCCACGGGTCCTAAAATCCTGCTCTGCTGCTCTATCTCACCCTCTCTCTGTTCTCTTCACCCTCTCTTTTGCTCAAGGTCAACTGCCATCTGTTTGGAAATCAGCCAACATCACCGCTTTGCACAAAAAAGGTGCAAAAACAGATCCTAGCAACTACAGACCAATCAGCCTTCTCCCAATTATCAGCAAAGTCATGGAATCCATCATTGCTTCGGATATGAAATCTTTCCTCTTCTCCAATGGCTTGATCTCTGATCATCAATTTGGTTTCAGACCAGGTCACTCTACTCTGGACATGCTGCTTCTGCTGTCTCAACAATGGATGGAGGTCCTCAATGCCAAACAGGAAATTAGAGCTGTCTCCCTCGACATATCACGTGCCTTCGACACGGTCTGGCACCCCGCTCTGCTCACCAAACTCTCCTCCTTTGGTATCCATGGAAATCTCCACGCATGGCTGGCGGACTTCCTCTCCAGTCGTCGTCAACGTGTGGCCCTGAATGGGTTTCTCTCATCTCCTCTTCCTGTTCAGGCTGGAGTTCCCCAAGGCAGTGTTCTGGGCCCCGTGCTTTTTCTGGTCTTCATCAATGATCTCTCTGACTCTCTCGAAAATCCTCTCTATCTCTTTGCTGATGACTCCACTCTCTGCCGCTCCATTCCTCTTCCCTCAGATCGGCAGTCTGCTGCCTCCTCACTCTCTGAAGACCTGGACAAAATCACAGACTGGTCAAACAAGTGGAACATGTCTTTCAATCCTGACAAATCTCACACTCTTACTATGTCTCTCCGAAAAGATCGACTGGACAACCCTCCCATCTACTTTCTCAACAATCCTCTCCAAGAAGTTCTGTCGCTCAAGATTTTGGGTCTCACTATCTGCCATGATCTTTCTTGGGAAAACCACATTTCCAAGCTGGCCTCCAAAGCCAGTCGCCGACTGGGCATCCTCCGTCGTGCGAAGTCCTTCCTCGGCACACCTGAGCTCCTCACCACATACAAGGCTTTCATCCGCAGCTCAATGGAATACTGTTCTCCCCTATGGGCCGGTGCTCCTGCCTCACACCTAGCTCGGCTTCACGCTGTTGAAACCAAAGCTTTCAGAATTATTGGAATCTCCCGCGATGAAGCTATCTCTGAGGGCCTTTCACTCACTCACCGCAGGCAGGTAGGTGGTCTTTCTGTCTTCTACCGACTCCTCTCCGGCCTTGCACCCCCAGCTCTCTCTGTGCTCTGTCCCCCAAATATTCCTACAGGTCGCACAAGATCTGCCAGCAACCCTCTGATGGTTAAACTGCCGAAATCTCGGCTCTCTGCTCACCTTCACTCTTTCATTCCTCTTTTCTCCCGCCTCTGGAACAAACTCCCTCACTCCCTTCAATCCCACTCCTCCCTCCAGGTCTTTAAAACAGCTGTTCACCAGCATCTCTTATCTTCCCCCATCCAAAACCTTGATCTTTTCTACCCCCGCTAATTCACCCCAGATCCACCTTGTTTGAAATTCCAACTTCTTTCCTGGAAGTCCTGGCAGTGTCCATATGTTTTATACCTCTCCCACCGCCCCCTTCCCATGCCCCCCCCCCCAAAACCCTCGCCCTCTCTCAGATCTCTCGATGTCTCCATGTCTCTCGGTCCCTGCTCTCAAATGTTGTTTGTGTCCTTCCCCCTATCTCCCCATCTTGTCTGCCGCTCCCCTTGTTTTTTGTGTTTTGTGTGTCGGTTTTGTCTTTTTGTGTGATTAATGTTAGCTCTTTCACGAGCCTCGATCTTGTATACAAAAAAAAAAAAAAAAAAAAAAAAAAGCTCACGTCAGCCGTACAAGACGCGCCCACCAAGTAACTGTTGCTGCCCTACACATACTGCAGCATCGTGCATAAGACATATACAACGAAAGAGCAACTGCAAGAGATGAGGAACCATTGGAGTTCGAGGCATGGTGTGACCAGAGAGCAGCGGCATGTCCACAGTTTCAGTACTGGGCCACTGTACTTAACCTGGAGCTCTGTATCAGTTGCTTATGTGCATTAAAACATATTTCAATACAAACCATTCAATTCATTGACCTCAGAAATGTACATCTAGACACCAGAATCAAGTATCTAGCTGGCATAGAACCAGAGATATCGGTCAGCAGATTTTCGGAAGCCGCCATCTTGGAATCCAATATGGCGTCAGTAAATCAACTTCTAAGTAGAACCATTCAATTCCTTGACCTCAAGTTTGTACATCCAGACACTAAAATCAAGGCTGTAGCTGGTATAGAACCAGAAATATTTGTAATTAAAGATTTTTAAGCCGCCATTTTGAAATCCAATATGGCGGCCACATTGGGGTGAATTCCAAAGTGGTTCCATATCTGAAAATGTTCTCCATATAATATTCTATCATTCTGCCAAATTTGGTGCTTCCATCACAAAATGCACAATTGGTTTGCTATGCCGCTGCAGGACCGCAAGGTGCCGCGCCGAGATGGTGCGTGGAATCTCGGCCCGACCAAACCACCTCCCTTGAACCGAAAGCCGGACGGATTCAACCTGCAGGCGACCAAACCACCCGAATTCATTGCTCGGCTTTACAAAGCCGAGTTTAATGATGTCATGACGCACCGAGGCTAGGATATAGCGGACTGTGATGATGGTGATAGTGATAGTGATAGTGATTTGATACGAAATTTAGAAAAGTGAATAGGATTGGTAGAGTGATTGGAAATTTTTGATTGGTTGGAATTTGGTAAGCAAAATTTATAGTAAGAGATGCCCCATGTGATGGGATGGCCAATCCACCATCCCTCACACGGGGGGCAAAGGAGCACTAGTTTATGGGGTTGATGGCAGTGAAAACTAGCCCGGGTGGGTTTGGATAATGTGTAGGGCCCTAGAGATTGACATTAGGTAACGTTAAGATTAGGTAGTGACAATGACACCTGTAGTGGGGACGCAGGTAGTTTAGAGTGGATGATAATGACGAGGGAGCGCAATAGTTTAAAGGGACGACTGGGAAGCGCAAGTTTCAGAGGGGAGTAGTGAGATGAGATGATGCCGTGTGAGTGTTGGAGGTGTATAGAAGTGTATTGTGAAAAGTGTGTGAGGAACAGGTGTGATTGCACAGGTGTGCAACTGGACAGGTGGATGGAGCAGTGTTTGAGTGATGGTGATGGTGATGTGAGTTGTATTGACCAAATGGTCCAGGGAGAAGGAGGGTGCAGGTGGCACCAGGTGTGATTGCACAGGTGTGCAACAACAGGTGTATGTGGTTGTGTGGAATAAATGGTATGGAGTATATGGGGTATTGGAATGGATGGTCATGGAGTGAGTAGGATGGAAACTGTGGAGTGGAGTGGATGGTGCGGAGGTGTGAATGGGGGAAGAGTGGACCCCCATTACGAATACCCGGGGCGGGTAGTGTAAGTGTTAGGTAGAGGGTACAGGTTGGATATTGGCATCTGTGGTGAGGGTGAAAGAATGGAATATGGATGGGTGCATTAGTGTTGTGGAAATGGCTGGGCGTGTAGCCTGTTCGTGTGTGTAGTTGGTTTGGGCACTCCACCACTGTGAGGATGTCGGCCAGGTGAGGCCGCAGGTGGGCTCTGGGAGCCGGTAGAGTTGTTGTGGATGGGGCCCGAGGATCCGGAGGATGGACCCGGGTAGCCCAGTGCCAGAGGGCACCGAGTGGGGTGACAGAGCCAGGAGGGGCCTTCCCCAGTTAGATAGGTTAGGGTGAGGAGCTAGGTAAGCTTGGGTGGCAACTACAGTGGTGGAGGTGTGCAGGTGGGTAGACCTGCTGGGAGAGCTACACGTCACAGCCCAGAAATTGTGCAAGGGCACCGGGAGATGAATCGGGGGAGTGAGACCCCAAATTGAGAAGCACCACAGTTTGGTCAATGGGAATTGGTTTTTAGAACCCATAGTGTAAGTTGGCCAATGGATTGGCAGGGAAAGACCCCGGGTAGTGTAACGTGTGTTAAAGTCATTTGGAGGATAGTTAGGATTGGAGTCTCCTCGCACCATCTGCATCCACTCACGTGAGGTGACAGGTACTCCACACCATGCCATGTTTTGATTATTTTTTATGTGCAAATGTTTTGGATTGTGAGACGCATCATGACGTGGGTGTGACATTGTGCTTTGTTGTTCCATCTCTTCCTCCTTATGAGGATTGATGATGAATTGGGTGATGGCAAATTTTGAAGTAGAGGGATTGTGGAGACGAATTTGGTATCGGGGAAATATGGGGAAGACGTGACAGTAGTGACGAATTTGTAAAGGTGTAGATTTTTGTAAATATGGGGTAAGGGCAAGGGTAGTGTAGGTGACAGGGGGGGGTGACGTACGGTAGGGACGAGCTTTCTCACTTCGCTCTCCGTACGCATTTCGCCCTGCATTGCCTTATTGATGTGTACCCTTGTGACCTTACCCCTCGCTCATCTGTCTTCCCCCTTTTGTCTCCCACATGACCTGTGCGCCATTGGGCGCCGAGGGGAGCGTGCGTGAGTCGGCCATTGTGCGCCCGGAACTCCCAGAACCAGCTGTCTGCATCGATGCACCACATTATGGACCACATGTCTGTGGCCGAGCACCACTTATGGACCCCATGGGTTGGGGCGTGGCCCCTCTGCTGGAACCGGCCATGAAGGCCCGAAATCTTGCTGGCGGACCTTGGCCACAGGGCACCGATGCCCCACAGGTGAACCATACATAGTCGGCCCCTGTGGGCCATAAATAAATACAAATGGACACGTTGGGTGCAAGTTTTATTACAAATAGGCCGCCAGCAAAGGAAGATGACAACATCAGGAACACAGTAATAGCCAGCAGAGGGAGCCGAAGAGCAAGAGACCACCTGCAGGGTTAGGGGTTGTTTGGTTATTTTTATTCATGAACACTGATGAACTATGGTGACTGCACCGATTGGTGCTTGAGTGTGCTTTGGTGCGTTTTGGGTGCTTTCATGGTGCATTGATGCAGAGCAGACTGTCTCCCCCCCAGAAAGAACAATCACAGGTCCTGGGTTAGTCTTGTAAATAAAAGTAGTGTCAATTGTAAATAATGCTCCCGACCGTCAATGTGTAGTTTGAAGACCATTCCGCAATTCGGTTAACTGTGGGCGTGAGTCTGTTAGGCAGGGTGCAATGGAGCAGCGGGACACATTTATTTATGTTTTAAAACTGTCGCACTCAGGGTTAGGTTAAAAGTAGAGGGAACTACACCTACGTGTCACACTAAATAAAAGTTGTAGGCCCGGGACGGTGCCTAAGAGGAGGAGGGTGCAGTGTTGCGGATATGAGGACTGTATTTTTTTTATTGTGTGCTTTATTATTATTATTGTTTATTCTGCGCCACCTACCTCCAGAGTTGTGTAAAAGTAAAAAGGGCGTCCCGGTAGTTATTCCATGAAACACCACATTGCAGGACCCGATAAAACCCTTGTTCAACAGTTTATATCTTTATTATGTGTTTTAGGGTAAGGCCTTGTCGTCCATTAACATGACACTCCATTGCACCGAGTAAAAGAGATAGATTCCCTTCATTCCCATTCCCAAAAACCTCCATTTCCCCTTTCGTAATGGCCAAGCCTCAATTTGGCAATTACATCCCCTCCAAAGCCGCCATTGACCACGAGGCAGGGTTGGGGAAGAAAGGCGGGTCTCCACCTCGTCATAGAGGGGAGGAGTAAGTCGGCCCCGCTCATCCATCCCAGAACGAGGGGTTTGGCTTGAGAGGGCGGAGAGAGAATGCTTGGGGGAGGTTCGCAAAGGGTGAAGGGCGGGGCCTATATAACCCGCCACGGGACGCTCCCCAAGGAGACAAGCAGATGAGTCCAAGAGATGAGCTGAAAGGCTGAGCTGAGCTGCGTGGTGAGGTGGACAGGAAAGAGCTGGGTCGTCAGAGCAGGGCTGAGTCGTGAGGTCCAAAAGCAGAAGATCATCCAGGGAAGCACAAAGCCTGCTATTCGTCACCTTGCTCGCCAGCAGCAGCGTCTACAGCAGCAACAAGACTCGACAGCCGTTTGGGGCCTGGACGGCAGTTTGGAGCAGGGCCGCGAAGGGACGGCGGCTGCCGAACGCGCCGATTCGTGCTGCCGAACAAATTGGACTTTCCTCTCCTTCCAGCCAATTCCTATCATCATTCTCCGTGTGAGTCGTCTTTGTTTGTTCTGTCCTGGGTAGGTCATTAAGTCTGTATAAGCTAGTATTTTCCCTGTGTCTCTAAAAGCTTCTGTATATTATTTTCTTATCTTTCCTTCTCCTTGGTTATTTTGAGCCTGTAAATAGTAAATAAATTTAGTAGTATTTTCAACCCTTTTCTCGTCTTCTTCTTCCTCTTTGCATTCGTCGTCTTAGTCTTTTCCCCATTGAATATCTGTGGCACGATACGGCCAACGTTTGGGTGAATCTGGTTTAGTCGGGGAACAACTGTTCGGTCGCGGAGCCTTCGCTCGGCAAACAACATCCTTAACCGCGTACCGTAACAATATATATATATATATATAGATAGATATATATGTATATATATATAGATATATATGTATATATACATAGATATATATGTATATATACATAGATATATATGTATGTATATATATATATATATATATGTATATATATATATATATATATATATATATATATATATATATATATATATATATATATATATATATATATATATATATATATATATTGTTGCGAATATGGAATTTGGCCTCCATATCCGCTTGTAAATATTCCCCTATTTCCCCAATACTCCCCAACTATCCCCAATCCCCCATTCCCTAGTCCCATTGTCTGTAAACAACAATCAGTAGAGCCGACCTTCCCCTTTTTCCCCCATTAAATGTCGTGCCCAGGTCCACCGCATCACACGTAGACAACTTTCGGACATCTTGCTAGTTATTCTTAGTCTATGTCAGTTAAGGACTCGTTTCCATTAATTATGACTCTTCGTTGCACCAGAATGTGATTATATGGAACCAGTAGTGAGTTTAGGACCTTCCCTTACCTACTCCCAGCTTCTTCCCCAAACAACTACAACAACAACAACTACAGCTACAACAACAACGACAACAACGGCGCGCGGGGGGAGTGTGCGTCCTCACACCGGCTCGGTTCGCCGCCATGACCATGCGCTCCACGGGGTTACCACGAAGGGGCTCCCTGTCAGCCCCTCGTCAAGGGGCGGAGCCGGTAACCCCCCCGCACGCACCCAATGAGAAGCAACGAGCCGATTCCATCTGGGGCGGAGCTAACGAGCCGAGGGCGTGTCACTCCCCGCCGGATATACGAAGCGACTCACCGGATGTGAGGTCAGATGCGCCCCCAGCTTGAGACGACAAGACGCCACCTCGAGCGCTGTGAGACCTCCCGCATCTCTGGACCGGACCGAGTCGATTCTGTCCCTGAGCCCAGGTGCACCTGGAGCCATCGATCCTGCCTTTCCTAGCCATCAACCCCCGTGTGAGTCAGCCTTTTGTCCCGTTTATCTGTCGTCTGTTGGGGTTAAGATAAGATTGTGTCTAAGTGCTTGTCTTTCTATGCTATACCTCTCGTCCCTGTAATCTGACCTTCCGAACGAATATAATCTCCTCCGGAGGTCTTGAGAACCGTATCCCTGGTGTGTCATTTTAATCCCAGCCGTGTGTCTTTTCCTTCATTGACCTAGCGTAGCGCGATTAGTCAACGTTCGGGTATAATCGGGTAACTTGTGCAGACGTGGTCATACCAAACCGCTCGGTAAATAACATCTAAGCCACGTCTGTAACAATTGGTGTCGAGGAGTGGAATTCGAACCCGGGACTAAATTTATTAGGCCCAAATTTGTAGTAGAATCAATTCGGAGCGCGTTTCCCGCGCAAAATTATAACGGCGAAATTTGAATTTGTTTTACGAAAATAAAAACCCGAATTTTGAAAGTCGCGCTATGGCAGACCAAGACAGCTGGGGTCCGGTAGGGGAGAGTGAGGCAGGGTCGGTCCAGGACCAAATTGAGGGACGTGAGGAGAGCGAAGCAGCGAGGGTAGCAAACGCACAAAATGGCGCCTCGCTGGTCACCGCGCCCGCGACCGTAGCAGCGCCGCCGATGGATTGGGGCCTATTTATGGAACAAATAAAGGCGCTCATGGTCCAGACAGGTGAAGACCTGAGGAATGACTTGGGGGGCCAAATGGGGGTAATGGGGAACCGGATGGAGGCTCAGAGTGAGCAATTGGGGGTAATGGGGAACCAAATGGGGGTAATGGGAAACGAAATGGGGGTAATGAGGGACGAAGCGAGGGGTACCGGTGAGGGATTAGACAATAATTTTAGGGGATTAGACAATAATTTTAAGGGATTAGACGAGAAATTTGGGAAATTAGACAATAGATTAGGGGAAATACAGGAGGGGTTAATGGGGGTAGAAAACAGAATGGCCGCTCAAGAGAATCAAATGGAAGGGATGCAAAAGGGGTTAGAGGGGGTAGAAAATAGAATGGCTGCCCAGGAGAATCAGATAGAGGGAGTGAAAAATGGGTTAGAGGGGTTAGAAAACAGTATGGAAGGCAAATTGAGGGACATGAGGGACCAAGCGGAAAGGGAAGTTAAACAAATGGAGCAGCAGATAGAGGGGGTCAGAATGGGGGTAGAAACCAAACTGGATGCTCACAGGGAGGAAATGGAGCAGATGAGGGTGGCATCTGGGCAGGAGATGCAAGTGATGGGAGAGGAGATCAGGAGAGGAGTGAGTGAGGAGGTCGGAGGAGTGCGCGAGGAGGTGAGGCACTGTAAGGAGCGCATGGAGAAGGAGGTGAGAAAGGGGACTGTAAAATTGCAAGGGGGTATAGAGGAGTTGACGCTGGGAGTAGAACAACTGACAGTGGGACAAAAGGAGTTGGGGGACCAGGTAAAGAAGAACACAGCGGTAATAGAGGGTTTAAAATCGACACAGAAGGAGATGAAAAAGGACGTAGGGGTAATTAAAAAAGAGTGTCAGACGGTACATGAGGACCTGACGAGGAAAATGGACAAGGTGGTAGAGGTGATGGAGGTTAAAGAGCGGGAGGTGCGGGAGCACATAGAAAAAAATAAAGTGGAGTTAGAGGAAGAACTTAGAGGGGCGCACGAAGAGATGAAGGAGGTGAAGCAGAAATTAGAAGAAGTGGAAGAAGGGGTGAGCGAAATTAAGAAGCGACGGAGAGAGGATAAGAAAGAGATAAAGGAGGAAGTAAAAGAATTGGTCCAAAGTCTGTGTTCGGATCGTGATGATGTGCTCATTAACCGGATGAGGGATTCGCAGGTGATGGAGGAGAAGCGAAGAGAAAGAGGACCCGGTGTAAGTGGTGACCAATATGGTCGTGCGTATGATGCGCCAGGTGATTTAATAAGCTTGGGGGTCGAGATAGACCCGGATGTTCGTGAGAGGCCACGAGTGAGGTGTATGGCTGGTCCGGAGGGTATGGAACGAGAGGTGCGAGGTGTGGGTGAGCAAGGTTGTGGTGGTATGGAATGGGTAGCGGGTTGCGGAGGTGTGACCCAAGCATCGACACCAACAGGGGTAGTTGTTGGAGGGACCGGGGAGGCACGAGAGCCCCTTGGGGGTAATGTACTGTGGGGGCCCGGCCGGTTCGGCCCCGCGCTGACCCCGCAAGGGGCGACGCACGGGGTCCGGCAGGCGGGCAATGACTCGCAAACGAGATGGTCCCACAAGGTCCCACTCGCGCCGTATGACGGCAAGAGTGATCTACGCGCGTACCTGGCGCAGTTCGACTGTGTGTGTAAGGGCAACGGTTGGGGTGAGGACGAAGGTGGAGTACACCTGGTGGCCGCATTGCGCGGCGCGGCGGCGGAGGTGCTGACGGCATTACCAGCGGGTGCTCTCACCCTGCCAGCCCTCCGCGACGCCCTAATTAATCGATTCGGCATAGAACAGCAGAGCGAGCTTGTTAAAGCTCAGCTCGCGCTGCGAAAGCGCAAGCCCCAGGAAGCCATCGGGGAACTTGCCCACGACATTCGCCGCGCAGTGGGGATCGCACATGCTAGCATGGCAGCGGATTCCCGGGAAAGCCTGGCGCTGGACCATTTTATCCAGGCCCTCCCGGACATTGAGCTCCGGCAACAGCTCGCCATGTGGCGCCCGCAGACTCTGAGCCAGGCGGCTGACGCTGCGGCCCGTTGGGAAGCAGCGAGGCCCCTGGCCCGGGGGGGCGAGCGTCTCGCAATGGCGGTCCGCCAGGTGGGACCCCCGATGGAGGGCGGACCCCTTAGGGGGCCCGCCCACGACGTGGGTCCTGACCTGGCGGGCATGGTCCGGAGGCTGGTGGACCAGCGCCTGGCAGGACCTGGACCATGGCAGGCGGCCCCGGAGGTGGCCCGCGGTGGACCACGAGCGGGTAATCCAATTCGGACCTACAGGGGGGGAAATTTGGAATTCCGGAGGCGAGCACCTTATCAGGTGAGGTGCTATACCTGCAACCGTCTGGGTCACCTGGCGCGGCACTGTCGAGCCGCGCGCCGGGATGATCCCCGGCGGTTGAGGTCCTCAACTCCGCCCAGGGGGGAGCGGGTTAGCCGACCCCAGACACCCCCCCGCCAGACCCCGGGAAACTAGAAGGTGTCGGGCACGTAGGGCGGTGTTCGGCAGCAGAGGATGGAGGAGAGCCCTCATTGACGCGACAGGTCATTTATTGTGGCCAAATTGGAACCGGTAGCCTGACAATTAGATGCAAAATTGCCGGCGTGGGGGTAGACGCCGTAGTGGACACAGGAGCTAGCGCCACGATCATCAGCCCTGTGGTCCTTGATTCGAGCGCAGGTGGCTGGGATAAGATCCAGCGCCTGCAAAATTATAGTTTGCAGCTTGCTACCGGGGTAACGGCCCCGATCATAGGGCGTGGTTCTGTGACCCTCAAGTTAGGGTCGGTAAGGAGGGAGATAGATGTTTGGGTGGCGGAGGTGTGCGACCCATGTTTAATAGGGTTGGACCTGTTGACTGCCAGCGGCTGTAAAATCGACTTGTGCCGGGGGATCCTGCAGGTGGGAGTAGAAGAGCTGCCGTTAGGGGGAGTGAGCACGGCCGAGAGAGCGGAGCTGGAGGCTTCCGAGGCCGTGACCATCCCCCCAAGGGCCGAGGCGATAGTGCCGGCCCGTTGGGCAGCTCGCCCAACATGGCAGGAGTCCTGCGGCCTGGTCGAACCGGTGGCAGCGCAGTCCATACCGGGTTTAATCGTGGGCCGCACCCTTGTAAAAACGGACGGACCGGTAGTGGCCGTCCGAGTAATAAATATGAGTACAGAACCACGCACTATAGTAAGGGGCACGAGGGTAGCTGGCTGCACCCCAGTTGAGGAAGTCGCGACAGTGAGGGGCGAGAACGTCCAGCCGAGCCGACCCCGGGGGGAGCCTTCAATAACAAGTAGGAATTGGCCCGATCCCATTTGCGAGATGGTAAATCGTAGTAGCATAGAGTTGGGAGGTACCCAGAGGGAGGCCTTGCACAAACTGGTTGGGTCCCATTTGGACCTCTTCTCCCTGTCCACCGAGGATATTGGACGTACGGGCCTGGTGAAACATCAGATCCACACCGGTGAGGCCCGGCCTATTCTTCAGGCCGCCCGACGGCTCCCTTGGAGCAAGAGGGCGGAAGCTGACGAGCAGGTTGAAAAAATGCTCGACGCAGGTGTGATCGAGCCCTCGGGAAGTCCTTGGATGTCACCTGTTGTGCTGGTCAAAAAGAAGGATGGGACCACGCGGTTCTGCGTGGACTATCGCCAGCTAAACAACGTGACACTCAAGGACTCATATCCCCTGCCAAGGATTGATGACACCCTCGATGCCGTTGCGGGCTCAAATTGGTTCACAACTTTGGACCTCAAGAGTGGGTATTGGCAGGTGGAGATGGATAGGGCAGGGAAGGAGAAAACGGCATTTTCCACAGGTAAGGGACTGTATCAGTTTACTGTGATGCCGTTTGGTTTGTGTAACGCCCCCGCCACCTTTGAAAGATTGATGGAGCATGTACTAGGCGGCATGCCATGGCAGTCATGCCTGGTGTACCTGGATGACGTCCTGGTACATGCCCAAACGTTCCCCCAGGCAGTAGCTAATTTGGACCAGGTGTTCGGGTGCCTCAGACAGGCAGGGTTGAAGCTGAACCCGAGTAAGTGCACTTTGTTTGCAAGAGAGGTGGCCTATCTAGGTCACGTGATTGGCCGCGAGGGGGTAAAAACGGACCCAGACAAAATTAAAGCGGTAGAGGAGTGGCCCGCACCACGTACCATCAAAGAGGTGCGGGGATTTTTGGGACTCTGCTCCTACTACCGGCGCTTTGTGGCGAAATTTGCGGAGTTGGCCCGTCCCCTCCACCGGCTTACGGAGAAGGGGACGCGATTTAATTGGACACGGGAGTGCCACGAGGCCTTCCAAAAATTGAAGGGGTGTCTAACATCCGCACCCCTTCTAGCTTACCCCACTAGTGACGGGACATTTACCCTGGACACGGATGCGAGCCAGGAAGGATTGGGCGCAGTTTTGTCTCAGACACAGGAGGGCGTGGAGAGAGTGATTGGTTATTATAGTCGGGCCTTAAGTAGGCCCGAGAGAAATTATTGCGTCACTCGCAAAGAGTTATTGGCTATGCTGGCTGCCATGAACCATTTCCACCCGTACTTGTACGGGCGGAAATTTTTGGTTAGAACTGACCATTCCTCCTTGCAATGGCTCCTTCGGTTCAAGGAACCGGAGGGCCAAATTGCAAGGTGGTTGGAAAAGTTGCAGCAGTACGATTTTGATGTGGCCCATAGGGCCGGGAAGGCCCATGGTAATGCGGACGCACTCTCTCGGCGTCCTTGTCTGGGAGAAAACTGCAAATTTTGTGCGAGACACGAGGAGAGGGAACAATTGGGCGATTCGGACCCGACCCTCGTTGTCCGGGCAACCCGGGTGAGAGGGCCAATTTTGCCACTAACCGCAGATGAGGAATTCGGAACTTTGGCATGGAGCACGGCCCAGCAGGAGGATCCTGTCCTGGGGCCAGTGTTCAATTGGGTCAAATTGGGGCAAAGACCAAAGGGGGAAGAGGTCACCCCCCTCGGGGCACAAACAAAGGCATATTGGGCTCAGTGGCAGACCCTGGAATTGAAAGGCAACATCTTGTATCACAAGTGGGTGGAGGTTCCCTCTGATCGAACTTCCTGGCTGGTGATAGTCCCTGACAAATTCAAGAACGTCATATTGCAACAGGTGCATGGTACCCGCTCCGGCGGCCATTTGGGCAGGACAAAGACAATATCTCGGGTCCGCCGGAGGTTCTATTGGGTGAATATGGGGCGCGACATACAGGACTGGTGTCGGAGATGCGACGCCTGTTCTGCCAAAAAGGGACCAGCACGGAGGATGAGGGCCCCCCTTCAATTACATCAGGTGGGGGCCCCCCTTGAGCGGGTGGCTATGGATATTCTAGGACCGTTGCCCCGCACCCGCCAAGGTAATAAGTATATCCTCGTTGTAATGGACTATTTCACCAAGTGGCCGGAGGCCTACGCCCTCCCCAACCAAGAAGCAGGGGTGGTAGCGCAGGCCTTCGTGGAAGGATTTGTGTGCCGGCATGGGATTCCACAGGAGTTGCACACCGACCAGGGACGAAATTTTGAGAGCAAATTGCTAAAAGATGTGTGCAGTCTCCTGTCAATTCGGAAAACCAGAACAACGCCTTTAAGACCTCAATCTGACGGGATGGTGGAAAGATTTAACCGAACTTTAATCCAACAACTGGCACTGTTCACCGCCACCCGTCAGGATGACTGGGACGAACATCTCCCTTATTTGCTCATGGCCTACCGAACCAGCCAGCACGGGGCCACCGCATGCAGTCCAGCGTTGCTTATGTATGGGCGGGAGTTACGGGCTCCCGCCGACTTGCTATGCGGTCCCGTGCCAGACACAGTGGTTAACCCGCCGAGGGAGGGGTACGCACGTCACCTAGAGGAAGGCATGGAGCTAGTCCATGCCTTCGCCCGCCGCCAACTCCATCTGGCGGGGGAAAAGATGAAGCGCAGGTACGACGACCGGAGCCAGGGGAGTCAATACGCTCCGGGGATGAAGATTTGGTTCTTTAATCCCCGGAGGCGGAAGGGAAGGTGCCCAAAGCTCACCTCCCCCTGGCAAGGCCCAGGAGTCGTCCTGTCGCAAATCTGTGACGTGGTCATTAAGATCAAAATGGGGCCACGAGCCCTCCCTCGGATCGTCCACGCCGACCGGATAAGACCTTACACCGGCGAGCAGGCGCCCCCGTGGATTGCCTCGGCTTTAGATGCCGAGGCGGGACCCAGTACCTCTGAATAAGGGGGGCTTATTAGTGCCAGAGGACTGGGGGATTGAGGAGCGATGGGCCCGGTGGGTAAGGGGGGCATCCCTGCCACCCTTCCCATGGGGGGGCAAAGGAGCAATAGATTATGGGGTGTATGGCAGTGAAAACTAGCCCGGGTGGGTTAGGTTATATTGATAGGGCCCTAGCGAAGATGACATTAGGTGACGTTAAGGTTAGTTAGTGACTGATACCTGTAGTGGGGACGCAGGTAGATTAGTGTGGATGATAATGACGTGGGAGCGCAATAGTTTAAAGGGACGACTGGGAAGCGCAAGTTTCAGAAGGGAGTAGTTAGCTGAGATGATGCTGTGTGTGTGAGAATTGAACAGGTGTGATTGCACAGGTGTGCAACTGGACGGGTGTGTGGAGCAGTGTGTGAGTAATGAGTGTTGTGGATCAGCGCGAATGCGCTTGGGGAGAGAAGGGTGCAGGTGGCACCAGGTGTGAGAGCACAGGTGTGCAAGTACAGGTGTGTGGAGAGAGTTGGAGTAAGTGGTACGGAGTGGTGTGCATGGTGCGAAGGTGTGGATGGGGGAAGAGTGGACCCCTTTCACGGATACCCGGGGCGGGTAGTGTAAGTGTTAGGTAGAGGGTATAGGTAAATTGTGGTTGGATATTGGCATTTGTGGTGCGGTTGCAGAATGGTGTTGTGGATGGGTGCATTAGTGTTGTGGAAATGGCTGGGCGTGTAGCCTGTTAGTGTGTGTAGTTGGTTGGGCACTCCACCACTGTGAGGATGTCGGCCAGGTGAGGCCGCAGGTGGGCTCTGGGAGCCGGTAGTTGTGAGTGGGTGCCTGAGGATCCCGGGTGTGGATCGGGCAGCCCAGTGCCAGAGAGGGCACCGAGTGGGGAGAGCGCCAGAGGGCCTTCCCCAGGTAGTTAGGTTAGGGTAAGGAGCAGGTAAGCTCGGAGGCAACCGCAGTGGTGGAGGTGTGCAGGTGGGTAGACCCGCTGGGAGAGGTACACGTCGCGGCCCAGAAATTGTGCGAGGGCACCGGGAGATGAATCGGGGGAGTGAGACCCCAAATTGAAAAGCACCACAGTTTCGTCAATGGGAATTGGTTTTTAGAACCCATAGTGTAAGAGGGCCAATGGTTTGGCAGGAGAAAGACCCCGGGTAGTGTAAAGTTGTTAAAGTCATTTAGGAAATAGTTAGGATTGATGAACCTGTCGCACCATACGCAGCCACTTACCTGTGGTGATGATGATGACTCCACACCTGTGTTTTCTTTGTTTGTGTTGCAGAAATGAGAATTGCTGTGAGGATTTGTGAGACGCATCACGACGTGGATGAGACATTGGGGTGATTCCATCTCTCCCTCCCTAGGAGGGACTGATGATGAATTGGTAATGGCAAATTATGATGTTGAGTTGGAGATGGCAAATTTTGATGAAAGTTGAAAATGGCAAATTTGATTGGTTAGGAGGGAGAGAAGACGAATTTGGTATATGGGAGGAACGGGGAAGACAGTAGGGATGTTTGTTGATTTGTAAAGTAGATGTTTATGGGTAGTGTTGTGTTTTGTGGATACAGTAAGGGGTAAGGGAGGGGCCATGTAGGTTACCTGGTGGGGGGGGGGGGGCGTACGATAGGAACGTACCTGTCTCACCTGGTTCCCATGTGCCCCCAGTGTGCATCATCTTATATTGCGTGCACTTTTGCGCCCTTACCACCTTACTCACTTGTCTTCTTCTTTTGTCTCCCACCTCCGAGGATCTGGCTTTGGGGTAGAGAGAGAGGAGAGAGAGGTGCTGGCTACGCAGTTGTGGGCCTGCACTTTCGCTGCTTGCTGCTTGGATCGATACACCATATGGACCGCAATGTTTGTGGCCACCCACAATGGACCGCAGTTCTTTTGCGGCCAAGCACCACCCATGGATGGACCTATGGGTCAACGTGGCACCTATGCCATACAAGGTGAACCACTAACAGTTGGCCCCCTGACGGCCACAATAAAGAAATGGACGCGGTTGGCGCCTTTCTTTATTTTTCTAAGGAAGTAAGAACACCAAGTGCACCACACGAAGGCAAGACCAGCGGCAGAACATCGGCCGGCTGCGACACCACACAATGATTTATAGACACTTTATTGGTGCACCGGATGGTGCTCACTGTGTGATGGGGTGGTGCTTGATGCTTGGAAGGGGTGCTCTGCACATTATTAAAGGCCGTAGGCCACAGAGCACTCGTGGGTTGGTGTATCGATGCTAGCATGCGTGCTCTCTCTATGCATAACATCTGCATGTGTTCCTCCAAAAACAGGTCCTGGATCGTAGTGTAAATATCAGCGTAGTCTTGTGTAAATAATGCTCCCTACCGGCTGTATGTTTAGTTTGAGGATTCTTTCCGGATTCGGTTATCCTGTGGGTGTGTTTCTGTGAGGAGAAGGGTGCAACGTCGCAGGGGGACATATTTACTCATTTGTGAATATCTGTAAAACTGTCGCACTCAGGGTAGAGTTAATAGTAGAGGGAACTACATTGCGTGCCACACTAAAGTAGGTAAAAATTTATCGGGTCGGGACGCCCCGAGGGTAGAGAAGGGTGCAATGTTGCGAATATGGAATTTGGCCTCCATATCCGCTTGTAAATATTCCCCTATTTCCCCAATACTCCCCAACTATCCCCAATCCCCCATTCCCTAGTCCCATTGTCTGTAAACAACAATCAGTAGAGCCGACCTTCCCCTTTTTCCCCCATTAAATGTCGTGCCCAGGTCCACCGCATCACACGTAGACAACTTTCGGACATCTTGCTAGTTATTCTTAGTCTATGTCAGTTAAGGACTCGTTTCCATTAATTATGACTCTTCGTTGCACCAGAATGTGATTATATGGCACCAGTAGTGAGTTTAGGACCTTCCCTTACCTACTCCCATCTTCTTCCCCAAACAACTACAACAACAACAACTACAGCTACAACAACAACTACAACAACGGCGCGCGGGGGGAGTGTGCGTCCTCACACCGGCTCGGTTCGCCGCCATGACCATGCGCTCCACGGGGTTACCACGAAGGGGCTCCCTGTCAGCCCCTCGTCAAGGGGCGGAGCCGGTAACCCCCCCGCACGCACCCAATGAGAAGCAACGAGCCAATTCCATCTGGGGCGGAGCTAACGAGCCGAGGGCGTGTCACTCCCCGCCGGATATACGAAGCGACTCACCGGATGTGAGGTCAGATGCGCCCCCAGCTTGAGACGACAAGACGCCACCTCGAGCGCTGTGAGACCTCCCGCATCTCTGGACCGGACCGAGTCGATTCTGTCCCTGAGCCCAGGTGCACCTGGAGCCATCGATCCTGCCTTTCCTAGCCATCAACCCCCGTGTGAGTCAGCCTTTTGTCCCGTTTATCTGTCGTCTGTTGGGGTTAAGATAAGATTGTGTCTAAGTGCTTGTCTTTCTATGCTGTACCTCTCGTCCCTGTAATCTGACCTTCCGAACGAATATAATCTCCTCCGGAGGTCTTGAGAACCGTATCCCTGGTGTGTCATTTTAATCCCAGCCGTGTGCCTTTTCCTTCATTGACCTAGCGTAGCGCGATTAGTCAACGTTCGGGTATAATCGGGTAACTTGTGCAGACGTGGTCATACCAAACCGCTCGGTAAATAACATCTAAGCCACGTCTGTAACAATATATATATATATACATACTGTGTATATATATATATATATATATATATATATATATATACACAAAGAATTAAGTTAAGCACCCCCCCCGTTTTTTTACAACCTCGCACATTACAAGTTTGTTGTCGTCAAAACAGTGTAATATACCCATGATATTGCTATATTTTCTGGAGAAGTGATATTATGGTCACATAAAAACATAACAATCATGCCGTTTTCAATATTTTATTCTGAATAATTTAAGGTGAAATTTTGTGGGAATTTTAGGCATATTTTCACCTCAATTTAAGTATGGAGCTATAGGTCCATCACGGACAGTGTGGATGACGTTTATGTTTTCTAACGTACAGTCATAGTTCTGAGAAGACCTCTAGCGATCTTTGCGTCAATAACGTGTGTAGGACCCACGTGATCGGATCACTGACTCAACCCTACGTCTCATAGACCCTGTAAGCCGTCGTATGCGTTGCTGTGGCAGGTTGTTCCATTCCCGATGTAATGCACGTTCCAATTCATCCAGATTGGCTATTGGAGGGACCATCTTCGCAATTTGTCGTCCCAACATGTCCCAAACGTGCTCGAGGGGGTTCAACCTGCCACAGCAACGCATACGACGGCTTACAGGGTCTATGAGACGTAGGGTTGAGTCAGTGATCCGATCACGTGGGTCCTACACACGTTATTGACGCAAAGATCGCTAGAGGTCTTCTCAGAACTATGACTGTACGTTAGAAAACATAAACGTCATCCACACTGTCCGTGATGGACCTATAGCTCCATACTTAAATTGAGGTGAAAATATGCCTAAAATTCCCAAAAAATTTCACCTTAAATTATTCAGAATAAAATATTGAAAACGGCATGATTGTTATGTTTTTATGTGACCATAATATCACTTCTCCAGAAAATATAGCAATATCATGGGTATATTACACTGTTTTGACGACAACAAACTTGTAATGTGCGAGGTTGTAAAAAAACGGGGGGGGGGGGTGCTTAACTTAATTCTTTGTGTATATATATATATATATATATATATATATATATATATATATATATATATATATATATATATTGTTACAGATCGCGGTTTAAGATGTTAGTTACCGAGCGGTTTGGTATTGCCGCGACCTAACAGGATCCCCGACTCACCCGATTCCACCCAAACGTTGGCCGGGTCGCACCACAGCTAGTCAATAGGGAAAAGACAAAGGCGACGAATGCAAAGAGGAAAAAGAAGGCAAGAAAGGTTTGGAAATACGACTGAATTTATTGGCTATTTACACACAAGCAAAAAGAAAGCAATCAAGGTTTATTTACAACACATAAGACGCAGGTGACACAGTGCAAATACTAGCTTATAGTTATACAGACTTAACTTATTCCCAGGACAGAACAAACAAAAGACACTGACTCACGCGGGGAATGACAGGAGGTGGTCCGTTCAGCTGGCAAAGGCAGCCGGTTCGGCTCGTTCAGCCGTCGAGGTTCCGTTCCGACCTCGCGTCGTGGTTTAAAGCGAACACGACAACCGCTGGAACCAACGTGGTTGCGTCGACGCCACGACCCTCTCGCTCTCTCAGTAATGATGGGATTTCCTCTCAGGCAAGGCACGATCTCTCGCGTCAGGCAACCCTCTTGTGCTGTGCACTCATCACCTCTGTTGGTCTCAAGCCTTCTCTCTTCCCATCTCCTCATGCGCTCTTGCTCTGATGACCCAGCTCTTTGTGACCCTCCTTGTCTCAGCTCAAAGTGCATCTCCCTTTGGACACGCCCTGCCTTGGGTTATATAGGCCCCCGCCCCTCAACCTTTGCGAACCTCCCCGATCGCTCTTCCTCCGCCCTCTCTAGCCAAACCCCTGGCTCATGGTTGGTCGAGTGGGGCTGGCTCACTCCTCCCCTCTATGACGAGGTGGAGACACGCCTTTCTTCCCCAACCCTGCCTCGTGGCCAATGGCGGTTATTGGAGGGGAGGTAATATGGGCAATCGAGGCTCGGCAATGACGAGAGGGGATGTAATATGAAATGGAGATTTTTGGGGATGGGAAGGAAAGGGGATCTATTCTCTTTCACTGGTGCAATGGAGTATTTCAATTAATGGAAGACACAGCCTTATGCTAATACACATAATAAGGATATAACTGTCAAAAAAGATATATCGTGTCCTGCATGTATGTTTTATGGACTAACTACGGGAACGCCCTTTGACCTTTATACAACCACAAACGGAGGGAGGAGGGGTGATATTTTACAACAACCTTTTACAACAACATTTTACCACAACAATAAAATAAATAAAAAACCATTCTCATATCCACAACACTGCACCCTCCTCCCCTTAGGCACGTCCCGGGCCTATAACTTTTACCTTAGTGTGGCACGTAGGTGTAGTTCCCTCTACTTTTAACCTGACCCTGAGTGCGACAGTTTTAAAACATAAATAAATGTGTCCCGCTGCTCCATTGCACCCTGCCTAACAGACTTACGCCCACAGTTAACCGAATTGCGGAATGGTCTTCAAACTATACACTGACGGTGGGAAGCATTATTTACAATGACGCTATTTTTATTTACAAAACTAACCCAGGACCTGTGATTGTTCTTTCTGGGGGGGAGACAGTCTGCTCTGCATCAATGCACCATGAACGCACCTAAAAACGCACCAATGCACCCTCAAGCACCAATCGGTGCAGTCATCACTGTTCAACAATGTTCAATAAAAATAAAATCAACAACCCCTAACCCTGCAGGTGGTCTCTTGCTCTTCGGCTCCCTCTGCTGGTTATTATTATTTCTTCCAGTTGTCATTCTTTTGCTTTGCTTACTGGCGGCCTATTTTCAATAAAGTGTGCCCAATGTGTCCTTTTTATTTGCTTTATTTATGGCCCACAGGGCCGACTATGTGTGGTTCACCTGTGGGGCATCGGTGCCCTGTGGCCAAGGTCCGCCAGCAAGATTTCGGGCCCTCATGGCCGGTTCCAGCAGAGGGGCCATGCCCCAACCCATGGGGTCCATAAGTGGTGCTCGGCCACAGACATGTGGTCCATAATGTGGTGCATCGATGCAGACAGCTGGTTCTGGGAATTTCGGGCGCACAATGGCCGACCCACGCACGCTCCCCTCGGCGCCCAACGGCGCACAGGTCATGTGGGAGACAAAAGGGGAAAGACAATTGAGCGAGGGGTAAGGTCACAAGGGTACACATCAATAAGGCAATGCAAGGCGAAATGCGTACGGAGGGCGAAGTGAGAAAGCTCGTCCCCACCGTACGTCACCCCCCTGTCACCTACCCTACCCTTGCCCTTACCCCATATGTACAAAAATCTACACATTTACAAATTCGTCACTACTGTCACGTCTTCCCCATATTTCCCCTATACCAAATTCGTCTCCACAATCCCTCTACTTCAAAATTTGCCATCACCAATTCATCATCAATCCTCATAAGGAGGGAGAGATGGAATTACGCACAATGTCACACCCACGTCATGATGCGTCTCACAATCCAAACATTTGCACAGTAAAAATAATAAGACATGGCATGGTGCGGAGTACCTGTCACCTCAGGTGAGTGGATGCAGATGGTGCGAGGAGATCCTTCATCCTAACTATCCTCTAAATGATTTTAACACACTTTACACTACCCGGTGTCTCTCCCTGCCAATCCATTGGCCAACTTACACTATGGGTTCTAAAAACCAATTCCCATTGACCAAACTGTGGTGCTTTTCAATTTGGGGTCTCACTCCCCCGATTCATCTCCCGGTGCCCTCGCACAATTTCTGGGCCGCGACGTGTAACTCTCCCAGCAGGTCTACCCACCTGCACACCCCCACCACTGCAGTTGCCTCCGAGCTTACCTGCTCCCTGCCCTAACCTAACTACCTGGGGAAGGCCCTCTGGCGCTCTCCCCACTCGGTGCCCTCTCTGGCACTGGGCTACCCGGGTCCGTCCTCCGGATCCTCGGGCCCCACTGACACTAACGGCTCCCAGAGCCCACCTGCGGCCTCACCTGGCCGACATCCTCACAGTGGTGGAGTGCCCAAACCAACTACACACACTAACAGGCTACACGCCCAGCCATTTCCACAACACTAATGCACCCATCCAAATACCATTCTGTCACCCGCACCACAGATGCCAATATCCAACCACAATTTACCTGTACCCTCTACCTAACACTTACACTACCCGCCCCGGGTATCCGTGATGGGGGTCCACTCTTCCCCCATTCACACCTTCGCACCATCCACTCCACTCCACAATTTCCACCATTCTCACTCCACGACCATCCATTCCAATCCTCCAGACCATTTATTCCATACACCTGTCTTTCATTCACCTGTCGTTGCACACCTGTGCAATCCTACCTGGTGCCACCTGCACCCTCCTCCTCTTCCTGGACCATTTGGTCAACACAACACGCAATCACCACTACTCCCTCATACACGGCTCCACACACCTATTCAGTTGCACACCTGTGCAATCACACCTGTTCCATTCTCACCTGTCCAATCCTCACACACACGGCATCATCTCAGCTAACTACTCCCCTCTGAAACTTGCGCTTCCCAGTCGTCCCTTTAAACTATTGCGCTCCCACGTCATTATAATCCACACTAATCTACCTGCGTCCCCACTACAGGTATCAGTCACTAACTAACCTTAACGTCACCTAATGTCATCTTCGCTAGATCCCTACCAATATCCTAACCCACCCGGGCTAGTTTTCACTGCCATACACCCCATAAGCTATTGCTCCTTTGCCCCCACTCTGTGAGGGATGGTGGATTTGCCATCCCACCACATCGGGGGTCTCTCCACTATCAATTTTGTTCGTCCAAATTCCAACCAATTCAAAAATTTTCCATTTACTGCCAATTCTATTCACTTTTCTAAATTTCGGATCAAAACACTATCACTATCACGATCACCATCATCACAGTCCGCTATATCCTAGCCTCGGTGCGTCATGACATCATTAAACTCGGCTTCGTAAAGCCGAGCAATGAATTCGGGTGGTTTGGTTGCCTGCAGGTTGAATCCGTCCGGCTTTCGGTTCAAGGGAGGTGGTTTGGTTGGACCGAGGCTCCACGCACCATCTCGGCGCGGCACCTTGCGGTCCCGGGCCCGATGGCTCAATCTCCCCCGGTCGGAACCCCGTCCCCACGAGGGGGCACCGTTCCGCCTCCTCCCACTCGCCCTTGAACCGGACCGGTCGCCTCGCCCGACAAAGCCCGGACTCGACCGTGCGGGGCGGGGCCAAGCCTGAATCGGCAACGACGCTTCGAAGAGAAGCGACGCAGCATCGACCCGCGCCGGGCCTCGCACCCAACAAAGCACCCCCCCTCGCACCGAGCGCTCGCATCGGCTATCCGTCGCCCTAACCGCTAACCTGGTTACCATCGATGCTTTACTTGCATGCTTACAAGCATACGCTACCCCTTTCACCCTCACAAAACCTGGCGTTCCAACGCCGTCCGTACATTCCACCAACGCTCTCCCTGTTACACACCACACCTCTCGCGCACACTCTTGCGCACACTTTGGTCCACACCTCTCCTCCGTTACGTCCTCCGTAACACTCACCATGGGCGTGCACTCTTGCATCCACCCACTAACGCGCTCACATGGGCTCTCCCACACCCGCGCCATGACCAACTCAGGTGTGCTTCCTCGCACACGTTCCACCACCACCTTACTCTCCGTGTCACACTTCGTACACCCCGACGTGCATTCTCGCTCGCACTCGGTTTCACACTCGCGCTCCGATGTGCCCTCTCGCACCTGCGCCATCACCAACTCACTATTCGTGTCACACTCCGTACACCCCGACGTGCATTCTCGCTCGCACTCGGTTTCACTCCCACACTTTATAGCACACCCACTCGCCGACGCACACTTTTTTCTCCCACGCGTGCCATTTCCACTCACACGGGACCCTTCACCAACGCCCGGATGCCATATCGATCCCAATCGCGCGACAATTCTTTTGTCGCTAAACATCCATTTACAAAATCTCCCAGCACAATACACAGCACGTCTCACCTTCGGGGTTCTTCTACCTCCCTGCACCAAAACCTGCAAACTTCCATTTGGATTAGCGAGTACAGCATCAGGATGTGCATTTAGACTTTGAGCAATTTCCATTCCTTCCTCCGATTGTTGCTCTTTTAACTTTAAGTCCCCGGTCTCTCCAATTTCAACTATACCCATAATTTCTTTGTTCACCTCGACGACCGTTGGCTTTAATAAAATTCCCTCTACCTCATCGGTCGCCGGCTTTTCCAAACCCCGGGTCGCGATTTCTACCCCCGTCATTGTACCCGTGCTTTCCTCCGCTTCGCTCAACCAGCGCTTTTCGACCCGCTTTACCTCCTCGTGCACCCCTGGGACCCTTTCGCCCAACTTGCGGTCTCTGTCCCTCTGCTCCCTTTCCTCCCTATCGGCCCTCATTCCGTTTATTGTTGCTTCAATTTGCTCACTCCGAGCATCCATTTTATTACTCAATCTCTCCCCCTCTATTCTCAGCATCTCGGTGAATTGCGCCATGAAGTCCCCCACATCAAAGCCCGCTGGTAGTGGTACGGTCACGGGCGCGGCAAAATTTGGTGCCGCTGTAACCACGTGCGCGAGAGCGCCATTTTGTGCACCTGATACCCCCTCAACCACACCTTCTTTACTCTCCTCCACCACTTTTCCCACTTCTTCCCTGGGGTCCTGGGTCGATTCTACCCCGTCTATCTCTCCCACCGGCATCCCGTCGCCTTGACCAGCCATGGCGCGATTTCAAAATTCAGGTTTTGTAAAACAAAACAAATTTCGGCCGCTCCAAATTTTGACCAAATTTTTTTTTTTTCCCTCTATTCGTTTTTTTAAAAAATTTGGTCGGGCCTCGAATCCCACTCCCAGACACCAATTGTTACAGATCGCGGTTTAAGATGTTAGTTACCGAGCGGTTTGGTATTGCCGCGACCTAACAGGATCCCCGACTCACCCGATTCCACCCAAACGTTGGCCGGGTCGCACCACAGCTAGTCAATAGGGAAAAGACAAAGGCGACGAATGCAAAGAGGAAAAAGAAGGCAAGAAAGGTTTGGAAATACGACTGAATTTATTGGCTATTTACACACAAGCAAAAAGAAAGCAATCAAGGTTTATTTACAACACATAAGACGCAGGTGACACAGTGCAAATACTAGCTTATAGTTATACAGACTTAACTTATTCCCAGGACAGAACAAACAAAAGACACTGACTCACGCGGGGAATGACAGGAGGTGGTCCGTTCAGCTGGCAAAGGCAGCCGGTTCGGCTCGTTCAGCCGTCGAGGTTCCGTTCCGACCTCGCGTCGTGGTTTAAAGCGAACACGACAACCGCTGGAACCAACGTGGTTGCGTCGACGCCACGACCCTCTCGCTCTCTCAGTAATGATGGGATTTCCTCTCAGGCAAGGCACGATCTCTCGCGTCAGGCAACCCTCTTGTGCTGTGCACTCATCACCTCTGTTGGTCTCAAGCCTTCTCTCTTCCCATCTCCTCATGCGCTCTTGCTCTGATGACCCAGCTCTTTGTGACCCTCCTTGTCTCAGCTCAAAGTGCATCTCCCTTTGGACACGCCCTGCCTTGGGTTATATAGGCCCCCGCCCCTCAACCTTTGCGAACCTCCCCGATCGCTCTTCCTCCGCCCTCTCTAGCCAAACCCCTGGCTCATGGTTGGTCGAGAGGGGCTGGCTCACTCCTCCCCTCTATGACGAGGTGGAGACACACCTTTCTTCCCCAACCCTGCCTCGTGGCCAATGGCGGTTATTGGAGGGGAGGTAATATGGGCAATCGAGGCTCGGCAATGACGAGAGGGGATGTAATATGAAATGGAGATTTTTGGGGATGGGAAGGAAAGGGGATCTATTCTCTTTCACTGGTGCAATGGAGTATTTCAATTAATGGAAGACACAGCCTTACGCTAATACACATAATAAGGATATAACTGTCAAAAAAGATATATCGTGTCCTGCATGTATGTTTTATGGACTAACTACGGGAACGCCCTTTGACCTTTATACAACCACAAACGGAGGGAGGAGGGGTGATATTTTACAACAACCTTTTACAACAACATTTTACCACAACAATAAAATAAATAAAAAACCATTCTCATATCCACAACAATATATATATATATATTGTTGCGGAGATGAGGACTGTATTTTTTTGATTGTGTGCTGTATGATTATTATTATTGTTTATTCTGCGCCCCCCTACCTCCGGAGCTGTGTAAAGGTGAAAGGGCATCCAATAATTAGTCCACAAGCATACACATCAGCCAAATAATAGAATACCTCTGTTTGATAGTTATCTCTTATTATGTGTTTTTAGAGTAAGGCTGTGTCTCCCATTAATTGAAATACTCCATTGCACCAGTGAAAGAGATAGATTCCCTTCAATCCCACTCCCAACACTTCCATTCCCCCCTTTTCGTCAATTGCAATTCGCATTGCCAACTGCATGTTGGGCGGTTTTCCCTTCATCCGCCATTGACCACGAGGCAGGGTTGGGGAAGAAAGGCGGGTCCCCACCTCGTCAGAGAGGGGAGGAGTGAACCAGCCCCACTCGACCAACCATGAACAAGGGGTTTGGCTTGAGAGGGCGGGGAGAGAACGTTTGGGGGAGGTTCGCAAAGGTTGAGGGGCGGGGCCTATATAACCCACGGCGGGGGTGTTCCCAAGGGAGATGCACTTTGAGTTGAGACAAGGAGGGACGAAAAAGAGCTGGGTCATCAGAGCAACAGCGCGTAAGGAGGAGAGAACCCGTCACGCCAGACCCCCCCCACCAGCGCATCGGCTCCACCAAGCAGCTCCGACCCGTGATCCCGCGCACACGACAGGCCCGGTGGCATCAGCGGCCGTCGAGGTCCAGCCCGACGTCCCGTGCGGGATCAAGCTCCAGCCAGCTCCGTGCCGTTTCCCCCCTCCAGCCACACACCTCCTGCCAGCAATCCACTCTGCAATTCCCCGCGTGAGTCAGTGTCTTTGTTTGTTCTGTCCTGGGAATAAGTTAAGTCTGTATAACTATAAGCTAGTATTTGCACTGTGTCACCTGCGTCTTATGTGTTGTAAATAAACCTTGATTGCTCCTTTTTGCGTGTGTAAATAATAAATCCAATTACTCTTCTGTCCGTCTTCTCGTTTTATTCCTTTTCCTCTTGCATTTCGTCGTTTTAGTCTTTTTCCCAGATTGGGCAGCTGCGGCGCGATACGGCCAAAGTTCTGGGTGAATCGGGTGAGTCAGGGATCCTGTAACGGTCGCGGCAATACCACCGCTCGGTAAATAACATCTTAATCCGCGATCAGTAACAATTGCTTGTCAGGAGTTGGATTCGGACCTGGGACTAAATTTGTTAGGCCCAAATTTTGGAACACCAATTGTGTTATCAGTAACAATTGGTGTCTGGGAGTGAGATTCGGGGGCCCGAACCAAATTTTTAAAACATCTAAAAAAAAAAAAAATTTGGTCAAAATTTGGAGCGGCCGAAATTTGTTTTGTTTTACAAAACCTGAATTTTGAAATCGCGCCATGGCTGGTCAAGGCGACGGGATGCCGGTGGGAGAGATAGACGGGGTAGAATCGACCCAGGACCTCGGGGAAATGTATGTGGAGGAAAGGGAGGAGGAGAAAAATAGCAATGTGGTTGCGGAGGTTTCAGACGCACAAAATGGCGCTCTCGCGCACGTGGTTGAGGGGGCCACGGTCGCGGAACCAATGAGCGCGGCCCAAATGCAAGCCTTCATGGCCCAATTCATGGTGGAAATGCAGAAAAAAAACGACAGTATGGTACAAATGCAGGCGTCCCTCAACCTGCAGAGTGAGCAAATGAGGGCTCAGGGTGAGCGATTGGAGGGCCAAATGGGGGTAATGGGAAACCAAATGGGGGTAATGGGGAACCGGATGGATGCTCAGGGTGAGCGATTGGAGGGCCAAATGGGGGTAATGAGGGACGAAGCGAGAGGGTACCGGTGAGAAGTTAGACAATAATTTTGAGGGGTTAGACAACGGGATAAAAGAGGTAAAGAATGGGTTAACGGGGGTGGAAAATAGAATGGCTGCCCCAGGAGAATCAGTTAGAGGGGGTAAAAAATGGGTTAATGGGGTTAGAAAATAGGATGGAGGACAAATTGCGGGAGATAGGGGAGCAATCCGCCCGAGAAATTAAACAAATGGGAGAGCAGATAGAGGAGGTAAAAATCGGGGTAGAAACCAAATTGGATGCTCAGAGGGATGAATTGGGACAGATGAGGGTGGCATCTACAAAAGAGATGGAGGAGATGCGACGAGGTGTAAGTGAGGAGGTTTCGGGGCTACGCGAGGAGGTAAAGCGAGGTGAGAAGCGTATGGAGAAAGAAGTGAGGAATAATACGGCTAGGTTACAGGGGGGCATAGAGGATCTGACGGAGGAGGTGGAACAGCTGACGGAGGGACAAACGAAGTTAGTGGAGCAGGTTCAAAGGAACACTGCAGTACTCGGAGGGTTAAAGGCGACACAAAAAGAAATTAAAAATGACTTGATAGCGACACAGAGGCAATGTCAGATGGTACGGGAGGAACTGACAATGAGGGTGGAGGAGGTGACAGAGATAATGGAGACAAAGGACCGGCAGGTGAGGATACACATAGAGACGGTCACGGTAGCCTTAGAGGACGAACTTGAGGAGACGCACCGAGAAATAAAAGAGGTTAAACAAAAATTAGAGGAAGTGGAAGAAGAGGTGAGTGAAATTAAGAAGGGACGAACAGAAACTAAAAGAGAAATCCAGGAGGAGGTGATGGAATATGTGCAAGGTCGGTGCTCAACTCATGATGTGATGCTCACTAACCGAATAAAGAGTTTGCAGGTGGCAAAGGAGGTGCGACGACAAGGTACGGAGGTGAGTGGCAATGTATATGATGTGAGGAAAGCTTCAGTCGGCTTGGGGATTGGTTTGGATCCGGGTGTTCGTGAAAGGCCGTTGGTGAAGTGTGCGACAGGTCTGGTGTGCGAAAAAAGAGGTGTGCGAGAATGTCCGACCATGGGGTGTGTGAGGAAAAAGTGCACGCCGAGGAGTGAGTGTGCCGTCAAGAGTGAGTTGGTCGAAGCGCGTGTGCGAGGGGGTACATGGAAGCGCGGTGTGGTGAGTGTTACGGAGGAAGTAACGAGAGAGTGTACACCTGTGGTGAGTGTTACAGAGGATGTAACGAGGAAGTGTACGCCTGTGGTGAGTGTTACAGAGGATGTAACGGGAGAGTGTGCGCGAGAAAGGTGTGTAACGGACGGGTGCATGAGGAAAGAGTGTGCCGTCGAGAGTAAGGGTGAGTGCGCTGTCAAGAATGGAGGTGGAAGTAGTGAGAATAACACGGAGCGTGAGTTGGTTGTGACAGGTGAGCGAGGATGTACACCTGGAATGGAAGGATGCACACCTGGAATGGTAGAGCGTGAGTGGGAATGCACGCTGGAATTGGTAGTGAGGCACGTGGTTGGGTGTGCGAGTGAGAGCATACCTGTGATTGTCACAGAGGAGGTGACCGAGGAGGGGGCGTGAAGAGGTGTGTTGGTGAGGTGTGCGAGCGACGAATGTGTGCCAAGGTGTTCGGTGGTCAGGTGTGTGACCAAGTCGGTGAGCGGAATGAGTGTACCGAGGTGTGTAAGAAAAGGTACGACGAGGAGCATGGAAACGGCTGCATGTATGAGCAAGAAAGGGGTAGCGTATGCATGTAAGCATCCAGGTGAAGCATCGACGGTAACCGGGTTAAAGGTTAGAACGACTTATAGCCGAATCGGGCCCTCGGTGCGCTTCGGGCAGCTTCGCGTGCCGCGAGGACCAGCGGGGATCCGAACCACGGCGGTTTCGAAAGAACCGCCGTACGCGATCCACGCTGTGCCTCGCTTGGAACGGCCGCGTCCGGGCTCCACTAGGCGGAGCGGGCAGCCTGATAGGAAGGGTCGTCATGGCGACCACTTTCTATTGAGACGTGCCGGCAGGTCGAGATCGGGACATTGGATGGCTCCACGCCGAGGTGGTGCGTGGGATCTCGGCACGGGTAAGCCCCCGTCCCTGCCACGAATGCGGGACGTATCCAGCCGCTGGCACAAAAGAACCCGCATTCATGGCTCGGCTGTACGAAGCCGGGCTGTAGACGTGAATTGGCGCACCGAGAGGATGTAATAAGTAGACGGGTGATGAGGTTAGTGTTTTGGACGCAAAATTAGAAAAAGGCGAAATTTGATGATTGGTACGGTGATTGGCAGATGATTGGCAGAATTTTTGATTGGTTGGATTTAGGTGTGCGAAATTGATAGTGAGAGACCCCCGATGTGGTGGGATGGCAAATCCACCATCCCTCACAGACAGGTGGGGCAAATGCGCTATAGCTTGGGTGTGTATGGCAGTGAAAACTAGCCCGGGTGGGTTAGGATATTGTGTGTAGGGACCTAGAAGATGACATTAGGTAACGTTAAGGTTAGTTAGTGACTGATACCTGTAGTGGGGACACAGGTAGATTAGTATGGATGATAATGACGTGGTATGTGCTTAGTTTAAAGGGAAGACGGGGAGCACTAAGTTAGCAGGGTAACAGGTAGATGAGATGATGCCGTGTGTGTGAGGATTGAACAGGTGTGATTGCACAGGTGTGCAACTGAACAGGTGTGTGGAGCAGTGTATGAGTGAGTGAAGGTGATTGTGTATTGTGCTGACCCAATGGTCCAGGAAGAGGAGGAGGGTGCAGGTGGCACCAGGTATGATTGCACAGGTGTGCAACAACAGGTGTATGTGGCTGTGTGGAATAAATGGTAGTGTGGAATAAATGGAGTATTGGAATGGATGGTCGTGGAGTGAGTATGGTGGAAATTGTGGAGTGGAGTGGATGGTGCGAAGGGTGAATGGGGGAAGAGTGGACCCCCATCACGGATACCCGGGGCAGGTAGTGTAAGTGTTAGGGAGAGGGTATAGGTAAATTGTGGTTGGATATTGGCATCTGTGGTGCGGGTGAAAGAATGGTCTTTGGATGGGTGCATTAGTGTTGTGGAAATGGCTGGGCGTGTAGCCTTTTAGTGTGTGTAGTTGGTTGGGCGCTCCACCACTGTGAGGATGTCGGCCAGGTGAGGCCGCAGGTGGGCTCTGGGAGCCGGTAGTAGTTGTTGTGGATGGGGCCCGAGGATCCGGAGGACGGACCCGGGTAGCCCAGTGCCAGAGGGCACCGAGTGGGGTGACAGAGCCAGGAGGGGCTTTCCCCAGTTAGTTAGGTTAGGGTGAGGAGCTAGGTAAGCTCGGGTGGCAACTACAGTGGTGGAGGTGTGCAGGTGGGTAGACCTGCTGGGAGAGCTACACGTCGCAGCCCAGAAATTGTGCGAGGGCACCGGGAGATGAATCGGGGGAGTGAGACCCCAAATTGAGAAGCACCACAGTTTGATCAATGGGAATTGGTTTTTAGAACCCATAGTGTAAGTTGGCCAATGGATTGGCAGGGAAAGACCCCGGGTAGTGTAAAGTGTGTTAATGTCATTTAGAAAGTAGTTAGGATGAAGTCTCCTCGCACCATCTGCATCCACTCACCTGAGGTGACAGGTACTCCACACCATGCCATGTTTTGATTATTTTTTATGATGCAAATGTTTGGATTGTGAGACGCATCATGACGTGGGTGTGACATTGTGCTTTGATGTTCCATCTCTTCCTCCTTATGAGGATTGATGATGAATTTGGTGATGGCAAATTTTGAAGTAGAGGGATTGTGGAGACGAATTTGGTATAGGAGAAATATGGGGAAGACGTGACAGTAGTGACAAATTTGTAAATGGGTAGATTTTGTAAATATGGGGTAAGGGCAAGGGTAGTGTAGGTGACAGGGGGGTGACGTACGGTAGGGACGAGCTTTCTCACTTCGCCCTCCGTACGCATTTCGCCTTGCATTGCCTTATTGATGTGTACCCTTGTGACCTTACCCCTCGCTCAATTGTCCCTTTTGTCTCCCACATGACCTGTGCGCTATGGGGCGCCGAGGGGAGCATGCGTGAGTCGGCCATTGTGCGCCCGGAACTCTCAGAACCAGCTGTCTGCATCGATGCACCACATTATGGACCACATGTCTGTGGCCGAGCACCACCTATGGACCCCATGGGTTGGGGCATGGCCCCTCTGCTGGAACCGGCCATGAGGGCCCGAAATCTTGCTGGCGGACCTTGGCCACAGGGCACCGATGCCACACAGGTGAAGCACACGTAGTCGGCCCTGTGGGCCATAAATAAAAGAAAATAAAAAGGACACATTGGGCACACTTTATTGCAAATAGGCCGCCAGTAAGAAAATGAAAGAATGACAACATCTGGAAGAACAAATAATAATAACCAGCAGAGGGAGCCGAAGAGCAAGAGATCACCTGCAGGGTTAGGGGTTGTTGATTTATTTTTTATTGTTGAACATTGATGAACAATGGTGACTGCACCGATTGGTGCTTGGGTGTGTATTGGTGCGTTTTTGGGTGCTTTCATGGTGCATTGATGCAGAGCAGACTGTCTCCCCCCAGAAAGAACAATCACAGGTCCTGGGTTAGTCTTATAAATAAAAGCAGAGTCATTGTAAATAATGCTTCCCACCGTCAGTGTGTAGTTTGAAGACCATTCCGCAATTCGGTTAACTGTGGGCGTAAGTCTGTTAGGCAGGGTGCAATGGAGCAGCGGGACACATTTATTTATGTTTTATAACTGTCGCACTCAGGGTCAGGTTAAAAGTAGAGGGAACTACACCTACGTGTCACACTAAATAAAAAGTTGTAGGCCCGGGACGCGCGTAAGAGGAGGAGGGTGCAGTGTTGCGGATATGAGGACTGTATATATTTTTTGATTGTGTGAATTATTATTATTGTTTATTCTGCGCCCCCTGCCTCCGGAGCTGTGTAAAGGTGAAAGGGCATCCCATAATTAGTCCACAAGCATACACGTCAGCCAATAATAGAATACCCCTGTTCGATAGTTATATCTTATTCTGTGTTTTAGGGTAAGGCTGTGTCTCCCATTAATTGAAGTACTCAATTGCACCAGTGAAAGAGAATAGATCCCCTTTCATTCCCATCCCCAAAATCTCCATTTCCTTTCACATCCCCTTTCGTCATTGCCAAGCCTCGATTGCCAATTACATCCCCTCCAAAACCACCATTGAACATGTGCTCGGGTCGGGGAAGAGGGGCGTGCCCGCCCGTCGTCATCAAGGGCGGAGCCAGAGGGTCGCGTGACCAACCAGGGCCGAGGTGAGCACACCGATGGGCGTGTCCAAAAGGCCGGCGGCTTGATCGCCGGAGGCGCTATAAAGGCGCGCGCGCAAGTGACCAAGAAAGAGTCGGTGGTGAGAAGTCGGTGGTGAGAAGTCGGTGGTGAGGAGTCGGTGGCAAGGAGTGAGTGGACCAAGAGTCGGTGGTGAGGAGTGAGTGGACCAAGAAAGAGAAAGAGTGGTTGGACCAAGAAAGAGAAAGAGTGGTTGGACCAAGAGAGAAAGAGTGGTTGGACAGGGAGACGTGCAAGAGTGTTGTTGAGTTGAGGGTTTGGACCAGACGAGTCAGACGAGTCCTGGCAAAGCAAGCGGCGGCCACAGCAGCAACAACACCCAACAGCCGCTTGGGGCCTGGACGGCGGTTTTGAGCAGGACCGCGAAGGAACGGCGGCTGCTAAACGCGCCGATCGTGCTGCAGGACCCCCTTGGACCTTCCTCTCCCTCCAGCCATCCACCTCCTGCCTTTCCACCCTTCTTGTGTACGTGAGTTTGTTTTGTTTGTTCTGTCCCTGGGTTAATTAAGTCTGTATAAGCTAGTATTTGCACTGTGTCACCTGCGTCTTATGTGTTGTAAATAAACGTGACTGCTTTCTTTTTGCTTGTGTGTATAATAAATCAAATTACTCTGCTGTCCGTCTTCTCGTCTTATTCCTTTTCCTCTTTGCATTTCGTCGTTTTAGTCTTTTCCAGATTGGGCAGCTGCGGTGCGATACGGCCAAAGTTCTGGGTGAATCGGGTGAGTCGGGAACAACTGTTCGGTCGTCGCGGAGCCTTCGCTCGGCAAACAACATCCTAAACCGCGATCAGTAATAATATATGTATATATATATATATATATATATATATATATATACTATATACTATATATATATATATAGATATATACAGTCATCCCTCGCTATATCGCGGTTCACTTTTCGCGGCTTCGGTACATCGCGGGTTTTTCTCGCTAGTATATGTAAAATTATATCGCCGATTTTTCGCTATATCGCGGGATTTTGCGGTATAAAATGTATTATTTATTATATACTATTATTTTAAATATTTTTGTGGTAAAATAAGCATTTACTAGCCTAAAAAATTAAAAAAACGTAAAAAAATAAGAAAAATACAGTAATTAAAACATATTACAAGAAATAAAATACTGTACATAGTGTACAGTAGAAGGAGAGACAAAGAGTCGTGCGTATGGAAAACGCAGATGCGGGCAGCTTCCATTTGCGCTAGTTACCCACGTAATGGGTAACTGTAATGCTCTTTCTGGCTGTGCAGTACATTCATCATCGTCATCCCCTTCATCATCATCAGTACTGCACAGCTAATTCATCATCATCTTCATCACGCAAGTTGTAGTATTGAAGAGCCGGGGCTCTTGCTTGATACGGACGAAATGACGGGCAAGACACAAACTCGTCCGAGAAGATATTTATTCTCAAAACCAACTCGGGAACACTGAAAAGCCCATTTATCGGGCTGCATTATAAAGCACAACCAGAAACCGAAAGCCACGCCTCTCAAGCGTGGCGTGCTTCGGTGGTCACGTGATCAACAGGTGTAGCTGATTATACCCGCAAAGCGCGGCACGCTTTGGCGGTCACGTGACCAGCCATTCTGGCACCGGGGATCCCCGCCGGTGACGTCACCGGCTGGAGCAAGGAGATTCTGATGCTGGTCTTGCTTGGGGAACCCATGGGTCGCTATAGTATCTTCAATCGTGAGTACCCATTAGAATTTTATATGTTGTTAAAATTACGTATGTTTAAGAGTGTAAAAAGTGTTTAAGAGTATAGGAAGTGTTTATAAGAGTATGGGAAAGGTTAATAAGAGTGTGGGAAAGGTTAATAAGAGTGTGGGGAGGGTCATAAAGCTTTAAAATATATATAAATAATAAAATAAAAATATGGTCGCTACTTCGCGGATTTTCGTCTATCGCGGGGGGTTCTGGAACGTAACCCCCGCGATAAACGAGGGATCACTGTATATATATATATATAATATACTATATATATATATATATATTATATATATATATATATATATATATATATATATATATATTGTTGCAGATATGAGATTGGCCTCCATCCATATCCGCTTGTAAATATTCCCCTATTTCCTCCATACTTCCCAACTATCCCCAATCCCCCATTCCCTAGTCCCATTTTCTGTAAACAACACTCTGTAGACCCGACCTTCCCCTATTTCCCCCATTAAATGTCGCATCCAGATTAAATGTCGCATCAGGTCCACCGCATCTCACGTAGACAACTATAGGACATCTTGCTAGTTATTCTTAGTCAATGTCAGTTAAGGACTCGTTTCCATTAATTCTGACTCTTCGTTGCACCAGAATGTGATTGTATGGCACCGTTAGGAAGTTTAGGACCTCCCAATACCTCCCCGCAGCTCTTCCTCACGGTTCAGCAACAACAACAACAACAGCAACAACAACGGCGGCGGCGCGGGGAGTGCGCGTCCTCACTCCGGCTTGGTTAGCCGCCATCGAGCATGTGCTCGATGGGGTTACCACGTAGGGGCTCGCTGTCAGCTCCTCGTCAAGGGCTGAGCCCGGTAACCCCCCGCACCCAATAGAAGCGGCGGACCGATCCCATCTGGGGCGGAGCTAACGAGCCGAGGGCGTGTCACTCCCCGCTGAGCATGCGCAGGAAGAGGGAGGTGACGTCAGATGCGCGCTGAACTTGAAGCGAGAAGGACGCCACCTCCGAGCGCTGTGACACCTCCCTGCATCTTTTGGACCGAGCTGTATCCTGTCCCTGAGCCAAGGGTGCACCTTGTGCTATCGACTGCCTGTCCTTCCCTGCCATCAATCCCTGTGTAAGTCAGTCTTGTCCCGTTTGTCTGTGGTCTGTCGGGGATAAGATAAGACTGTAACTAAGTGCCTATCTCTTCTGTGTCTTTCCCTCATTACCTTGTAATCTACCCTTCTTTTCCACCACTAATTATATCCTCCTCCGGAGGTCTTGAGAACTGTACCCCCTTGCGTCGTGTCATTTATCCCAGTCGTTGTGTCCTTTCCAAATCATTGATTTAGCATAGCGCGACTTGGTCAATGTCGGGTGGAATCGGGGTCTAGTCGGGGAATAACTGTTAGGTCGCGGCAATACCACCGCTCGGTAAATAACATCTTAATCCGCGATCCGTAACAATATATATATATATATATATATATCTATATATATATATATATATCTATATATATATATATATATCTATATATATATATATATATATATATATATTTATATATATATATATGTATATATATATATATATATATATATATATATTGTTACTGATCGCGGATTAAGATGTTATTTACCGAGCGGTGGTATTGCCGCGACCCTAACAGGATCCCCGACTCACCCGATTCCACCCAAACGTTGGCCGGGTCGCACCACAGCTAGTCAATAGGGAAAAGACAAAGGCGACGAATGCAAAGAGGAAAACGAAGGCAAAGAAAGGTTTGGAAATACTACTGAATTTATTGACTATTTACACACAAGCAAAAAGAAAGCAGTCACGTTTATTTACAAGCACATAAGACGCAGGTGACACGGGGAAAATACTAGCTTATACAGACTTAATTAACCCAGGGACAGAACAAACAAAACAAACTCACGTATACAAGAAGGATGGAATGGAATGAATGTTGGAAGGAGGAATGGGAAGGTTCAGCTGGGGCAGATGGTTCGGGCTTGATCCCGCACGGGACGTCGGCTGGACCTCGACGGCCACCGATGCCACCGCTATTTGGTCCCCGCGGGGTAACGGGGTTGAAGCTGCCTGGTGGAGTCAACGCTGCCTCTCTGGCTCAGCTCAGGGCGCGTCTGCCGTCTCTGGCGCAACTGCTGGTAATGGCCCTTGGCACCTTCTCTCTCTTGGCCCTGGTGTCTCCTCACCATTGACAACTCAACGCAACCAACGCAACCACTGACCCTCCTCTGGCAACCGACTCAGACCAACTCACTACTCACTTCCGTTTGCGCCTTTTATAGCGCCTCCAGCGATTACGCCGCCGGCGTTTTGGACACGCCCATCGGGGTGCTCACACCTCGGCCCTGGTTGGTCGCGCGACCCTCGGGCTCCGCCCTGGATGACGACGGGCGGGCACGCCCCTCCTCCCCCGCTATGACGAGGTGGAGACACGCCTTTCTTCCCCCAACCCTGCCTCGTGGTCAATGGCGGATGAAGGGAAAACCGCCCAACATGCAGTTGGCAATGCGAATTGCAATTGACGGAAAGGGGGGGAATGGAAGTGTTGGGAGTGGGAATGAAGGGAATCTATCTCTTTCACTGGTGCAATGGAGTATTTCAATTAATGGAAGACACAGCCTTACACTAATACACATAATAAGGATATAACTGTCAAAAAAAGATATATCGTGTCCTGCATGTATGTTTTATGGACTAACTACGGAACGCCCTTTGACCTTTATACAACCACAAACGGAGGGAGGAGGGGTGATATTTTACAACAACCTTTTACAACAACATTTTACCACAACAATAAAATAAAAAAACATTCTCATATCCACAACACTGCACCCTCCTCCCCTTAGGCACGTCCCGGGCCTATAACTTTTACCTTAGTGTGGCACGTAGGTGTAGTTCCCTCTACTTTTAACCTGACCCTGAGTGCGACAGTTTTAAAACATAAATAAATGTGTCCCGCTGCTCCATTGCACCCTGCCTAACAGACTTACGCCCACAGTTAACCGAATTGCGGAATGGTCTTCAAACTATACACTGACGGTGGGAAGCATCTATCTATAATTCCAGTAATCTCTGTCTGTACGTTTGTCTGTGACCGCTGTTTCTCGACAACCACGGGGTCCGATATACTTTTAACTTGCCAGGTATATTGCTGGGGACCCGAGGATGTGCCTTTTCAAGGTTTCATATTAATCGGACAATTACTTACCGAGCTATGTCCAAAAAACGATTCAACCAATCAGAGAGCAGCGAACGATGTCGCGTGTGCCGAACGTGGCGGGCACACTCTGCCTCGGATGGCACATTTGAGAGCGTATTCATTTATTTCACGTTTGCAAACTATGTTGGCGTTAAACTATGTTTTACAACTAATAAAAACGAATTTGCGTTTCATTCGCTTTCCTGCGCGTTTGTGCACGCGATGGCGATTTCTTTACCAAACTCCGGAAGCCGTTCGCTTTGGACCAAACCATTGCATGTAAATAGAGGGGGGGGATTGTCACCACTCGCAAGCCGTTCGCTTTGGACCAAACCATTTCATGTAAATAGAGGGGGGGGGATATAATTTTAGATATAGATATAGTACGGGCATGCCCTAGTTATTTACAATGACGCTATTTTTATTTACAAAACTAACCCAGGACCTGTGATTGTTCTTTCTGGGGGGGAGACAGTCTGCTCTGCATCGACGCACCATTAAAGCACCCAAAAACGCACCAATACAAACCGAAGCACCAATCGGTGCAGTCACCATTGTTCATCAATGTTCAACAATAAAATAAATTCAACAACCCCTAACCCTGCAGGTGGTCTCTTGCTCTTCGGCTCCCTCTGCTGGCTATTATTATTTTCCTGGTGTTGTCATCTTCCTTTGCTGGCGGCCTATTTGCACTATTAAAATGCACCCAACGTGTCCATTTTTATTTGCTTTATTTATGGCCCACAGGGCCGACTACGTGTGGTTCACCTGTGGGGCATCGGTGCCCTGTGGCCAAGGTCCGCCAGCAAGATTTCAGGCCCTCATGGCCGGTTCCAGCAGAGGGGCCATGCCCCAACCCATGGGGTCCATAGGTGGTGCTCGGTCACAGACATGTGGTCCATAATGTGGTGCATCGATGCAGACAGCTGGTTCTGGGAATTTCGGGCGCACGATGGCCGACCCACGCACGCTCCCCTCGGCACCCAATGGCGCACAGGTCATGTGGGAGACAAAAGGGGAAAGATAATTGAGCGAGGGGTAAGGTCACAAGGGTACACATCAATAAGGCAATGCAAGGCGAAATGCGTACGGAGGGCGAAGTGAGAAAGCTCGTCCCTACCGTACGTCACCCCCCTGTCACCTACCCTACCCTTGCCCTTACCCCATATGTACAAAAATCTACACATTTGCAAATTCGTCACTACTGTCACGTCTTCCCCATATTTCCCCTATACCAAATTCGTCTCCACAATCCCTCTACTTCAAAATTTGCCATCCACCAAATTCATCATCAATCCTCATAAGGAGGCAGAGATGGAACATCAAAGCACAATGTCACACCCACGTCATGATGCGTCTCACAATCCAAACATTTGCACAGTAAAAAATAATCAAAACATGGCATGGTGTGGAGTACCTGTCACCTCAGGTGAGTGGGTGCAGATGGTGCGAGGAGATCCTTCATCCTAACTATCCTCTAAATGATGTTAACACACTTTACACTACCCGGGGTCTTTCCCTGCCAATCCATTGGCCACTTACACTGTGGGTTCTAAAAACCAATTCCCATTGACCAAACTGTGGTGCTTCTCAATTTGGGGTCTCACTCCCCCGATTCATCTCCCGGTGCCCTCGCACAATTTCTGGGCCGCGACGTGTAGCTCTCCCATCAGGTCTACCCACCTGCACACCTCCACCACTGCAGTTGCCACCCGAGCTTACCTAGCTCCTCACCCTAACCTAACTAACTGGGGACAGCCCCTCCTGGCTCTGTCACCCCATGGTGCCCTCTGGCACTGGGCTACCCGGGTCCATCCTCCGGATCCTCGGGCCCCATCCACAACAACTACTACCGGCTCCCAGAGCCCACCTGTGGCCTCACCTGGCCGACATCCTCACAGTGGTGGAGTGCCCAACCAACTACACACACTAACAGGCTACACGCCCAGCCATTTCCACAACACTAATGCACCCATCCAAAGACCATTCTTTCACCCGCACCACAGATGCCAATATCCAACCACAATTTACCTGTACCCTCTACCTAACACTTACACTACCCGCCCCGGGTATCCGTGATGGGGGTCCACTCTTCCCCCATTCACACCTTCGCACCATCCACTCCACTCAACAATTTCCACCATACTCACTCCACGACCATCCATGCCAATACTCCATACCATTTATTCCATACACCTGTCCTTCATACACCTGTCGTTGCACACCTGTGCAATCCTACCTGGTGCCACCTGCACCCTTCTCTCCCCAAGCGCATTCGCGCTGATCCACACACTTACTACTCATACACTGCTCCACACACCTGTTCAGTTCTCACACAGCATCATCTCATCTAACTACTCCCCTATGAAACTTGCGCTTCCCAGTCGTCCCTTTAAACTGTTGCGCTCCCACGTCATTATCATCCATACTAATCTACCTGCGTCCCCACTACAGGTATCAGTCACTAACTAAACTTAACGTTACCTAATGTCAATCTCTTCTAGATCCCTACAATATAACCTAACCCACCCGGGCTAGTTTTCACTGCCATACACCCCATAAACTAGTGCGCATTTGCCCCACCTTCTGTGAGGGATGACAGAGTTGCCATCCCACCACATCGGGGCATCTCTCACTACCATCCCCCCAGTCCTCTGACGCTACGAGCCCCCGTCGCAAGAGGTACTGGGTCCTGCCTCGGCATCTAGAGCCGAGGCGATCCATGAGGGTGCCTGCTCGCCGGCATAAGGTCTTATCCGGTCGGCATGGACGATCCGAGGGGGGGTCCGTGGCCCCATTTTGATCTTAATGACCACGTCACAGATTTGCGACAGGACGACTCCTGGGCCTTGCCAGGGGGAGGTGAGTTTTGGGCACCTTCCCTTCCGCCTCCGGGGATTAAAGAACCAAATCTTCATCCCCGGAGCGTATTGACTCCCCTGGCTCCGGTCGTCGTACCTGCGTTTCATCTTGGCCCCCGCCAGATGGAGCTGGCGGCGGGCGAAGGCATGGACCCGCTCCATGCCTTCCTCCAGGTGACGTGCGTAACCCTCCCTCGGCGGTGTATCCGTGGTGTCTGGCACGGGACCGCATAGCAAGTCGGCGGGAGCCCGTAACTCCCGCCCATACATAAGCAACGCTGGACTGCATGCGGTGGCCCCGTGCTGGCTAGTTCGGTAGGCCATCAACAGGTACGGGAGATGTTCGTCCCAGTCATCCTGACGGGTGGTGGTGAACAATGCCAGTTGTTGTATCAATGTTCTGTTGAACCGTTCCACCATCCCGTCAGATTGTGGCCGCAAGGGCGTGGTTCTTGTTTTCCGAATTGACAGGAGTCTGCACACATCTTTTAGTAATTGGCTCTCAAAATTTCGTCCCTGATCGGTGTGCAGCTCCTGTGGAATCCCGTGCCGACATACAAATCCTTCTACGAAGGCCTGTGCTACCACCCCTGCTTCTTGGTTGGGGAGGGCATAGGCCTCCGGCCACTTGGTGAAATAGTCCATTACAACGAGGATATACTTATTACCTTGGCGGGTGCGGGGCAGCGGTCCTAGAATATCCATAGCCACCCGCTCAAGGGGGGCCCCCACCTGATGTAATTGAAGGGGGGCCCTCATCCTCCGTGCTGGTCCCTTTTTGGCAGAACAGGCGTCGCATCTCCGACACCAGTCCTGTATGTCGCGCCCCATATTCACCCAATAGAACCTCCGGCGGACCCGAGATATTGTCTTTGTCCTGCCCAAATGGCCGCCGGAGCGGGTACCATGCACCTGTTGCAATATGACGTTCTTGAATTTGTCAGGGACTATCACCAGCCAGGAAGTTCTATCAGAGGGAACCTCCACCCACTTGCGATACAAGATGTTGCCTTTCAATTCCAGGGTCTGCCACTGAGCCCAATACGCCTTTGTTTGCGCCCCGAGGGGGGTGACCTCTTCCCCCTTTGGTCTTTGCCCCAATTTGACCCAATTGAACACTGGCCCCAGGACAGGATCCTCCTGCTGGGCCGTGCTCCATGCCAAATCTCCAAATTCCGCGTCCGCGGTTAGTGGCAAAATTGGCCCTCTCACCCGGGTTGCCCGGACGACGAGAATCGGGGCAGAATCGCCCAATTGCTCCCGCTCCTCGTGTCTCGCACAAAATTTACAGTTTTCCCCCAGACAAGGACGCCGAGAGAGTGCGTCCGCATTACCATGGGCCTTCCCGGCCCTATGGGCCACATCAAAATCGTACTGCTGCAACATTTCCAGCCACCTTGCAATTTGGCCCTCCGGTTCCTTGAACCGAAGGAGCCATTGCAAGGAGGAATGGTCAGTTCTAACCAAAAATTTCCGCCCGTACAGGTACGGGTGGAAATGGTTCATGGCAGCTAGCATGGCCAATAACTCTTTGCGAGTGACGCAATAATTTCGCTCGGGCCTACTTAAGGCCCGACTATAGTAACCAATCACTCTCTCCACGCCCTCCTGTGTCTGAGACAAAACTGCGCCCAATCCTTCCTGGCTCGCATCCGTGTCCAGGGTAAATGCCCCGTCACTAGTGGGGTAAGCTAGAAGGGGTGCGGATGTTAGACACCCCTTCAATTTTTGGAAGGCCTCGTGGCACTCCCGTGTCCAATTAAATCGCGTCCCCTTCTCCGTAAGCCGGTGGAGGGGACGGGCCAACTCCGCAAATTTCGCCACAAAGCGCCGGTAGTAGGAGCAGAGTCCCAAAAATCCCCGCACCTCCTTGATGGTACGTGGTGCGGGCCACTCCTCTACCGCTTTAATTTTGTCTGGGTCCGTTTTTACCCCCTCGCGGCCGATCACGTGACCTAGATAGGCCACCTCTCTTGCAAACAAAGTGCACTTACTCGGGTTCAGCTTCAACCCTGCCTGTCTGAGGCACCCGAACACCTGGTCCAAATTAGCTACTGCCTGGGGGAACGTTTTGGCATGTACTAGGACGTCATTAAAAATTTGGTTCGGGCCTCGTATCTCACTCCCAGACACCAATTGTTACGGTCCGCGGTTAAGGATGTTGGTTTGCCGAGCGGATGGCACCGCGACCTAA
>NC_136261.1:257998374-258145874 GCF_964187855.1 Myxine glutinosa | reverse complement strand
CGTTCGCTTTGGACCAAACCATTGCATGTAAATAGAGGGGGGGGATTGTCACCACTCGCAAGCCGTTCGCTTTGGACCAAACCATTTCATGTAAATAGAGGGGGGGGATATAATTTTAGATATAGATATAGTACGGGCATGCCCTAGTTAAAAGAAATGCCGTTAACAAGAAAACGTGACGGTAAAACTAAATTCGTAAACGGGATCCTCCACACTAGACTTAAACACAGACAAAGGGATAAAAGAACGTTGGAAAGGAATAATGTGATTATTTATTGCACTTATCTGTGAGCAGCAGATTTCTGCAAGCAGTAGACAAAATGGATATCCAAAGGAATGAATTGAGGGGAGATATGAAGGGAATGAGTGATGAAATGAGGGGAATGGAAGAGCGATTGGAGAACTCAAAGCGGCAGATTTTTAAAATCTGATTGACATGAAAATTGAACAGCATTTGTATATCTAGTCACTAAATTGGGAAACCAACTATTTGAGGTCAAAAGGTCAAAGGTCAACTCAAGGTCAAATTTCGAAAATCATCACTTTTCATCTGAAAAATCGTCACTTTACATTCTATTGACCCGAGCTTTGATCAAGATCGTCAATTTTAATCTTGATGAAATGGACCATTTTCTGGATGAATGGCAACCTTTTGGGGGGGGGGGGGGGGTGGATTTTGCAAGTATCGTCCTATGCATGACGTCTTCTTGTTATTACTTTTGTTATTCAAAGTGGCCTTGAAAAAAACGCCATAAGCTAACTTAACACAAATATACACTTTAATAACACAGATTTCACCCCAGATAGAAAACCCCTTTGGGGAGGGGGCCAATGAAGTCGCTACAACCTCCATCATGTGACCCTTAGACCTTAGCCCTATCAAGTTTGGTTGACATTGGATAAGTAACGTCTGAATGTATCACCATCAGACATACAGGCAGACAACAAATTGCGTATTTTAGTATGTGATGATAAATAAAGAGAGGGATGTGATAGCTGGTCCTTAAATGAATAATCTTTCCTGCATTCAAAGACGTTTGAGGTAGTAAAAAAAGTTCCTTGTTTCACCTAGTTCTGCAGCTTGCATGCTATAGGGGGTAAGGAATAGTCTGATATACGATGTAATCTACAGAGTCGTTGAGAAGATTTTCCAAGAAAGCTGAAAGGTTGTTTATGGAAATCAAGAATAGACTTTGTCCTTGGATATTACCTTGACAGATGATACACCAGCCTCCAATGGTAAAGAAGAAGAAGATGCCGTCCAAAACAACCCAATGGTGCTTGTGTGTGTAGTACAGAGATCTTGATTTCACCATTTAAGGTGGAGATCTTTGAAACAAGACTGTTGATCCAGGGTGTTGAATGTATGGGAGATATCCATGAGATACCTGTGACCTCTTGGTCGATTTGGGGAAAGCATTGTTTGCTGGGAATCAGAGATGGGGAAAAGGATCTGAGAAATGTATGAGGAGCAATACATTCAGCACAGAATTAGAAACAAATGATATGTAGACTTTGTCGAGTATAATAGCCGGCGAAGCCGGTGTTGTGAATGAACGCGTACGTATTATGTTTCAAAAGCCAGATTTTTCTGGATCCCTTGAGAATTTCGAAGCTTTGACGCACCAAATCGCTCAATGGAGGCCGCCATCTTGCGGATGCGGAAGTATGCATAACAAATTGAAAAAAGTTCAATAGGAGTTTGTTTCACCCATCTTTTTTTGATTCACAATCTTATGCACCTCTAATTTGTAATTAAAATAGTTTAAGACCAACGTCAGCCTGCACGGGCCTGGTTATCTTAAACGAAAATCGTCACCAAACACCGGAACCAATGAGATTCAAGCATTTGAAAAAATATTTCAAAAACCAAATCACTCAATGGAGGCTGCCATCTTCCGGATGCGGAAGTATGCATTAAAAAATTGCGAAAAAGTTCAATAGGAGTTTGTTTCACCCATCTTTGTTTGATTCACAATCCCATGCACCTCTAATTTGTAATTAAAATACTTTAAGACCAACCTCGTTCCCCGGGTCCTGGTTGTCTTCAACGAAAATCGTCACCAAACACCGGAACCAATGAGATTCAAGCATTTGAAAAAATATTTCAAAAACCAAATCACTCAATGGAGGCCGCCATCTTCCGGATGCGGAAGTATGCATTAAAAAATTGCGAAAAAGTTCAATAGGAGTTTGTTTCACCCATCTTTGTTTGATTCACAATCCCATGCACCTCTAATTTGTAATTAAAATACTTTAAGACCAACCTCGTTCCCCGGGTCCTGGTTGTCTTCAACGAAAATCGTCACCAAACACCGGAACCAATGAGATTCGAGCATTTGAAAAAATATTTCAAAAAAGCTTATTACCGCGTTTCAGATGCTGAAAACGGCGTCAAATATTCTAAAATAGACGAAGAATTATTTTTTAGAAATCTCGCGGCCGTAGGGGATAGTTTTTCACGGCCGGAAATATCCGAAATTGAGACCGAATTCACCGAATTAATCAAGAAGAAAATTTAATAAATTTTAATCTCATCCAGAATGCAAATGGTGTCATTTTGAACTCGGTACGGTACCTACTACACCTACCTACTACCAACTACCTAACCTACTGGTGCCATAGTGATGGGTAAAATAGTGGCAAGCGGCTTTAGCTTCGCCGGCTTATTGCGGCTTTGCAGTAGGGTACTAGTATAAAGGTGTGTACATTGAGGCAGGTATGGATGGGATGATGTTCCCTAGCCTAGATGAGCCAGGCCTAGCCTTCCCCATCCCCTCTCCAACCTCACCCCTTGACCCTCTTGACTCCCTCCTATCCACCTGTCTTCATTCCTTCCCCCAGAACAAAAGCAAATTGTGTCTGGGTTGGAGTGTCGCCATTTTCTGTACGCACTGTACTCATAAGTGGACAATATTATGTACTTCGTTGCAGTGATTGTGGTGGACCCGAGATGGGCACTCGTCTTTTATTGGTATAAACTTCAGTATTTTGGATTGCTGATGTTTAAATGTCGAATATATCAAAATAACTGTTTCAAAACAAAAATGTTTGTCACAATTCTTTGCCTCGTTCAGTGTCCCACCTCAACGAATACGGAGAAACAATTCCCTGCGGCGAACGACCGAAAACGAACTTTCACCTGATCGGACATGACATGACGCATGACATGCCACATTACATGACACATCACATGGCTGAAGAGGAAGTGCAACACCAAGGAGGACAGGAGGCGGCTATCATTGCCGCCAAAATTCGCTACGTTTATCAAAGATGACCGATTACAAAATGTTCATGATTCATCAACGGTTAACGAATCAAGTACACGTGGAAAAGTTAATTTTAAACAAACTTTGCTTCTGTTCTACACTTCCACCACCGTGCACCACCAGAAGCAAATATTCCTGCCATTCGCGAAAATTCCCTTCAAGTGTCTCAAATGAAGAAAAAAAACGAACAAATTATGACTTTATTACCAAACAGCGGTGAGATATTATATTTTATACATTGCTCTTAAATTATATACATATTACGTACTAACCCATGACGGAGATGCGAACGAGCTTCGATCATTATAATTTTAAACAGTTGTACTTCCAACTTAATACATGTATCGGCGCGTATATTATGTCATGTGGATTTAGGTAGAAAAACGACGGAAATCGTCAGGGCCTAGTTTGCCGAAGTAGGCATCATCTCGTGAAGGCCGCCGATACGCGTGAAATACAAGGGAAGCTCTGATTGGCTGCGTCAAGCGCGGTGAATGACGTGGGCGAATCGCGAGCCAATGGCGGAGCTCGTTTCATTTTCGATTCTCGCGTACACACCGCAGCGGCCATTTTGTCCACGACAAGGTGTTCGGTTGAGTTTAATTAAGCTGCGTGGTTTACGTGCCGAGGTTTGGTTGGGTATTTGTGTCGAAGGGAAAACGAAAGAAGTGCAAATCATATTTGCGAATTCGGAGCACTCCGCTTAATTGCTTAACGCGACCGTAATTGATTTTGTGAGGAAAAAAATATTTACTGAAGAGGAAAAACTACCTCGCCATTTGGCGCGATGAGCTCGCTGAACGTGAAGAAGCTGAAAGTAAACGAGCTCAAAGAGGAGCTTCAAAAACGAGACCTCGACGTCAGGGGACTGAAAGCTGATCTGCAGGAGCGACTGCAAGTCGCTTTGGACAAGGAGGTCGTGGACGAGGAGGAAGAAGAATCTCCTGCAGCAAAAGCAACTGCAGTTGCAGCAGCAGACGACGACGACGACGACGACGACGACGAAGAAGCAGACGAAGACGAAGAAGCTTTAGAAGAAGAAGAAGATCGGGACGAAAAACCGGAGCACGAGTCAGAAGAAGAGACGGAGAAAGAATCGAAGATGGATGCAGAATCAGAGGTGGGAGTGAAAGCAGAAACCGAGCCTAAAGCTGAAGAAACGCAGGGTGCAGCTGCTCCTAATGTCGCCGAAGGCCCGCAGGGAGAAATCCTGAAGACGAAGGTGGGCGCCGATGATCTGAGCAATGGAGCTTTGAACGGGTCGAGCGTCACCGGAGAGGACGAGGCGACCGAGGTCAAACTCGAGACAGTTAAGGACGAGAAAAGCGAGAACACGAAGCCCAAGATCGAGTCTCCCTCCAAGATGGGTACGCTCATCGAACGGACGTCCATTCATTCATTTCTCCTCCGTTCGGTCAAAGGATTTAATTATTTCCCTGATTCCGCCGGAATCCTCCATTCAGCTTTGTCTGCTGGACCTGTGTGCGCGGTCTTTATTTATTTATTTATTCCCAATGCTTTGTTGCTCTGTCGGCTTTGTACGTGCCACGTGGTCTAAATGAGTGGGAATGGTGCGAGGGTCCCCGGTGCACCGCGACACCTCTTAGCTCGTGTTTTAATGTCTGTGACGCAGAAACCGAAGACGTGACGCAGCAGGGCTCGAGTGGGTCCGCGATCCCGGTGAAAACGACCCCTATGAAGGAGGAGAAGGTCGGTTCGTCCAAGACCCCGGAGGAGGCCACTCCGGCCAGTGGGACGACACAGCGAGGTCAGAAAAGACAGCACGATTCGAGTTCCTTGTACGAGTATCAAGAGGATCGCTTCAACCGGTATGTGCCATTTTACTGTTTGAACCAAGATGTGCTGTTCTCACTCTAGTTCGGGTCTTTCCATTCTCAAAGGGGCGGGGTGGGACCGGAGGGAGGAGGAAGTGAAGGGTGGGGTGGGGGGGAATCAGAAACTCAGATCCGCTAAGGGATGGGAGAGGCTGTTTGTCTGCATTCAGATCTACTTTAATACAGATCGCCCATTAAATCTACTTTTACGTCGTCCATTTACTAAGGGATTGGAGAGGCTGTGTCTGCCCTCAGATCTACTTTGATACAGATTGTTAATTCTTAAATCTACTTTAACCTCGTCCATTCCCAAAGGGATTGGAGGGGCTGTGTGTCTGCCCTCAGATCTACTTTGATTCAGATTGTTAATTCTTAAATCTACTTTAACCTCGTCCATTCCCAAAGGGATTGGAGGGGCTGTGTGTCTGCACTCAGATCTACTTTGATACAGATTGTTAATTCTTAAATCTACCTTAACCTCGTCCATTCCCAAAGGGATTGGAGGGGCTGTGTGTCTGCACTCTGATCTACTTTGATACAGATTGTTCATTCTTAAATCTACTCGAACCTCATCCATTCCCAAAGGGATGGGAGAGGCTGTGTGTGCACTCAGATCTACTTTAATACAGATTGTTCATTCTTAAATCTACTTTAACCTCGTCCATTCCCAAAGGGATTGGAGAGGCTGTGTGTCTGCACTCAGATCTACTTTAATACAGATTGTTCATTCTTAAATCTACTCGAACCTCATCCATTCCCAAAGGGATGGGAGAGGCTGTGTGTGCACTCAGATCTACTTTAATACAGATCGCCCATTAAATCTGCTTTAACCTCGTCCATTTACTAAGGGATAGGGGAGGCTGTGTGTCTGCACTCAGATCTACTTTAATACAGATCGCCCATTAAATCTACTTTAACCTCGTCTGCTAAGGGATGGGAGAGGCTGTTTGTCTGCACTCAGATCTACTTTAATACAGATCGCCCATTAAATCTACTTTAACCTCGTCTGCTAAGGGATGGGAGAGGCTGTTTGTCTGCACTCAGATCTACTTTAATACAGATCGCCCATTAAATCTACTTTAACCTCGTCCATTTACTAAGGGATGGGAGAGGCTGTGTGTCTGCACTCAGATCTACTTTAATACAGATTGTTCATTAAATCTACTTTAACCTCGTCCATTTACTAAGGGATGGGAGAGGCTGTGTGTCTGCACTCAGATCTACTTGAATACAGATTGTTCATTAAATCTACTTTAACCTCGTCTGCTAAGGGATTGGAGAGGCTGTTTGTCTGCACTCAGATCTACTTTAATACAGTTTGCCCATTAAATCTACTTTAACCTCGTCCATTTACTAAGGGTTGGGAGAGGCTGTGTGTCTGCACTCAGATCTACTTGAATACAGATTGTTCATTCTTAAATCTACTTTAACCTCGTCCATTCCCAAAGGGATTGGAGAGGCTGTTTTAATTGCTCTGTGTCGGTTTATGTGTTTGCACAAATATCTACTTTCAATCGGAGTTCCCTTATGACGAACTTCCCTATAGGAGGAGGGCATGAGGCCCATCAAGCATGCACTCTGGTTGTTAGTTCGTGCTCTGTCCTTTAAATCCTGAGCGTCAAGCAAGGAAGCAGCACGTCAGCAAGTAGTATATAAAGCCTTCGGTATGATTCGGCCAGGGTTCAAATCAAAGACATTCCCAGACTCAGAGCGGATGCTCCAACCTTTAAGCTGCTGCTTTAATACCAGTCACTCATTTTGGAATCTACTGTATCCTCATCTGTTCTCAAATGTACGGGAGAGGCATATTGTACTTGTGTATGCAGATCTACTTTAGTATAGATTGTTCATTCTCAATTCTACTGTTATGGCATCATCCATTATTCCCAAAGGCCCATGAGAGGCTTTTATAATCGGGCTGTCTCGGTTTGTGTATGCACACAAATATTTTTCGGTTATTTCTCCGAAATATCATCATGGAGTGGGTAGTCCGTCCACACACACATCCGTTAACATTTGACTAAAACATCTCGCAAACTACATGGCCGATACGGACCAAATTTGGTACGATGCATCAGGATAGCAAGTTCTCATGGGAATGTGCTCCCCATTAGGATACGCACCCTATAAAGAGGGTGAAAGGGGGGTTTCCCCAAATATTGGTATTTCATTCAAAAATCTTCTCAGAAACTGACAACCAGATCCAGACCACACTAGCCATGCGACATCGTGACCACGCCCTAACCATAAGTTGTGCTCCCCATGGCCGTATTTCCCCTGGAAAGTTGGTCATGAGCTCTCTCCCCTGATCCCTCATTCACTGAAACATATTTTCCTCACAAACGACATGACTGATTAATGGACCAAATTTAGTACAATACATCACAACATTAAGGTCTCGTGGGGTGGTGCTCCCCATCTGGATCCGTTCGTATAAGAGGCTGAAAAATTGGGTTTTGCCTCAAATTCAGGTGATTTATTTTAATTCTTCTCAGACATCGAGGATAAATATCTGTCAGTCCCCCATGGGCTATTTTAATATAAAGTATCGTTCATTCTCAGATCTACTGTGATCTGTATACCTCGATGTCGCACTCCGCATCGCTCCGAGTTTGGTATGCTTAACATCTGCACCAGGTAACTCTTGACTGAATCTGTAGTCGGCATTGTCAAATGAACAAAATTCAATGTGCTGATATGTTGATGACCTGAAATTTTGTGCATTATTTTGGGTTGTTCGATTCGTTAGACTTTTCCCCCCTTTACTTGTTGAAGAACAAGGTAGAGCTGACTGGCAAATATAGTAGAACTGACACTTTACTGGCAAATATTTCATAGAATTCAAAATGTCCCCTTTTAATTATGCAGGTTATATTCTTTGACGCCAACGTTTTTGGCGATTTAATTTTTTATTTCTCCGTCAATGAAGTCGCCAGAGGCATTATGTTTTCGGGTTGTCCGTCCATCCGTCCGTCCGTGATATGTTTTTGTTACTGCGATAACTTGAGAACGGCTGAAGGGATCTTTGTCAAACTTGGTACAGGTATGTATAATGAGGTGAAGATGAACTGATGAGATTTTGGGGTCACAAGGTCAAAGGTCAGAGGTCATGTTAGGTAAAAAAAATACTGTTACCGTGGTAAATTGTGAACCAGTGATGGGATTCTGACCAAATTTGGTACACTTATGCAGAATGATGTAAAAATGAACTGATTAGATTTTGGAGTCAAAGGTCAGAGGTCATATCAAGTAAAAATGTGATAGCTTGTGAACAGCTGTATGGATTTAAATCAAACTTGGTACAAGTATTATAATGATGTAATAATGTGGGCGGAGGCATATCGGTTGACGTCGAAGAGTGTCGAAGAGTGTCGTTCTCGTTAGCTCACCTGGAACGAAGTTCAGGGGAGCTTATGCGATGGCGTGTCGTCGGTCCGTCCGTCCGTAAACACTTGCAACTTCTTCTCCAAAACCGTTGATGGGATTGTGACCAATCAAAACAGATATTTGCTTTTTTCTCTGAAACGACATGCACAATTTCAATGAAACTTGACCACAACTTTGATCACTCATGATGTACCAATGTTTGTTCAAGGCATTACAAAAAATTGGGTCTGAGGAGGTATACGGGGTGGAGGGGAGAGGGTGGGGGGGGGGGGGGGGTTGCCCCCCGAAAATAGGTATTTTTTTGTTTGTTTAAACTTTAAAGTCTTGTGATTATGTTACTATGATTCGACATGCTGCCCTGTCTTCCAGCAACCATTGAAATTGGTTTAAAATACATTGTCAGTGCAGTATACTGTTTATTCTACCAGGTGAGCACCAGGGGTATTGCCCCAATTTTTTATTAAAATTTTAATAAAACAGGCTCGTGGAAGAGTGATGTGTCGGATGGTACAAACTCATGGCGGGGAAACAGTTTGACAGAATAAGAAAGGTCATGAACAAATGTGAAAAGAAGTGGTGAGGAGATGATGAATTTGTTACCTGCAAGTAAGAGGGTTAGGTGAGGCAGCTCCAAAGGGGTCTACTGTGGGAATATGTAAAAGAGAAGATTTCGAGTATATTTTAAAGTTTGGTGAATAACCAAAAGTGTTAAAGAAAATGGAAAAAATAACTATATATTGTGTAATTAAAATCTACAATGCATTCAGAAAGTATTCAGACCCCTTCACTTTTTTCACATTTTGTTATGTTGCAGTCTTATGCTGAAATCGTTTAAATTCATTTTTTCCCTCATCAATCTGCACTCAATACCCCATAATGACAAAGAGAAAACAGGATTTTAGAAAGTTTTGCAAATGTATTAAAAAGAAAAACCTGAAATAACACTGACATAAGTATTCAGACCCTTAACTCAGTACTTAGTTGAAGCACCTGTGGCAGCAATTACAGCCTCGAGTCTTCTTGGGTATGACGCGACAAGCTTTGCACACCTGGATTTTGGGATTTTCTGCCATTCTTCTCTGCAGATCCTCTCAAGCTCTGTCAGGTTGGATGGGGACCATTGGTGGACAGCCATTTTCAGGTCTCTCCAGAGATGTTCGATTGGGTTCAAGTCAAGTCAGGGCTCTGGCTGGGCCACTCAACCTTCATAGAGTTGTCCCGAAGCCACTCCTGTGTTGTCTTGGCTGTGTGCTTCGGGTCATTGTCCTGGTGGAAGGTGAACCTTCGGCCCAGTCTGAAGTCCTAAGCGCTCTGTTGCAGGTTTTCTTTAAGGATATCTCTGTACTTTGCTCTGTTCATTGTTCCCTCAACCCTGACCAGTCCCCCAGTCCTTGCTGCTGAAAAACACCCCCACAGCATGATGCTGCCACCACCATGCTTCACCGTTGGGATGGTATTGGGCAGGTGATGAGTGGTGCCTGGTTTTCTCCAGACATGACGCTTAGAATTGAGGCCAAACATTTCAATCTTGGTTTCATCAGACCACAGAATCTTGTTTCTCACAGTCTGAGAGTCCTTTAGGTGTTTTTTTGCAAACTCCAAACGGGCTTTCATGTGTCTTTCACTGATGAGTGGCTTCCGTCTGGCCACTCTGCCAAAAAGCCCAGATCGGTGGAGTGTTGCAGTGATGGTTGTCCTTCTGGAAGTTTCTCCCATCTCCACACAGGATCTCTGGAGCTCAGCCACAGTGACCATCAGGTTCTTGGTCACCTCTCTTACCAAGGCCCTTCTCCCCCGATTGCTCAGTTTGGCCAGGCGGCCAGCTCTAGGAAGAGTCCTGGTTGTTCCAAACTTCTTCCATTTAAGAATTATGGAGGCCACTGTACTCTTGGGAACCTTCAATGCAGCAGAGATTTTTTTTTTCCCCCAGATCTGTGCCTCGGCACAATCCTGTCTCTGAGCTCTGCAAGCAGTTCCTTCGCCCTCATGGCTTGGTATTTGCTCTGATATACATTGTAAGCTGTGAGATTTTATATAGACAGGTGTGTGCCTTTCCAAATCATGTCCATTAAATTGAATTTACAACAGGTGGACTCCAATCAAGGTGTAGAAACATCTCAAAGATGATCAAGAGAAATGGGAGGCACCTGAGCTAAATTTCAAGTGTCATAGCAAAGGGTCTGAATAGATCAGTCAATATGATATTTCAATGTGATATTTGTGATATTGTGTCATGATATTGTGATGTGATATTTGTGATATATGTGATATATGTGATGGTCAATGTGATATTTCAGTTTTTTCTTTTTAATAAATTTGCAAAACTTTCTAAAATCCTGTTTTCTCTTTGTCATCTTGGGGTATTGAGTGCAGATTGATGAGGGAAAAAATGAATTGAAACTATTTCATCATAAGGCTGCAACATATTATGTCCCAGCCCTCCTATTTTTCCTATTTATTCCTACTTTTAATAGGATCCTATAAATCTCCTATTTTTTGGTGGAAATTCCTATTTTTCCTATTTTTTAACCCTCAATGTTCCAAAATTTAAATTGATATATTAATTAGTAGAATTTCTGTATCTAAGCGTCAGAACAGACATTCCTATACCAATCGTCAGCCATGGAATTGCTTTCTGGGTCCATAATCGCAAGACAAATTTCCAAAACGACTTTAAGCTCAAATCCCCGAAGAACATATGTCTCTGTCTTTTTCTCGAAAACCGTTTGTTCGATCGATTTCACAAGTGGTGAGTGCAATTTTGAGGACTCAACAAAGTGCAGTGTTGAGGAAAAATTGAGTATGCAGTGATGACGTCACAAATAAATACTGTACGAAGTGGAGGCATGTCGTTTACACCATGGTGTAAAGTACGTGTTGTTATTGATCTCGACTGGAAATGATATGTATATCTTATGTATATTATGTTATTGTTATTTTTGACTTTGTCCTAATATTAAGTATATCCTTCCAAACAATTGTTTTACCTTTATGATTCGTGCTTCATGCTATTCAGTAACAGAATTATAAAAGATAAAATGAGATGAAAATAATATAACTATGTTTATCACGCATTTCTCTTGGATTATCTCATATACTTTGTGAAGAATGACTGAATGATACCTTGACCATTATCATTGTCCTTTGTCTTATTTCAAAAGTTCAGCTGAGCTCAATTTTTAAGGTTTGTACTTTACTTAGAGTAACAAAACCAACTGTGAACTTTGCGGTTATTCAGTTATTACTAACAACCTTTCCCTAAAGATTCTACCTGAAATTGAACTTTCTAGTAATTTGCTAAACATTGACATTTGATACTACATGTTTAACTCAATCTTTCGCTTATTACAATGAGATTGTATTTTGCCTAAAACTAATAGTATTTGGCAAAGAACTAATTCAATCGACAATTCACACATTTCATCATTTAATTGCAGATAATAAAGAAGGACCACGACACAAAATAGGGATTACAACTTAATTCTGTATACTTTCGTGTGGTAGTTGCATATTCAGCTTTTAACAAAATTACAGTAGAATTAAAATTTACATACGCAATGCTGCACAATAGGTAATGCAAGCAATGTAGGACAATAAAAAAACAAACAAACAAAAAACAATAAAGACTGTTAAAGTCTTGTTGTTTCATAATCTTCTGAAGATAGTACAACAACAATACCAAAGATACATAATTGAATTGTCATCGCTTAGCTTGAACTCAGATTAGTGTTCAAGCTATTCAGCAGTGGAGAAAATGCAATTATCGGGTGGTAAACATGTTAGGACATGTTATTTATCATCTTTCTTGTTTCAGGTATAATCTGCAGACCGGTAAGAAATTTGTTGATTTGCCTTTAAATTACTTTGTTTGTTCTCATTATTTTACTAACTTATGTTTCAGTTTTGAAAAAAAAAACTGTTTGGTTCACAGTTCTTTCCACTTCATGCGTTAACAGGTTAGGATTTTCTATGCTAATTCATTTAATCTTATCTCATATTTGTTTTCTTTTTGACAGGTATACTCCCAGCAGTATAATGCCTGGTGGGAGAACTAAATTTAACCCAGAGTGGTTGAAAAGTGGACATGGATGTAGGCTTTCTGACTGGTGTCAGCCTAGCAAGTCCTCAGTGTTCTCAGCTTACTGCTCGTTGTGCCATTCGGAAGTGAGGTGTGACAATCAGGGTGTGAAACAACTGACACAACATGCCCAAAACAAAGGGCACCTGAAGCGTGCGAAGGAACTGCTGGGTGGGTCACAGACGTTGCTGACATTCGTTCAACCATCAACTTCATCTGCTTCAGCATCAGGGTCAGCTTCTACAGATGAGCCAAGTCGTGCAGCTTTAGTCTGTATGTCCAAAAAAGACGCTATAACAAAAGCAGAACTTCTATGGACATTGAAAGTTGTTCGTTCGAATCTGAGCTACTCTTCCTGTGACGGTTTGAAGGATCTTCTGCAGGCAATGTTTCCTGGTGTTATCCCGGATGGTTTCTCAATGAGCTCATCGAAAGTTTCATATCTCATTAGCGAAGCCACAGGTCCTTATTTTCAGGACATGATAGTCACTGATGTTAAGAATTCAGCTTCTGGCTTCAGCCTCATGTATGATGAAACCACCAATAAACAGAACTTGAAGCAACTAGAAATCCGTGTACGGTATTGGTCTGATGCCGAGGAACAGATATTAGTATTTCACCTCAAAACTTACCTCATGGGTCATGCAACTGGAGAAGATTTGTCCAGGAAAATAATCTCTGCCTTGGATGAATCGAAACTGCAGCTTCAGGATATTATCATGCTCGGCAGTGATGGGCCTAATGTGAGCACCACTGTGTGGAGACAGATTGACAAAGCCATTCTCGACAACAGGGGCCCTGGTCTCCTTGATGTAGGGACATGTACTCTCCATACAGTACACAATGCTTTTGCCAAAGGACTTGCAGAGTACTGTGGAAACCTAACTGAGCTTGCAGTGGACATTTTCTACTGGTTCAAAGGCTCTGCTGCTAGATCTGTTGATTTTCAAGACATTCAGCATAAATTGGGTGCTGTTCCAAAAAAGCCTTTGAAGCATGTCGAGTGCAGGTGGTTGACACTGGGACCTGCAGTGGAGCGGCTGATAGAGATCTGGGAATCTCTCAAAGAGTATTTCTTGGTATTTCTTCCAAAGCAGCAGCCAAAGGACATGTTTAAACCCAGGTACAAAAGAATCAAAACAGAACTACAGCGACCGGAAATAAAAGCTCAACTGCATTTCCTGAAGTTCTTGGCAGCAACATTTGCAGAGTTCCTCACCTTCTTCCAGTCAGAGCAACCACTTGTGCACATTCTATATGACAAACTCCATGACCTGCTCAAAAAACTGATCAGAAGAATTATGAAGACTCCTTCAGTTGATGCTGTGAAAGACATCTCAAACCTCGATGTTTCCATTGTTGCAAACCAGCTGGAGAATGAATCCATGGGTGTGGGAGAGGATACCCGACGGTGTATCGCTAAGTTGAAAGTCTCTGAGAGGGAAAGGATGTATCTTGGGATGAGGAAGTGCTACCAGGCAGCCATAGTACACCTACAAAAGAAGCTTCCATTGACAAACAAAATCCTGAAGAATGCCAGATGTCTGCAGCCACAAAACAGGACTGCTGCATGGTCTCTTGAATCAGCCAAGAGCCTGTCCAGACAGCTGAAGAGGAATATTGACAGTGACAGCATTGCAGATGAATGGAAGGTGTACCAAGAGGAAGCCATTCCTACTGACTGGTCCCAGGAAACACAGGAGAATGAAGAAGTCTGCATGAAGAGAGTGGACAGTTACTGGGGAAAAGTGTTGGCTTTAAAAGGCTGTACGGGAAACTGTAAATTCCCCCAAGTGAGACAAATGATAAGGATTGTCCTTGCACTGTCTCACGGAAACAGTGACGTGGAACGCGCGTTCTCAATCAGTGGGAAAAGTGTCACCAAGGAGAGAGTTAGTCTGAGCGAGGCATCAATCAATGGTCTCCGTGCAACAATGGATGGCATGAGATTGTATGGTGACCGGCCCGAAATGGTCCCAGTCACAAAGGGACTCCTCTCGTTAGGACGTTCTGCTCACATGCACTATATGCAGAGACTTGAAGAAGAACGAAAAGCCAAGGAAGATGAACAGAAAGCCAGGGAGAAAACCAGGCAAGAGAAAGAAGAAAGAGAGAGAACAGCTAAGATTGCTGTAGAGAAGGCAGCGGAGCTGTCTCGTAAGAGCGAGGACTTGAAGAAAACAGAGAAATCTCTGGCAGCAAAAGAGTCATCTCAGCAGATGTCACTGACTGTTAGCAACAGTCTGCTTGATCAAGCAAATAAAAAGCTTAAGGTGGCGCTTAAGAAAGGTGACATGACTGAAATTGCAGTAGCTCAGGCCATGCTTGAGTCTGCTCAGAAAAAGATTCAAGAGACACAGACTCGTATGGTGGAAACCAGGGAGGCGCAGAGAAAAGTGGAGAAGAAAAAGCAGACTTTGATAGAGTCCATGGTGGCTGCCAAAAAGAAGAAGTCATAGTTTTTGTTGTCGATGTTAAGACGGGTGGGCCCAAGTTCATTGGGGGTGTGTCCATGCCCATACATGTACATGTATTTGCATAAATCTTGCAGCAATAAAGCTACCGATGTTGTTCCAATGCTGAAATCTGTGCTATTACTTCCTAGTTTTTTCCTATTAAACCCCTATTTTTTGTGATCAGAATTCCTATTTTTCCTATTATTTTGTCAATCAAAGTGGCTGGGACCCCTGGCACAGTGACCATCAGGTTCTTGGTCACCTCTCTTACCAAGGCCCTTCTCCCCCGATTGCTCAGTTTGGCCAGGCGGCCAGCTCTAGGAAGAGTCCTGGTTGTTCCAAACTTCTTCCATTTAAGAATTATGGAGGCCACTGTGCTCTTGGGAACCTTCAATGCAGCAGAGATTTTTTTTTTCCCCCAGATCTGTGCCTCGGCACAATCCTGTCTCTGAGCTCTGCAAGCAGTTCCTTCGCCCTCATGGCTTGGTATTTGCTCTGATATACATTGTAAGCTGTGAGATTTTATATAGACAGGTGTGTGCCTTTCCAAATCATGTCCATTAAATTGAATTTACAACAGGTGGACTCCAATCAAGGTGTAGAAACATCTCAAAGATGATCAAGAGAAATGGGAGGCACCTGAGCTAAATTTCAAGTGTCATAGCAAAGGGTCTGAATAGATCAGTCAATATGATATTTCAATGTGATATTTGTGATATTGTGTCATATGATATTGTGATGTGATATTTGTGATATATGTGATGGTCAATGTGATATTTCAGTTTTTTCTTTTTAATAAATTTGCAAAACTTTCTAAAATCCTGTTTTCTCTTTGTCATCTTGGGGTATTGAGTGCAGATTGATGAGGGAAAAAATGAATTGAAACTATTTCATCATAAGGCTGCAACATAACAAAATGTGACAAAAAGTAAGGGGTCTGAATACTTTCTGAATGCTCTGTATATGCAAGTTTGTTTTCTTGGAGGCAACATACTATTATTTCTGCTCGATTATTGGTGACCTTTCGGGAACGGAGTGGAGTGGAGTGTCGTTGAAGCTGAAGGGAAAGGTGTGTTATGATTTATGGGAGCGAGAAATGAGTAATGAACGTAGAGCAGCAACGAAGGCTGGAAAGGGTGGAAATGTGAATGGTTTGGTGGATGTGTGGAGTATTGTTGAGAGGAAGACAAATGATGAATTGCGAAAGATGATGGGAATAGAGCCTGTGATGGATGCTGTGAAGAGAAACAGGTTGAGATGGTTTGGTCATGTGTTGAAGAAGGATGAAAGTGACTGGTTGAGAAGAGTGATGGAAATGAATGTAGAAGGAAGTGGAAGACCGAGAAAGATTTGGCTAAAGATGGTCGAAGAAGAAATGCGGGCAAAGGGGTTAATAATGGGAGATGCAGAAAATAGGACATTTAAGAAACGTAAAAATTTTTTGTCATATAATTATTTGCCCGAACTCAATTAAGATCAGTTTGTTACTTTTTTTATTTTTATTTGCAGTATGTCAAGCAGAAAAAGGAAGTGGTCGGAGTAGTGCTGTTAGCTAGATTCAAAATCCCGTCTCGGAACCGTCTCGATAAATTTTTAATTTTCATAACGGGATCTCGGATCGGCTCGGTTCCCGGCAAAGTAAAAAATAAAAAAAAATTAAAAAAAAAATAAAGAAATAAATAATAAGGCTTCAAAAATAATGGAATTTCATTACAATATATAAACAACAATGAAAAAAATTCATTTCTGATGTTGAGTACTTAAATTCCGACTTAGCTTCCATTTACCGGGATGAAATAAAATACACCGCCTACATGCAGATGATCGGCCACCGATGGGACCGGGTTATCTCATTACAGTTTGTATTGTTGTGTAATTTCTTGCTCGGAATGTCAGAGAGAGGGAGAAAATGTTTCTGCCCAGGCATATTCGAGTCCCGGTTGGAGTTTCATTATCATTTTGTGAGTTGTGATCGCCAAGGGGCTCGCTCCCCCCCCCCCCCCCCTCCCGTTCCCCTCCGCTCCCCCGCCCGGCATTGCCGGGTACTTCTGCTAGTAAATTATAAAGCAGGCGGTATAGTGATCACCCCCCCCCCCCCCCTCCTTATTTTGACTCTGACTGAAGTAAACGTAATCAACTTATCAGGCCTAAAGTGGAGATAAGATAACCAAAATACTTTCACATTCAAACCGTTAAACCAAACCCCGAGGGATTCTTACAATTTATAGATTTAGCGTTGCAATTGAACATAAACGTTCATCAAAAACTCATTTCATAAAACTACATAATGTATTGTACTTGTATTAATACATTGTGTGTAGAATAATCCGTTATAAACGTGTTTTTAATCTAAATAAACATCGTCCCTCCAATCACGGAGCCTCGAGCGAGTCCCTCGATATTAATGTGCAAAAGACCATAGCAACCACATTCCGTAACTCGTCTCCAAGGACGGACACGTGACCGCAGCGGGGCGGAGCGAGGCGGAGTGACACAGCGGAAGGATTCAACGGTTTAAATAAAGTCGCGATGCGGGGGATTTTCATTGGGACCTTTATCCTGATTTCGTTACCTCCGCCACCAAAGGTAGATGAAGGTTATGTTTTCACTCCTGTCTGTTTGTCCGTTTGTTTGTGAACACAATATCTCAAAAAGGTGTGGACGGATTCGGACGAAATTTTGTGGAGATGCGTGTGACATGTCGTGTGACACGTGTGGAGCGTGTGTGACAAGGACGACATGATTAGATGTTGGTGAAGATCCGGATTCGGAATTCGGATTCGTTTGCAGTGCATTGTTTGTTGACGAGGGGAAAATCCTGGAACAGTGAGTTTACTTTATCTATCATCGTTTGTCAGTTCAGCTGCACTTGCGAAAAATGATGCTTGTGCAGAAGCAGAGTAATGAAAGCATGGCTCAATAAATGACTCTATTATGGAAAATATCTGCAAGAAGTTGGAATTTTAACCGGGATTTTTTTACCAAGAAATTGCGTCAATCAATTTATCTCGGGACCGTCCCGAGACCGTCTCAAAAGCCGAAACCGCCGGGATTTAGTCCCGGTCTCGGCTCGGTTGACAGCCCTAGGTCGGAGGATTACGTGCGGTACGGGTTCACGTGTTTGACGGAACGGGACGGAAGTCAGCGTCGTCAATGCATGCTTTGCAATGTCAAGTTGAGCAACTCCAGCCTCGCACCAGCAAAACTACAGGAACACTTCAAAAAACTGCACGGCGAGGGGCAGTACAAAGACACAACGCTGGATGAATTCAAATTGAAGAGAATCCGATTCGACACAAGTGCTACCTTGCCCACTCTCGGCTTTGTTCCAATTGACAAACCGATCCTCACCGCGTCGTATGAAGTTGCGTACCTGATCGCAAAGCAGGGCAAACCGCACACCGTTGGCGAGACACTCATCAAACCAGCCGCATTTAAGATGGCCAACATCATGCTGGGAAAAGCTGCTGAAAACAAGTTGTCTCTTGTTCCACTCTCAAATGACACTATCAGATGCAGAATCGACGACATGAGCGACGACATCCTCGCCCAGGTAGTTGCAGATTTAGTCGCGAGCCCGACGAAATTCAGCCTTCAACTCGACGAGACCACCGACGTTTTGAATTTGAGCCAGCTCATCTTATTTGTGCATTATGTCAAAGGAGACGAGATCAAGGAAGACTTTCTGTTCTGCAAGCCCCTCACAACAACGACGAAGGCAGCTGACGTGAAGAAGGTTGTGGACGACTTCTTCAGAAGCAACGGTCTCTCGTGGAACATGGTGTCTGCAGTTTGCTCGGAAGGAGCTCCAGCCATGCTGGGATGCAACTCCGGTTTTGGAGCGCTGGTGAAGGCCGATGCACCAAACATCATCGTCATGCACTGCATCCTGCACAGACACGCGCTGGCATCAAAAACCCTGCCTTCAAAACTGGCCAATGTTCTAAAAATCGTCGTTGAAACTGAATTACGTGCGAAGCCGTGCTCTGAATCATCGCATCTTCAAAGAGCTGCGCAATGAAATCGGCTCTGAATTTCATTCTGTGATTTTCATTTTCTTTTTTCTTTTTTTTTTCATTTTCATTTCATTTTCATTTCAAGTCCAACTTTCATTTTCCAGTTATGAAGACGCCATCTCTTGATATGCTAGAGATTAGGTATGACAAGACTGCGCACTGGGTGGTACCCAAGAAAAGCAAACCCCATATGCACACTGCCATCAAAAAAACCACAACAATATGTGTAAAACGCCAGAAAGGAGTCCATGTGAAGTACTTCAAAAAGTATCACAGAATAGCATAAAGAAAGAATGTGATTATAAAAAGAAGATTTTGTTCATTCTTGTATGGGGCCAGGTGTCCTATATGTATGACACCATTTATTTATTTATGCATTATTTCCAAAATAAATATCATTTTCGTTCTATTTGTGCCCAATTCATCCTAAAAATTGAGTTTTACTTAAATATTTCAAATTCAAAACATTTGGGGCATGAATGGGTTAAGATTAAAGTCGTACTTTTATTGGTAACGTTTATGTTGATTGGAAATGGATTAAAAAATAAACTGCATAGTAACTTGTAAGTTGCTGGGGCGTGCCTTTACTTGAACAACTGCAATGTGTTTTAAAAACAATTCAAACAATTTCAACTCTTCTTTCATTTTTTGTTCTGTGCAAATTTGCCATTTTTTTCAGATTTGCGATCTATAAGAGTATGATTTGAAAAATATACCAGAAGGTAGTATTTAAACAAAACAAATGCTATATTTAGAACATTGGTACTAGAAATGGGCTTTGTGTTCCTGGTATTTGTGTCAAAAGGTAAGCGGATGGTATCGTGGGGGGTCCTTTTCCACGCCCATCCCATCCCGTCTTCTCCCGTCACCTTTTACATCAAAACGTTTTCCTATTTAATTACTGATACTGGTAGTTATGTCCGTTTGAAGGGGTGGAGGGGGGAGGTACTTTTCTCACTCGTATGCCAAGCAATGAAGATATCCAAATTAATAGATGATATAGTTCCTGACATGTCACTTACAAACCTCGATACATGACATGTCGATTGGGTGATTCAGCCGATTATGAGCCTTCAAATTGGAGATTTGGAATTGGGTAATGAGAAATGAATTGGATCCTATCATAAGGTTTCTCTCTTGTGTCATGGTGTAAAAAAGTTGCTTTTTTATGCCTCCACCCCAAAGGAGGCCGGAGGCATTATGTTTTCGGTTTGTCCGTCCGTACGTCTGTCTGTACAGGCTAAATCTCGTTTTTCTCAGCAACCAGAGGAGGAGGTGGAAGATTTCAAAATTTTCAAAATTCCAAAATCCAAGTTTTCATTCCAAAAAAAAATTCCATCTCTTACAGTTCCTCTTTTCTACATTCCCGAAACTCTCCTGCACTCCACCCCTCCTCCAGCGTCCTCAAACGTATTTTGACTCGAAGGTCACAAGAAACTCATTTTGCAATAAATGTTCGTTTCCCATTAATCGTACACTTTCTAAAATCCAATCTCACCCCTCCCCTCCAAATCTTCCCCATCACCCCTCCCCTCCAAAACTTCCCCATCACCCCTCCCCTCCAAATCTACCCCCTTGCCCTTCCCCTCCAAATCTTACCCATCACGCATCTCTTTCAAATCTTCCCCCTTGCCCCTCCCCTCCAAATCTTCCCCATCACCCATCCCTTTCAAATCTCCCCCATTGCCCCTTCCCTCCTAAACTCCCCCCACACCCCTCCCCTCCGAGACTCTCCCTCACCCCTCCCCTCCTAGACTCCCCTCTCACCCCTCCTCCTCAAAGCGTCCCCGCTTCTTCCCCCTTCCAACTTTCTCCTTCATCTCCCCCAACCTTCTGCCTCGCTCTTCCTCCTCCTCAAATAACACCTCGTTGTGCCTCACCCAATCACCATCAAACCTTTTGTCCACCCCATCCTTCCCTTTCTCCAAGCTATTCTGAAATCTCTGACACACCTTCAACAGCTCTCCATACCACTTCCTCCTCTTCCACATCTTACCCTACCCCTCCCCCCCCCCCCCCCCTGTTCTGTATCTGATGCTCACCCTTCCTCTTCATTAACGGTATGGACCTCAAACATCCGAGCCTTCGCTCAAAGTTGACTGATCTCTCCATACAGGTTGCTTCTGACAAACCAGATGTGATCTGCTTAACAGAAACTTTCCTCCTTCATGATGTCTCTGATTCCTTGGTATCTCTCCCAGGTTACTCCCTCCTCCGGTATGATAGACCTGAGCCTCATCCTGGAGGTGTGGTTGCTATCTTTATAAAAACAACTCTCTTCCTCACTCGCCCTGCACTGCCCTCTCTCCACCTCACCCCCAGGAATACCTCTGGCTACGGCTTCCCCATCGCCCCCACCTTTTGTTCATATGTGTGTTGTACCGTCCACCAAACAGTGATGACTCCATCTACATCTCGCTGTCGGATAATATGGACCAACTAACTATCTACCCATCCCAACTCTCTCTTCCTCATATGTGGTGATTTCAATTGTCACCATGCCAGTTGGCTGGGTGTGGGTCCCTCTCTCACCAGCCATGGCTCCTCAGCAAAGGACTTCTGCGACTCACTGGGACTGACACAATCTGTCAATTTCCCGACCCGGATCTCAGTCAACAGAGCATCTTCTCTTCTGGACTTGGTTATGACTAACTTCCCTGAAAATGCCTGCTGCTCTTCTTCTGCTCCAATCGGCTCATCTGATCATGTGCTTGTTAAAGTGGACATCTCTCTGATCATTCTCAGAGAGCCTCCTCAGCGTCAACGAGTCTGGCATTTCACTCAGGCCACCTGACACGGTCTTCAAGCAGCCATCAATCATCTGGACTGGTTTCCCATCTCTACCGCCTCTGACATCAATTCATCCTGGGAATACTTCCAAAGTAAATTGCTCTCTCTCATGCACAGATTTATCCCATCTCGTCTTCAGTTGTCATACCCTTCCTCCCGTCCATGGTACATGGAATCTTGTGGTGAGGCTGTTGCCCAGAAACAACTTGCTTTCGTCTCCTGGAAAGCAAATCCAACGGAAGGAAATCTCATTTCCTTTCACAAAGCCCGAAACAAGTTTGTGTCTACCCTCAAGAGAGCCAGGAAACAATATCTCTCCATTCTCAAGACCGAACTCACTTTTCTGTCTCCCTCTTCCAAATCCTGGTGGCGTCTGGTCAAATCTGTTTCTGGTGTTTGTGCCCGCTCCATCCCCTCCCTCACCTCAAACGACTACACAGCTGACTCCACACGTGAAAAAGCTGAATGCCTCAACTCTGTGTTTGCCTCTAAATCTTGTGTCCCAAACCCATCCCTCTCTGTACCCAGTCATACCCAGCTGCTCCTGGACTCTGTGTCCTTTCCTCCTGACAAGGTGGAAAAGTTTCTGTCAACCCTCGACTCTGATTCTGCAACTGGACCTGACGGCATCAGCCCACGGGTCCTAAAATCATGTTCTTCCTCTCTTTCACTCCCTCTCTCTGTTCTCTTCACCCTCTCTTTGCTCAAGGTCATCTGCCATCTGCTTGGAAATCAGCCAACATCACCACTTTGCACAAAAAATATGCAAAAGCAGATCCTAGCAACTACAGACCAATCAGCCTTCTCCCAATTATCAGCAAAGTCATGGAATCCATCATTGCTTCGGATATGAAATCTTTCCTCTTCTCCAGTGGCTTGATCTCTGATCATCAATTTGGTTTCAGACCTGGTCACTCTACTCTGGACATGCTGCTTCTGCTTTCTCAACAATGGATGGAGGTCCTCAATGCTAAACAGGAAATTAGAGCTGTCTCCCTCGACATATCACGTGCCTTCGATACGGTCTGGCACCCCGCTCTGCTCACCAAACTCTCCTCCTTTGGTATCCATGCAAATCTCCACGCATGGCTGGCGGACTTCCTCTCTAGTCGAAGTCAACGTGTGGCCCTGAATGGGTTTCTCTCATCTCCTCTCCCTGTTCAGGCTGGAGTTCCCCAAGGCAGTGTTCTGGGCCCTGTGCTTTTTCTGGTCTTCATCAATTATCTCTCTGACTCTATTGAAAATCGTCGCGATCTCTTTGCTGATGACTCTACTCTCTATCACTCCATTCCTCATCCCTCAGATCGGCAGTCTGCAACCTCCTCACTCTCTGCATACCTGGACAAAATCACAGACTGGGCAAACAAGTGGAACATGTCTTTCAATCCTGACAAATCTCACACTCCTACGATGTCTCTCCGAAAAGACCGACTGGACAACCCTCCCATCCACTTTCTGAATAATCCTCTCCGAGAAGTTCTGTCACTCAAGCTTTTGGGTCTCACGATCTGCCATGATCCTTCCTGGGAAAACCACATTTCAAATCTGACCTCCAAAGCCAGTCGCCGACTGGGCATCTTCCGTCGTGCGAAGTCCTTCCTTGGCACACCTGAGCTCCTCACCACATACAAGGCTTTCATCCGCAGCTCAATGGAATACTGCTCTCCCCTCTGGGCTGGTGCTCCTGCCTCACACCTAGCTCATCTTCACGCTGTTGAAACCAAAGCGTTCAGAATCATTGGAATCTCCCGCGATGAAGATAACTCAGAGGGCCTTTCACTCACTCACCGCAGGTATGTTGGTGGTCTTTCCGTCTTCTACCGACTCCTCTCCGGCTTTGCCCCCCCCAGCTCTCTCTGGGCTCTGTCCCCCAAATATTCCTACAGGTCGCACAAGATCTGCCTGCAACCCTCTTATGGTTTAATTGCCAAAATCAAGACTCTCTGCTCACCTTCACTCCTTCATTCCTCTTTTCTCCCGCCTCTGGAACAAACTCCCTCACTCTCTTCAATCCCACTCCTCCCTCCAGGTCTTTAAAACAGCTGTTCACCACCATCTCTTATCTTCCCCCATCCAAAACCTTGATCTTTTCTACCCCTGCTAATTTCACCCCAAATCCACTTTTTTGAAATACCAACTTCTTTCCTGGAAGTCCTTGGTGTCCTTGTGTTTGATACTTCTCCCACCCCCTCCCCCTTCCCACACCTCCTCCCCCCAAGCCCTCTCCCCCCCACACATCTCCCGGTGTCCCTGCTCTCAAATGTTGTTTGTGTGCTTCCCCTTCTCTCCCCAACTAGTCTCCCGCTCCCTCTTTTTTATATTTTGTTTGTCTGTTTGATTTGTTTGTGTGATAAATGTTAGCTCTTTCACGAGCCTCGATTCTTTTTCCCCCCCAAAAAAAAGAAGAGAAAAAAGCAAAAAAACTACATGTCCGATTGAGGCTAAACTTTCAGGTTAGGAGTGACACCCATGCAGAATGATTTTATGATAATTGTGACATCATAGGTCACGTGGTATAGCAGCCACCTTGGATTAAACGCAAATAATAATAAAAAAATTATTTCTCAGAAACCGCTGAATGGAAAAATTTGAAACTTGGCACATTGTAAAGTACTTCCAATGGGAACAAAAGCATGATAATGATATCACAGGTGAAATGGTATTCCAGCCAAAAATGTTTTAGTCAAATTCCTTATCCTAAAAATCTGAGATTGCATGCACATGATCTATGACCCATTTGTATTGAAATATTAAATTTATGACCATGGGTCATATGGTTTGGCAGCCATATTGGATTTTACCTGAAACCTTTCAAAAACCACCAAATCGATTGACTTAACTTTGTGTGTCATTGACTAGGCATGGCGATAAGAAGATGATCAGGAAAACATCATTAGTCACATGGTGTGGCAGCCATATTGGATTTAAGCAAAATCTTAATTAATGATATCTCTGAAACAGCTTACCCTGTCGATGCAAAATTTTACAAATATAATCTAACACCACTGTTGCATATACAGTGGAACCTTGACTTACGAGTTTAATTCGTTCTGTGACCGAGCTCGTAACTCAATTTGCTCGTTTCTCAAATCAAATTTCCCCATTAAAATGCATTGAAATGCTATTAATCCGTTCCAGCCCACCAAAAACCACACCAATTTTTTTTTTAATATACAGTATATATAAAAAATATCTCGCGCTTTATATTTCACCTGTATGCAGCATACAAGTTGGCAGGATGGCCTGGACTGGAGGTACGCACACTTGACTCTAAAGTCTAAACTGTCCAGCCTGGGTTTGAATCCCAACCCAGCTATAACCTGTCATGGGTGAATCACAGGCAGGGTGATTCATCAATGTGTGTACCGCTAAACTCGGCGCCCCGTTTGCGTCCCATTAGTTGTTGGATGTTAAGGATCTCACCGTGTTTTCCACAAAGAGAAGGCGAGCTATCGCCGGCACTCTGAACAAGTTGTGGCCTGGCATGCTCTTCTCCTCTGCCGTTATATACGTCCTCCTCGGCATCTTTTTCCCGAAGAGCCCTGTCTCGTCACAGTTGAAGATTTGCTAGGGGATGTATCGTTCGGCTTCTATCAGTTCGGCAAAAGTTATAATAAAATCTTCAGCTGCCTTCACATCCGCCTCACCAAGTCGACAACACGCACACCTCGCTCATGTTTTTCGACGATTGCGTGTTTTATATCCAAGCACATCATCCTCTTCTTCTTCTCAGTACTGCCCTTGGCACTCAATTTCTTAGGACCCGTGGTTAAAACTAAGAAATTTTCCAAAATAACCAAAATGCGAAAACAAAACAGCAGCGATATACGGCAGAGATACTGTACTTGCACGGCAAGATAACCACGTGACCGGACCCACCTGGTGGCGGCTGGCGTAAACTCAAAATAACCAACATGCGAAAACAAAAATGCAGCGATATACGGCAGAGATACTGTACTTGCACGGCAAGATAACCACGTGACCGGAACCCACCTGGTGGCGACTGGCGTAAACTCAAAATAACCAACATGCGAAAACAAAAATGCAGCGATATACGGCAGAGATACTTGCACGGCAAGATAACCACGTGACCGGAACCCACCTGGTGGCGGGTGGCGAAAGCTCGTAACTCAGATCTCGGCTCGCATCTCAAAGCAATAAACCGCCCGAGCGACGGCTCGTATCTCGAAAAACTCGTAAGTTGGTGCACTCGTAAGTCAAGGTTCCACTGTAGTTTGAAAATGATGATGTCGTAGGTCATGTGATTTGGCAGTCATCTTGGATAGAAAAACGAATCCTATCCGATCAACACGAAACTTCACAAACATGATCTCCTACCCATACATATGCAGCAGAGTGTACATTTTAAAAGATCACACGTCACATGGTGTGGCAGCCATATCAGCTTGTAAGCCGATATTTAAAATAAAAATCCTTCTCTGAAACCGCTTCATTGATCGATGTGAAACCTGTCATGGCTGGTGAAAATGTGATACTTGAAAACAGTTGCAGGGATTTAAATCAAACTTGTTTATTTTTAGGACAGTGAACAAGGGCATCTACCCATTGTGGGACTATGCGGAGGCATATTGGCGACAGTCGCATTGTTCTTGTTTGTTATAAATCATCAAAACTGAAACGCCCACAATTTTCTGAATTTTCGGGGAGAAATTGTTGTATTTGTTTTCCGCAAGATTCACTTAAGCAGAATGAATGGACCTCTCTACTGGTTGGTGGTTAATTATTTGAAAACGAATCTAGATAATGCACTTTTATAATTAAAACCATGATTTCTCTCATTGAAAAAATAATACAAAAAAGTTTCAGCTTCCTTAATTGTTTGTTTTTTTCTGTGCTTATTTGTCACACACACACACACACACACACACACACACACACACACACACACACACACACACACACACACACACACACACACACACAACGATGAAAGATTTGCATTGGGTTTGGGAACATTCTAACTTGCAGTACTTGCAAATGTTTTACTGCAGTTTCATAAATAAGGCCATCCCTTTTTATTACTGGATAACCCTTTTGACAGGTTTTATCGCACCGCGGAGCGAAAGGGGGACTATGGTTTTCCCCTCCGTCCGTGCGTGCGTGCGTAAGCGAAGGACCGCATTCGAATTTGGTGAGTGGGTGCAACCCACGTCAAAATCCAAGATGGCCGCCGCCATGTATGTCTCATGCCATGTATGCCTGAACCTTGTGAGCGGAATATCTTGAAAAATAGGCGAAGTACCAACTTCTAATCTGGTGTGTGGGTGTATCCATGCATAAGGAAGAACGCTATTGAAAATTGGGTCGCCATATCAAAATCCAAGATGGCCGCCACCATATATATGGGCTGAACCTTATGAGCGAAATATCTTGAAAAATAAACGAACTACTAACTTCTAATCTGGTGTGTGGGTGTATCTATGCATAAGGGAGAACGCTATTGAAAATTGGGTCGCCATGTCAAATCCAGGATGGCCGCCTTGCGTCCTCCACTTTGTCAACTCACATCACTTCAACGACGGGGGACATGGCGTAACACTTGTTCTCCAAATAAATGGCCAGTGGGTTGAGAGCGTCAGTCACACATAGCAATATGTTATGTGTGTGACATATGTCAATCAACATGCTACGTGTGTGACATACACAAATCATGCTGAGGGAATTCACAAGTGGATACGACTGTTGAACAGCAAGGGTTTCAAATCTGCATTAGGGACAGCCATAAAAATCTTATTTATTCCTATTTAACCCATATATGGGGTTAATAGGGACTATACGTTGCTTTTTCAAAAAACAATAGAACACTTTCAACCCAAATATCAACAAATCAGTATGGTTATCAATTTTCAGCGAAAAAGGTTTCCCAACTTTATTTCAGTTTGTGTCCCTATTCACCCCATTTCATGGTATTTCTTCTGATTTACCAGTCACATTCTTTGACCTCAAACTTGGCATCAAGAGTGTTATGTCTTGGTGGTGTTATTGACAGTGTTAACTGTCAATGTAGAATCCAATATGTGTTAGTGTATATGGAAAAATACAAACGAAAAAAAAATCTAAATTCTATATTGTGGAATTTCATTTTATTTCATCTTTATTTCAATTGCAGAAGTATGCCACTAACTGCAGCAGAAAAACAGCAGCGGTGGCGAGAAAAGCTGAAAGAAGAAGGAAAGTATTATGAGTACAAGGAGAGAAATAAAGAGCAAGCAAGGCGTGGGAGAGAGAGACGGAGGAAGGATTTGAGCTTGTTACCGAAAGCATTGCAGGTGAAGAAGATAAAAGAACGACGTAAAGCTGGGAAGTCCCGAGTCGCAAAATGTAGAGCTCGCAAGAAGATGAATCCCGACCACAGCAACCCCACCACTCCACCAAATCGTGGATATAGAAGCTTGCCAGCCCTGCAGAAAGCGGTAGCAAGAGCCCAAAGAGGTCTTCCAAGCACCCACATCGCAGAAAGGCAATAATACGCATTTTATATTCCTCACATCACACAGAGGATGAATTGCCTGTGCCCTCCACTTCAGAGTGCCTTTGGGTATATTGGTCAGAAGAAAACATTCAGCTCATCGAGAATTTCTATAAGAGAGAAGACATCAGTAGACAGCCTCCAGAAAGAAAAGATGTCATCACTGTGCGAGAGCAAGATGGAACAAAAACAGAGTTCAGATCAGGCATCTCACCTCCTCAATAAAGGAGACACTTTGTTTGTGGAAGAATTCCCAAACATAAAAGTAGGAAAGTCCAAGTTCGCTCAATTGCAGCCATGACATGTGCAGCTGAGAAAACAAAATTACCACATAAGTGTTCCTGTGTCTATCATGAAAACTTTTCCATGGCTATAGATGCTTTGCACAAAGTGGATGCCAGTGTACCTTCTTATTCCCATCAGTTTGCTGAAACCCTTATCTGTGCTCAAGCTACCAAGAAATGCTGGCTGAACAACTGAGAAATGCAAAGATGGCAAAGGATTCTACGACTTGTTACACAAAGAAAGATACGGTCATGCAAATGTGGACTGTGTGGAAAGCAGATGACCAAGGCGGACTCACTCAGCAAGTGTGTGGAAGAAGGCAACTCTGATGACCTACACCAATACATTGCTGAGCTTACCCCTCAGGTTTTGGAGCACTGCTATGTGTAAAGACAGCAGTCACAGGCTTGGAAAGGCATGAAAGACCTGGCGACATCCACAGACTACAACCCACACCAGGCACTCAGTCAGGTGGATTTCACAGAAAATTACACCTGCGTGTACAGCAGGACGAAATCCAGAGTGTGCATTGGCAAAAGAGCCAAGTGAGCATATTTACATCAGCAGTTTGGCATTCTGGATCGTTCAATTCAGGTGTCATTGTATCTGAAAACTTGACAGACACCAAGGACACAATCGTCTCTTTCATGGACAAGATCCTTGACGATCTCCCTGAAGCAGTATGTAAAGTAACAATTTGGTCTGATGGTCCATCTTCACAGTTCAAAAATCGTTATATGGCTGCAGCAATGGTAGCTCTCGAAGTGAAGCATTACAAAAAGATTGACTGGAATTTATTTGTGACTAGCCACGGAAAGGAGTGGTTCATGGAATATATATATTCTTTTGTATACAGTCAAGGCTTGTGTAAGAGCTAACACATTAAACACGAAAACATGCACAGGCACATAAAACATACAATAAAGGGAGCGGGAGAGAGAGGAAAGCACACAAGCGCAACAACAGTAGAGCACAGGGACATCGGTAGAAGGGGAGTGGGTGGCGGTGGTGGGGGTACATGGTATAAAGCAAATAAACACTACTAGGAATTTCAGAATAGAAGGTCGATGATTTGGGGTGTATTAACAGGGGTAGAAAAGATCAATGTTTTGGATGGGGGAAGATATGAGATGGTGGTGAACAGCTGTTTTGAAGACCTGGAGGGAGGAGAGGGATTGAAGAGAGTGTGGGAGATTTTCCAGAGCCGGGAAAAAAGAGAAATGAAAGAGTGAAGGTGAGCAGAGAGTCTTGATTTTGGAAATTTCAACAGAATAGGGCTGCTGGCAGATCTCGTGCGTCCTGAAGAAATATTTGGGGGACAGCTGGGGGAGCTAGGCCTGAGAGGAGTCAGTAGAATACAGAAAGACCACCAACAACCTGCCTGCAGTGAGTGAGTGAAAAGCCCTCAGAATCGGCTTCATTGCAGGAGATTCCAATGATTCTGAAAGCTTTGGTTTCAACAGCGTGAAGCCGAGCTAGGTGTGAGGCAGGAACACCGGCCCAGAGGGGAGAGCAGTATTCCATTGAGCTGCGGATGAAAGCCTTGTTTGTGGTGAGGAGCTCAGGTGTGCCAAGGTAAGGACTTCGCACGACGGAGGATGCCCAGTCGGCGACTGGCTTTGGAGGCCAGCTTGGAAATGTGGTTTTCCCAGGAAAGATCATGGCAGATAGTGAGACCCAAAAGCTTGAGCGACAGAACTTCTTGGAGAGGATTGTTGAGAAAGTCGATGGGAGGGTTGTCCAGTTGTAGCCTAGTCAAAAAATCTGAAAATGTGCCTTTATAGAATGATTGAGGCATTTTTGAGTAAAAGCAAACAAACCACTTTTTCTGGGGTAGTTTTTCATGCTGAATATGAATCTGTTGTTTGCCAAGCCCAAAAATGCGTAATTAGGTCACTAATCAAGGTCAAAGGTCAATGAGTGCAAAATTCAATTTTTTTGAAAAAATGCTTTATTTTACATCCCCTATCTGTACATTTCAATTATTTTACAATATTTTGTCTAGTAAGGTTGCTAAAGCTTTTCAAAATCTTATTTTTAAAGGAAAACGTGAGGACACATCTATGCTCATTTGCCTTTATCTCTGTAAGGGGCGACAATTAGTTTTTGCGTAATTTGCTTGCAGTTTAACCTCTAAATGCACAATGGGGCAGAGTTTTTATGCTCCTATTGATGGTCTAGAGATAGATTTTATAAAGACAGAATCTAAATGTCACCGGTAAACAACATAGGTCAAAGGTCAATGAGTGCGAAAGTCTTGCAATGACGTAACAGTTACTTGCACTTGAAACCATCCCTTTCACTCAACAGTGAAAGTGGCTTCATCTTTCTGACCCCAATGCATTTGCCATGTTTGTCAAATCATTTCCATTCAGACAGAGCAGGGTGTTCTTCAATAGACCCTTAATGATGAAGAATGAATCTAATAGCCTAGCATAAGCCATCTAGTTCGTACCCTAGGCATCAGGCATTAAACATTTCAGGAGTACAGGTAAGGGTCTTTTTAAGATTGTTAAAAAATGAAATATAAAATCAAATGAAAGTAAAGGAATGCATTCTTCTTTGGTGAGATACATGTACATACAAATGTGTAATGTATGCTTGACATCTCACATCATAGGCAGGCCTACATACATGTACATTTACCTAACAGTAGCAAAAAGACAGGCAGGGCATGGGCATTGACGATGAGTGCCTAATGCATCTACCACTAATGAATTAGTGATATCGGTTAGATGTTTTGTCTTGAAGAAGCTTTACTTTGTGTCTTTGAGAATAAGATTAAAACCCGGGCCAACACTGCCTGCGCTTATTCGATCATTTAAGGGCTGTTGCAGTATATCATACAACGTTGTAGTTTTCATGGTCAGAACATGCGTGCCTGGTGCTTAGTTTGGTTTCTGTTTCTCCCCTCAGGCCAACCATGGAACCTATTGCCAGCCTCAAGCGACAGCGTGAGGATGTGTCGTTTGAACTTTGTATCATTTGTCAGGGAACTAGCCAGGTCAAAGATACGATTTTCAACCAGACAAACCAGGGTATTGCTGCCATCAGAGAGGCGACCGAGCTCCGATGCAAACTTAGACACTATGAATTTCGATCAGCCGTGGACAGGCTTTCGACTCTCTTTGCAGAGCCTCCAGAAAGTCTCCCCAAACTTAAATGGCATAAGCTATGTTACTCTGCATACACACACAAGGGGAAAATAAATGCTAAGCTAGCCAAGGAACAAGCGAAAAACGAAAAAGATCCTGAAAGAAAGAGTGTTTCGGCTGAAGCATGTCCGTTTTTACGCAGTAGTACTACTAAGATGAACTGGACATTGTGTATGTTCTGCCAGAACTTTGACAAGAAGCAGAAGACAAGTCGTGTCACAACCTTCAAAATGAGTAATGAAATTACGGAAAAAGCTAAATTTGTACATAACATCTTAGTCCGTACTGCAAATGAGAATGATTTAATCTCAGCTGAGGCATGTTACCATGTTAACTGTCTTAGTAAATTCTTTAGGGATGTCAAAAGGGCGGAAACTGAAAGCAAATCAGCAGACATGGCGATATCATGGTTGTGTCAAGAGCTGCGTCACTCTGCTGAGAAAGGGCACGTATTTGAACTATCTGCAGTGTTCGAGAGGTACAAAGAGTTAGCCAGTGAGTGCGACGGCACAATTCCTACATCGTATCTTAGTAGACTGGGGACTTTTAAAGAAACTTTGTCGAATTGCATTGGAGACATTTATGAATTTCTTGTGCTAAGAAATTTGGCGCCTTCAGAGAAACAAACTTTGCTTCTTCCACGACATTTCAGTCACATACCTCTTTCAGAAATGGTGTGCGGTCAGAACAGTGCAGACTATATTCCCATATTTAGACAACAGGATGATCATTTTCTGTCTTTAGTGCACGTTGCTCTGCAACTCCGCAGTGATATCATGTCACATCCTGCATTCGAAGGTTGCGATGTAAGCGAAAAAGCAGAGTTGGCAAGTGTACCACCATCTGTACTCATGTTTGTGAATATCTTGCTTGGAGGCCAAAGTAGTGTCGATGCTGAGTTTGACGAAAGTGAGATGTCTGAAACTGGTTGGGTGAAGAAGAGAAGGGTCCTTAGCATTGGACAAGACATGGTCTATGGTGTATGTGGAGACAAGAAGGCACCGCCTAAACACGTTGGAATGGGTATGACGCTGCACCAGTCAACTCGATCAAAGAAATTAGTTGAGCTATTCCATAATGCTGGGCACATAATCAGCTATAACCGGGTTCTTAGGTATGACACTGCCATGGCTGAAAACACTCTGAAAGCGCTTGATCAAGAAACTGGGGCAGTTGTTACCAGCAACCACCTGGTTTCGGGACGATTTGTGCATTTTTCTGGCGACAATATTGACATCAATGACTCTACCCTAGATGGCAAAAATACATTTCACGCTACTCAGTTAGCTGCCTGGCAGAGGGGGCCATCTGCTGAAAGCGGTCTTGGAGACATCAAACCATCCAATACGTCAACGTTGGATATACCAACAGCAGTTGAAAAGATCCAACAACAGCAGTTCCCGACACCATCAAAGAAGGTCACAGAAGATGCTGAAAAATTCATTTGCCATATCTACAAGGAACCATCTGAGAACTGTAATCAAGCCCGCATTAAACTGTTCAACAAATGCCATGCAACGGAGACCCTACCTCCATCTAGTGATGCAGCAAAGTTCCACATAGAGCGTGCAAACTACCAAAGTTTCATTTGGAGAGAGGCCAGTAATCCAATGACAGATCTGCCACCGCCGACTGATTGTGGATGGAAACTCGTTGATGACAAGTTGTCACCGGTTCTTACAACTTTACCGTCAATTCCAAAGGGATGCCGAGAACTTACTCAGTGTGGTTGCAAGAAAGGTTGCAGTTCTGATAGTTGCTCTTGTCGGAAGTGGGGGAAACAGTTCTGCACTGAGGCCTGCAAGTGCAATGCCAGTGAAACACCATGTCGAAACAGGCCAAAGTAGGGGGGGGGGGGGGTCAGAGCTTACACAGTTAAGCTAATTGGCATTCCCCTGGATGGCTCCTCCTTCCAGCCAATCAGTCTAACAGACTGCAATTGATTCAGGATTAATTAAGAATACATGTGATAATGATCAACTGCCTGCACTCCAAACATGTTTGCCATGAAGTGCATTTTGCGCCTTGTGCCATGTAAGTGCACTTTGCGCCTTGTGACCGTTAGCCTTAATTAAGTGGCTAATTAGTCAAATATTGACATTTAGTGTAGAAAACAATCTTGCTATTATATAGGACTCAGGTAAACCACTTCACTGATGGTATTTAAGGCAACAATTCAAGTGAATTAAAACAGTATGTCAAAAAACGAAAAGTTGCTTCATTACGGATATATTCACAAAAATCTGATTTTTTCCCTTCACAATTCCCTTTACTTTCATAATTGTGAAAAGCTGTAGTAACCTTACCAGACAAAATACTGTAAAATCTATCTATAATTCCAGTAATCTCTGTGTGTTTGTTTGTTTGTACGTTTGTTTGTTTGTACGTTTGTTTGTTTGTACGTTTGTTTGTCTGTGACCGCTGTTTCTCGACAACCACGGGTCCGATATACTTGAAACTTGCCAGGTATATTGCTGGGGACCCGAGGATGTGCCTTTTCAAGGTTTCATATTAATCGGACAATTACTTACCGAGCTATGTCCAAAAAACGATTCAACCAATCAGAGAGCAGCGAGCTATCGCGTGTGCCGAACGTGGCGAACACACTCTGCCTCGGATGGCACATTTGAGAGCGTATTCATTTATTTCCCGTCGGCAAACTATGTTGGCGCTATATTGGCGTTAAACGATGTTTTAAAACTAATTAAAACCCCGGGGGGATTGTCACTGTACTCGCAAGCCGTTCGCCGTTCGCTTTGGCGTTGCGAATGGACCAAAACATTTCATGAACCAAACCATTTCATGTAAAGCGTTCGCCGTTCGCTTTGGCGTTGCGAATGAACCAAAACATTTCATGGACCAAACCATTTCATGTAAATAGAGGGGGGGATATAATTTTAGATATAGATATAGTACGGGCATGCCCTAGTAATTGAAATGTACAGATAGGTGATGTAAAATAAAACATTTTTTCAAAAATTTTGAATTTTGCACTCATTGACCTTTGACCTTGATTAGTGACCTAATTACGCATTTTTGGGCTTGGCAAACAACAGATTCGTATTCAGCACGAAAAACTACCCCAGAAAAAGTGGTTTGCTTGCTTTTACTCAAAAATGCCTCATGAATTCACGTTTCCCAGAAATTTGACTAGACTAAGTAGAGAGATGATGTTTGCTGGCTCCCTTGAGGGTAGACACACTTGTGCTGAGTTTTGTGAAAGTAACTGAGATTACAGTTTTGTGAAAGTAACTGAAGACTATGCCTTCAGTTGGATTTGCCTTCCATTAGGCAAAAGCAAGTTGCATCAAGGCAACTGCCTCACCACAAGATTCAGTGTACCATGGGCGGGAGGAAGGGGATGCCAACTGAAGACGAGATGGGATTGATCTGTGCATGAGAGAGAGAGAGCAATTTACTTTGGAAGAATTCCCAGGATTGGTTGATGTCAGAGGCAGTAGAGATGGTAGACCAGTCCAGATGATTGATGGCTGCTTGAAGACTATGCCAGTCGGCCTGAGTGAAATGCCAGACTCGTTGACGCTGAGGAGGTTGTCTGAGAATGGCCAGAGAGATGGCCACGTTAACGAGCAAATTATCTGATGAACCGATTGGAGCAGAAGAAGAACAGCAGACATTTGCAGGGAAGTTGGTCATAACCAAGTCTAGAAGAGATTATACTCCGTTGACTGAGATCTGTGTTGGGAAATTGACAGATTGTGTCGGTCCCAATGAGTCACAGAATCAGTGGAAGTGTGAAGAGATTTATCTGAAACAAGGTGAAGGCTCGCAAGAACAACGTCACTAATGCTCACAATTTCATAAAAACTACAGAAGACATGAAAGTGACGGTCCATCATATGGCAGAGGAAGAAATTGGACATCAATGAGAACCATTTGAGCATGTGTTGTCAATTGCACAAAAGTTCAGTCTTGAGAGTAGAGATCATAGTCCACATCTACGACATAAATACCAGTTATGTCGAAGCTCCACCACATGGAAACAAAGGACGGAAAGCCAGCAACCTGCTTCTTCACCTTTTATGGGTATACAGCGACGCCATCCCCAAACATTAGTTAGTGATTGCGTAGATGTGGACTATGATGGCATACTCTATCCTGGAGAAGTGAAGAAGGTTGTGGGGGCTGAACCTAAAGTATCTGTCATGGTAACTGCTGGAAAATTTTGGAAGTGGCCTGAAACAGAGGATAAAGATCTTCTACCATCGTGACAAAATAATGAGAAAGCTTTCAGCTCCAACAGTCGTTGATGCATGTGGACAGTTCTTTCTCTCTCTCTTCTCTAATTCTTCAGAAAGAGGCACACTTTTTTGTAAGCAAAGGTTATCTGTTTTTTCCTCCCTTCCTTTCCACTAGTCAGTGCTGCTTGCTGAATGTTAAAAACCAAGTACTGCACTGGGAAATAGAATAGAACTTAAATATACTGGATATTGTTTAATGTTGTCAAACATTTTGGTTGTACAGGAAAAAAAAAGAAGCTTATTTGAAATCAATTATTAGTATTCAATTTTTGACCTCACCATCAAAAAAAAGTAGGAAGTTTCGAATTAATGTTGAAAACCTCAAGTAATAACTGTATTCTGGGTAAATCTGATTCAGATTGTCAGTTCTTATATACATGTAGATCTTGCTTAATCTATCCTTGGTGATCATCTTTCATGTGCAACAATTAATATATTTTTCAAATTTAAGTGATTATTGCATATAACATGTTTGTATGCAGTTTAAATTTAATATTAGTGTGTGGCTTCATGCCCTTGCATGCAAAATGCAGACTGCCATCATTTTAGAATTATAGACTGCAAATCAAGAAAAGGTATGTACACCTGTATGCCTGAATGTAGTTTGTGTACATACATGTACAGAATATGTACTTTTACATTTAATACCAGTTACAAGGAGAAAAAAAAAACATGTATGTATTGTCTCATAATATTCAAAGAATGCAAGTTCACACACACATCTTGGTTTTTTTTTACAGATAATTCAGTAAACCTTGAAACAAATTTTGCTTTTCTCTTTTAAACTTTCTGCACATTGGACATGAGCAGACTGCTGAAGTCTCACTTGGGAACTACCTTGTACATGTATGAGAAGTTTCTGTTAATTAAGTCTTTAATGTGAGCACAAAAACAGTCACATCATTTTCTTTGTTTTTATTTGTCGGTCTACTTGATTAAATATTTTGGACATGTTCATGCAGCAAATAAAAGACACATTTTTCTATAGAATCTGAGTTTGTTGTTGCTGTTTTCTGATTTCTTTTTTTTTTTCTTTTCTTTTTTTACTTAATTGAATATCTGTACTGAAATTAAATGTTCATACTATACGTAAGCTTAACTACAACAAATTTAAGTTTTTGCATACAATGTTTTTTTTTTTGAGGGAGTGCATTTAGCTCGGCAGAGCAATGGTCTTCCTATACTGGGGGTCCTTTTTCGAGTCCAAGCCAGTGTGCTACACATGTAGTGCTATTAGCTAAGATATTAAACCCTATTTGCCTCGTCCCTCAGAGAGGACTCGCAGCCGTAGGTCCCCAGCTTACTTCCCCACAAGTATTTATTTGCTTTCTTAGCATCCCAGGTTGAATAAACCAAAGCAAAGCACAATTTAACAAAATGTAAGATATCTCAAATTAAACTTACAACATGGATCCTATTTTCTCCATGCTTAGACACAGTAAAAAGGAGTTGGTCAGTTACGTAACATCAGTTACCGATCCTTACGCATTCAAATGGCAATAAGTAATAATATACCAGCTTAAATTCCTTACTTCATTGCATAGCTATAGTCTGCAATCCAATCATAATCTCACATGAAAATCATCTTCCTAATTCCACAGGTACATGAGATATCTGAGTGCAATTAAGTACCCTGATTTGCTGGGATGAATGATCACGGTGTGTACGCCGGTTTAGAATAGGTACACCGTATCCCTGCGCATCGTAAGAGCGTGACCAAGGGTTGGCGTCAGGAAGGGCATCCGGCCATAAAACATTGCCTCAAACAGGGAACCATGATTGTCATGGGGCCCGCAAGGCTAACCCCCGCTCTAGTGGGGAAAATGGCCTTAAAACGATCATTCATTCCTTCATTCATTCAATTAAGTACCCTTATTTTTGGTCTCTTTTTTTTTTTTTTTTTTTTTTTTTTTGCATACAAGATCAAGGCTCGTGATCACACAAAAGGACAAAACGACACATAAAACATAAAAGGGGAGCAGTAGACAAGATGGGGAACGAGTGGGAAGGACACAAACACAACTTTTGAGAGCAGGGACATCGTGAGATTTTGGGGGGGGGGGGGGGGTGGGAGAGGTATAAAACATATGGACACTGCAAGGACTTCCAGGAAAGAAGTTGGAATTTCAAAAAAGTGGATCTGGGGTGAATTAGTGGGGGTAGAAAAGATCCAAGGTTTTGGATGGGGGAAGATAAGAGATGGTGGTGAACAGCTGTTTTAAAGACCTGGAGGGAGGAGTGGGCTTGAAGGGAGTGGGGGAGTTTGTTCCAGAGGTGGGAGAAAAGAAGAATGAAAGAGTGAAGGTGAGCAGAGAGCTGAGATTTTGGCAGTTTAACCATAAGAGGGTTGCTGGCAGATCTTGTGCGACCTGTAGGAATATTTGGGGGACAGAGAGAGAGCTGGGGGAGCAAGGCCGGAGAGGAGTCGGTAGAAGACAGAAAGACCACCAACCTGCCTGCGGTGAGTGAGTGAAAGGCCCTCGGAGTTGGCTTCATCGCGGGAGATTCCAATGATTCTGAAAGCTTTGGTTTCAACAGCGTTAAGCTGAGCTACGTGTGAGGCAGGAGCACCGGCCCAGAGGGGAGAACAGTATTCCATTGAGCTGCCGATGAAAGCCTTGTATGTGGTGAGGAGCTTTGGTGTGCCAAGGAAGGACTTCGCACGACGGAGGATGCCCAGTCGGTGACTGGCTTTGGAGGCCTGCTTGGAAATGTGGTTTTCCCAGGAAGGATCATGGCAGATAGTGAGACCCAAAAGCTTGAGTGACAGAACTTCTTGGAGAGGATTGTTGAGAAAGTCGATGGGAGGGTTGTCCAGTCAGTCTTTCCGGAGAGACATAGTAAGAGTGTGAGATTTGTCAGGATTGAAAGATATGTTCCACTTGTTTGACCAGTCTATGATTTTGTCCAGGTCTGCAGAGAGTGAGGAGGTTGCAGACTGCCGATCTGAGGGATGAGGAATGGAGCGGCAGAGAGTGGAGTCATCAGCAAAGAGATAGAGAGGATTTTCCAGAGAGTCGGAGAGATCATTGATGAAGACCAGAAAAAGCACAGGGCCCAGAGCACTGCCTTGGGGAACTCCAGCCTGAACAGGAAGGGGCGATGAGAGAAATCCATTCAGGGCCACACATTGACTTTAACCAGAGAGGAAGTCCGCAAGCCATGCGTGGAGATTTCCATGGATACCATCGGAGGAGAGTTTGGTGCACAGAGCTGGGTGCCAGACCGTATCGAAGGCATGTGATATGTCAAGGGAGACTGCTCTGATTTCCTGTTTGGCATTGAGGACCTCCATCCATTGTTGAGACAGCAGAAGCAGCAAGTCCAGAGTAGAATGACTTGGTCTGAATCCAAATTGATGATCGGAGATCAAGCCATTGGAGAAGAGGAAGGATTTGATATCCGAAGCAATGATAGATTCCATGACTTTGCTGATAATGGAAGCAGGCTGATTGGTCTGTAGTTGCAAGTATCTGTTTTTGCACATTTTGTTGTGTAAAGTGGTAATGTTTGCTGATTTACAAGATGCTGGCAGATGACCTTGAGCAAAAGAGAGGGTGAGATAGATTGGCCGAGCAGGGTTTCAGGACCCATGGGCTGATGCCGTCTGGTCCAGTTGCAGAATCAGAGTCGAGGTTTGACAAAAACTTCTCCACCTTGTCAGGAAAGAAGGACGCAGAGTCCAAGAGCAGTTGGGTAAGGCGGGAACAGAGAGAGATGGGTTTGGGACACAAGATTTTGAGGCAAACACAGAGTTGAGGCATTCGGCTTTGTCACGTGCGGTGGCAACTGTGTCGCCATTTGAGGTAAGGGAGGGGATGGAGGGTGAACAAACACCAGAAACGGATTTGGCCATACGGCACCAGGACTTTGAGGAAGGAGACAGGTTTGAGAGTTCATTCTTGAGTGTGGAGAAATGGTGCTTCCTGGCACTCGTGAGTGTAGACACACTTGTTCCAGCCTGAGAACCCTCCGAGCTTGGGGTGAACAAACTGAGATTGCGTTTAGTTGGATTAGCCTTCCAAGAGGCAAAGGCAAGTTGTTTCAGGGCAACTGCCTCACCACAAGATTCAGTGTACCATGGACGGGAGGAAGGTTAAGACAACTGAAGACGAGATAGGATAAATCTGTGCATAAGAGAGAGCAGTTTGCTTTGGACGAATTCCCAGGAAGAATTGATGTCAGAGACAGTGGAGATCGGAGACAAGTCCAGATGATTGATGGCTGCTTGAAGACCGTGCCAGTTGGCCTGAGTGAAATGCCAGACTCGTCGACGCTGATAATGGCCAGAGAGATGTCCACTTTAACAAGGAAATGATCAGAAGAACCGATTGGAGCTGAAGAACAGCAGCAGACATTTGCAGGGAAGTTTGTCATGGCCAAGTCCAGAAGAGAAGATACTCCATTGACTGAGATCCGGGTCAGGAAATTGACAGATTGTGTCTGTCCCAATGAGTTGCAGAAGTCCTTTGCTGAGATGCCATGACTGGTGAGAGAGGAACCCACACCCAACCAGCTGGCATGATGACAGTTGAAGTCGCCACATATGAGGAAGAGAGAGTTGGGATGAGTGGATAGAAGTTGGTCCATGTTGTCAGACAGCGAAATGTAAATGGAGTCATCACTGTTTGGAGGACGGTACAGAACACATATGAACAAAAGGTGGGAGTGGAGAGGAAGCCGTAGCCGGAGGTAGTCCTGGGAGTGAGGTGGAGAGAGGGCAGTGCAAGGAGAGTGAGGAAGAGTTTTTGATAAAGATAGCAACCCCACCACCAGGACGAGGCTCAGGTCTATCATACCGGAGGAGGGAGTAACCAGGAAGAGATATTAAGGAATCAGAGACAATCTTGAAGGAGGAAAGTTTCTGTTAAGCAGATCAAGTTTGGAATGTCAGAATCAACCTGAATACAACAACACACAACATGCATTTTAAGGCCATTTTCCCTGCTAGAGCGGGGGTTAGCCTTGCGGTCCCCATGACAATCTTCTCCATTTTGTCCTATTTTCTGCATCTCTCCTTGTTAACCCCCTTGCCCTCATTTCTTCTTCCACCATCTTTAGCCAAGTCTTTCTCGGTCTTCCCCGTCCTCTACTTCCTTCTACATTCATTTCCATCACTCTTCTCAGCAAGTCACTTTCATCCTTCCTCAACACATGACCAAACCATCTCAACCTGTTCCTCTTCACAGCCTCAATCACATGCTCTGTTCCCATCATCTTTCGCAATTCATAATTTGTCTTCCTCTCTCTCAACGATACTCCGCACATCCACCGAACCATTGGCATTTCCACCCTTTCCAGCCTTCGTTGCTGCTCTACGTTCATTACCCACGTCTCTCTCCTATAAATCATAACACTTCTCACACATGCAGCATACACCTTTCCCTTCAGCTTCAACGACACTCCCCTCCTCATCAGCACGCCACTCAGTTCCCAAAACTTCTTCCATGCACATCTCACTCTAGCAACCGTTGCCGAGTCTGATCCACCTTCTCCATTCAGCATGTCTCCGAGGTAGCAAAATGTTTTCACACCTTCCAGCTTCACGCCGTCTCCAAGATCCAACTCAACATTTCCTCCATCTGCAGCTCCCTCTGTGCACACCTTACATTTGAATGTAGCTTCCACACTGGTTAATGACCCTCTCAGACCACTACATTTTTGATGAACCCACTCAGCGCAAATTGTACATTGAATTGAGTTCACTCCGACACCCTTCCGGCACACAGCACATGCCCACTTCCCAGTTCTTTCCACCTCACCACATGCTTTACCACTTGCCATCACTTTCGTCTTTCCGATATTCACCTTCAGACCTTTTGTCTCCATGCATTCCTTCCACTTGTTCATCTTTTCCTTCAGTCCATCCATCCTTTCCACAATCAACACCAGATCATCTGCATACAACAACTTCCATGGTAAGCCCTCCTTTACGTTCTGAGCCAGCACCTCCATCACAGCTACAAATAGTAGTGGACTTCGTACCGACCCCTGATGCACTCCCACCTTCACCTCAAACTCACCACTGTTCCCGTCCTTCGTCCTTACAGCTGTGCGTGCTCTTTTGTACATTGCCATCACTACTCCGATCAACCATTCCTCCATTCCTAACTTCCTCAATGCCCATGTCAATACTTTGCGTGGAACCCTATCGAATGCTTTCTCCAGATCAACAAACCCAAGAAACAACTTCTTCCTCCTCTCCATGTACTTCTCCTGCAAGTGCCTCACAATAAAGAGCGCGTCTGTCGTTCCTCCTCCTGGCATAAATCCAAACTGCATTTTGTCAATCTTCACCTTCTTCCTTACCCTCCTCTCCAACACCCTTTCCAATACCTTCATTCCATGCTCCAATAACTTTATCGCTCAGTACGAGCCACACTCCAGAGGGTCACCTTTCCCCTTGTATAGAGGGATGAGGGTACTCAGTTCCCAATCCACTGGAATGCGGCCTTCTTTCACCACCAGATTACAGATCTCTGTCAATCTCTGTCATTCTCTGTCATTCACCTGAATGGAGAGATCAATCAGGTTTGAGCGAAGGCCCTGGATGTTTGAGGTCCATCTATCTATAATTCCAGTAATCTCTGTGTGTCTGTGTGTTTGTTTGTTTGTCTGTGACCGCTGTTTCTCGACAACCACGGGTCCGATATACTTGAAACTTGCCAGGTATATTGCTGGGGACCCGAGGATGTGCCTTTTCAAGGTTTCATATTAATCGGAGAAGTAGTTACCGAGCTATGGCGATTTCTTTACCAAACTCCGCAAGCCGTTCGCTTTGGACCAAACCATTTCATGTAAATAGAGGGGGGGGGATTGTCACCGTACTCGCAAGCCGTTCGCTTTGGACCAAACCATTTCATGTAAATAGAGGGGGGGGGATTGTCACCGTACTCGCAAGCCGTTCGCTTTGGACCAAACCATTTCATGTAAATAGAGGGGGGGGATTGTCACCGTACTCGCAAGCCGTTCGCTTTGGCTTTGCGAATGGACCAAACCATTTCATGTAAATAGAGGGGGGGGATATAATTTTAGATATATATATAGTACGGGCATGCCCTAGTCTATCTATAATTCCAGTAATCTCTGTGTGTGTGTCTGTGTGTCTGTGACCGCTGTTTCTCGACAACCACGGGTCCGATATACTTGAAACTTGCCAGGTATATTGCTGGGGACCTGAGGATGTGCCTTTTCAAGGTTTCATATTAATCGGAGAAGTAGTTACCGAGCTATTAGTAAAAGTAACGCAAGCCGTTCGCTTTGGCTTTGCGAATTGACCAAACCATTTCATGTAAATAGAGGGGGGGGGGGGGTTCTACCGTACTCGCAAGCCGTTCGCTTTGGCTTTGCGAATGGACCAAACCATTTCATGTAAATAGAGGGGGGGGGGGGTTCTGTGGTCGTTACTGCCACGTGGTTTCAAAGTTTTTTTTTGTTGTTGTTGTTTGCACGCATGTTTTTTTGCACCCACGTACGGGCACGCCCTAGTACCTTTAATGAAGAGAGAGGCGGATCATCTGGTGCAAGACAGGGGAGGGTAGGGGTGGGGTCAGATGAAGGATGAGAGGGGGCGGTAGGGAGAGCAGTTGATAGTGTGTCAGAGATTACAGAAGAGTTACAAGAAAGGGAAGGATGAGGAGGATGAAAGGTTTGATGGTGAGGGGTTGTTTGAGGGGTGTGGGGGGGGGGGCAGAGGAAAGTAGAATGTTGGGGGAGGTGGAGGTATGAGATGGAAGGGAGATGAAGTGGGGAGGAGGCAGCTTTGAGGATCAGGGGGAGGGGGGAGAATTGGAGAGGGATGGTAGGGGGGGAGATTTGAAGGGGAGGGGTTGGGGGGGAGTTTTTTAGGGGAGGGGGGAGCTTAGGAGGGGAGGGGCAAGGGGGGGATATTAGGAGGGGAGGGGAAAGGGGGGAGATTTGGAGGGGATGGGCGAAGGGGTAGTTGAGAAAGTGGATGATTAATGAGAGACGAACATTTATAACAAATTGGGTTTATTGTGATTTTCAAGTCAGAGATACGTTTAAGAACGATAGAGGAGGGGTGGAATGAGGTTGAGTTTAGAGCATGGAGAGAGGAAGAATTGTAAGAGATAGAATATTTTTTTGAAGTGGAATGAGTTGAGGGGGAAATTGAAAAGAGCCTTTTAAATAGGAAGAAAAACAGCGTGTTGTAATACAGTGAAACCTTGACTTACGAGTGCACCAACTTACGAGTTTTCCGAGATACGAGCCGTCGCTCGGGCGGTTTATTGCTTTGAGATGCGAGCCGAGATCTGAGTTACGAGCTTACGCCACCCGCCACCAAGTGGGTTCCGGTCACGTGGTTATCTTGCCGTGCAAGTATCTCTGCCGTATATCGCTGCTGCTTTGTTTTCGCATTTTGGTTATTTTGGAGTTTACGCCACCCGCCACCAGGTGGGTTCCGGTCACGTGGTTATCTTGCCGTGCAAGTATCTCTGCCGTATATCGCTGCTGCTTTGTTTTCGCATTTTGGTTATTTTGGAAAATTTCTTAGTTTTAACCATGGGTCCTAAGAAATTGAGTGCCAAGGGCAGTACTGAGAAGAATCAGAGGATGATGTGCTTGGATATAAAACACGCAATCGTCAAAAAACATGAGCGAGGTGTGCGTGTTGTCGACTTGGTGAGGCGGATGTGAAGGCAGCTGAAGATTTTATTATAACTTTTGCCGAACTGATAGAAGCCGAACGATACATCCCCCAGCAAATCTTCAACTGTGACGAGACAGGGCTCTTCTGGAAAAAGATGCCGAGGAGGACGTATATAACGGCAGAGGAGAAGAGCATGCCAGGCCACAACTTGTTCAGAGTGCCGGCGATAACTCGCCTTCTCTTTGTGGAAAACACGGAGAGATCCTTAACATCCAACAACTAATGGGACGCAAACGGGGCGCCCAGTTTAGCGGTACACACATTGATGAATCACCCTGCCTGTGATTCACCCATGACAGGTTATAGCTAGGTCGGGATTCAAACCCAGGCTGGACAGTTTAGAGTCAAGTGTGCGTACCTCCAGTCCAGGCCATCCTGCCAACTTGTATGCTGCATACAGGTGAAATATAAAGCGCGAGATATTTTTATATATACTGTATATTAAAAAAAAAATTGGTGTGGTTTTTGGCGGGCTGGAACGGATTAATAGCATTTCAATGCATTTTAATGGGGAAATTTAATTTGAGAAACGAGCAAATTGAGTTACGAGCTCGGTCACAGAACGAATTAAACTCGTAAGTCAAGGTTTCACTGTATATACCTTTTTGTATAACGTCAGTTACCCTGGAGTTTTCACCCATTGCTGGAGAAGAGATAAAATCAGTGTGAAAAGCCTACAACCCTGCCCTTCCTGGCACATAACCTTAATAACCATCATGAGGTAATAGCCCTGTCGGTCTCAATTACTGCTCTGTATTGGGTTGAACTAGCCAAGAAACCTGCATCTGTAACGTCAGTTACCGTGGAATCGCCCCTCACTTTCTATACCCACGTTCCCTCGTCCCTCCCCTCTCCAACCCCTTCAACATTCCACCCGATCCCACCCATTTCCCCCAGGCTCAGTATTTCCCCAGGATCTCCACTCAGACTATATAGTATATACTTCCCTCCCTCACCCCCAGCCCCTCACACACACACTCTGATTTCCCCAGGCATAGAACGGCTCGTATTGTATATTGTACATATCCGGGTCATTTTCACGATAGGGGCACAATTAACGGTGAAGAATGTCCACGGTGAATTTGTCTATTTAAGTACCAGTTGCAAGCTGTTTGTTGACATATTCAATTAACCACCCATTTTCTTGAATGGAAAAAAAATTGTTTGGGTAGCCTTCCTGCATAATTAAATACATAAGCTGGTCAAAATGTGTCTTAAATGTCCACTCCGTTATCCTGTCCAAACTGCAAACTGTAATTGTCCCCCGTCGCACCGTGGAGCGAAAGGGGGACTATGGTTTTCCCCTCCGTGCGTGCGTACGTGCGTGCATAAGCGAAGGACAGCATTCGAATTTGGTGTGTGGGTGCAACCCACGTCAAAATCCAAGATGGCCACCGCCATGTATGTCTGATGCCATGTATGTCTGATGCCATGTAGGTCTGAACCTTGTGAGCGGAATATCTTGAAAAATAAGCGAAGTACCAACTTCTAATCTGGTGTGTGGGTGTATCTCGGCATAAGGAAGAACGCTATTGAAAATTGGTTCGCCACGTCAAACTCCAAGATGGCCACCACCAATATGTCAACCTTGTGAACAAAATATCTTGAAAAATAAACGAACTACTAACTTCTAATCTGGTGTGTGGTTGTATCTACGCATAAGGAAGAACGCTATTGACAATTGGGTCACCACGTCAAAATCCAATATGGCTGCCGCCATGTATGTCTGAACCTTGTGAGTGGAATATCTTGAAAAATAAGGGAAGTACCAACTTCTAATCTGGTGTGTGGGTGTATCTAGGCATAAGGAAGAACGCTATTGAAAATTGGGTCGCCACGTCAAAATCCAAGATGGCCACCTCCATGTATGTCTGAACCTTGTGAGCAAAATATCATATCGTAGCATGTTTTCTGCGTCTTCCACTTTGTCAACTCACATCACTTCCCTGAGGGGGGACCTAGGCGTAACGCTTGTTTGAAATCTAAATTTAGTGGTGTAGTGGGGGGGCCAATGTTTTCCCGTTGAATTCAAATGTTAATTTGTGGACACTGGTTGGGTTGTCTTTAGGGATGATAGAAGTTGTAGAAAAAATATGTCTCCATTTTTTTCAAGTTCTTTATAGCGGCCATTTTGGATTATCAAAATGGCGTTTGTTGAAAACCGAAATTGTCATTATCTTGGCTTCTAAATGACCTAGAGTGTTAATTTTGGTGTCCAAATGTACATATTTGCGGATACTTAATCCAATAAACACACATTTATACACCTACATATGATCAAAAGGGTTCTTATGGCAGCCATCTTGGATTTTCACGCACTTATGCCAACACATATATATATTTTTTTCCATCATTTTCACTTCTAAATCACATAAAGGCTGGACTTTAGTGTTCAAATGTACACTTATAATGTCTTTGTGCAATATTTTTAGTTGGCAGTGTTCATTGTTACATTGAAGGATCTCCATCCTCCTCATCATCAGTGTTATCGATTCCCATGGGGCGCTCCTGACCCGTGTTACCACACACCTCTTCATCTGCCCCACACATACACATCTCAGAACAGTTGAGATGCTGAGACCTGCATGAGCAGTGAGACATGCATTGGGTCTTCTTGCAGTTACATTTGATTAGATGTGTGATGGCAGCTGGGGCTGGAGGGTCCTTGGTTGTGATGGGCACCAGCTGATCTCCTTCTGCTCTCCATCCATGTTCTGTTGGTTGTGGAAGCTGGGGGTCCGGTACATCAGCCTGATGCCACACCATGGCCTGGAAATGTGCACGAGCAATGGCTTCATGTAAAGCTCCCCGTGTTGGTGGCAGCTTCTGTGCCTCTAGCTGTTTCTTGGTAAACAGTCTCCACCTCAGCTTGCCCACATCCACAACTGTAGTACGAGGCTCATACAGCTGGCATACAAATGCCTCAATGTCACTTTCTGTGTCAGCTCTCAGCTCCTCAGAGGCCCCAAGGTCATGAAACGCAGATACCACCTCAACAGAGCACCTATTGAGGGCTTGCCAACATGTGAGCTTTCCCTTGCCGGCAAACCGACCAGTCTGGTCTGCTCCCGTGAATGCATGGAATCCTGGTAGGGCTGCAGCCTTCCTGACACCAAGTTCATGTACTATTGGTTCCAGTGAGATTTGCCTCTTCTTGTTCCCCACACCCGTGATGAAGTATGTGTCTTTGCATAGTTCATGGTACCGGTGGAGTGCTAGGATGAATACATCAGTATCAGGTGACTGAATGTACAGCTGTGTTGCACCTCTTCGGACGGCATCTAGACTGTGACTGTGACACAACCCAGCAGCCCTCAGATGGGGATGCTCTTGGAAGAATTCGTCCACATAGAGGTCGAAGAGGGCTTGGACAGTGGTGATGTGGGCCTCCAAAGCCCTCTTCATGTGCTTGGCTTCCAGTATTTGTCTGGTCGTTGTTGGGCCATAGATATCAGCCTCAGACCAAGCCTCGTCAAGACCACTGTCCTCTATGGCATTCCCAGCAGCCCTCAGTGCAGCCATCACAGTGTGCATCTCCCCTAGTCGCAGTACCCACTTGCCTTTGCAGTCATCTCTGGTCATCTCCAGCTGTTTGGCTCGCTCATACAGGGCCATGTCTAAGGTGATCACTGTCTTCCTATCGGGACCCATGACCATGCAGTTGATTTGCTGTGTCTGTTTCAAGACTGTTATCAGTGTTTGCCATTCATGGGCTGGTGCTGCTACCAATGGCAGGGCGTTGACCTCTGTCAGAGGCTTCGAAGAGGAGAGCAGTGAGTTGTAGGCTGTCCAAGTTGGGATATCGTGATGCTTGATCCTACTGCCAGGTGGTTGTTTTGGATCGTGGACGAGTGACCCAACAGGGTCAGCATGCTGGGGTTCTGCAGCTTGCAGCTGGTCATCTGGTGGGATGATGTCGTCTTGTACGTCCTCAGCTTCAGCTGTTCGCATGATTGTGCGTGAAAGTAGCCACACTGTGTCCGTCGCAGAGTACGGCTTGGTGACATCTGGGTTTGACCGTGTCTTGAAGCTATACGTGGTACCTGTGGCAGATTGTTTGTTTGGTGCTTGGCAAGGAACAAAGTCTGGAGCAGTCAGAACCTTGAGTGAGCGGTGTCTGGCCTTTCGGTCATGTAGTGTCAGTGTTCTATGTTCATCTGTGGAGGGTGCATGTTCCCGTCGTTGGTAGAGTGCCCAGGCTGTAGCATGGAGTGTCCGCTTCCCATCAGGTGTGTCTTCATTGAAGTCACTGTTGTCCACTGCAAAGAAGACAAACGTCCCTATGCGCATGGTTCTTGGAAAGTATACACCCTGTTCTGTCGTAGACTCTATGACTGAGTTGGCCAGCTGTGTCTCCAACCGCAAGATCCGACTATAATCAACAGACAGACCGAACCCATGCAGGAAATCCAGAAGCTTCTTGTTTCTGGTGGACTGATGGACTACAATGGCAACGGCAAGCTGCTGTGGCCATTCTAAGCGATGGCGGAATGGTGCATCTGGCTCTTTGGGCTTGTACGTGACTTGGCGTTTTGACTTGTAGCCGTACATGATGTTCTGACTGATGGTTATAACATCTCGATGAATAGTGGCTGAGCGCATAGTCTCTGGCTCAATGCTCGTGGCTGGTCCTTCCAGTAGCCAGCGGAGGAAAGCATAGAGTACTTTGGGTACATGCTTTTCAGCATCATCAGTGTTCATTTCTCCTTCAAATTGCCATGGGTGCTTGTTCTGACAAGCAATGGCACTGCGGAGAACAGAGGCACTCTCAAACAGTTGTTCGATGTTTTTTTCATTTGTCTTCGTCATTGCATCTTCGACAGCTGCATCACGCACGGCAGTGGAGAATACACAGTCTGACTCGTTTCGACGTTTTGGTTTCATGAAGTGAACGTCATCAATGTGAGAGTTGATTTTCTCCTTCATGCCTTGGGTAGTAGGTGATGGGACATTGTGCACACCATTATTGTCAAGAATCCTGGAGTAAACCGACTTCAGGTCAGACATGTTGAGAATTTCACCAGCTTGGAGTAGAGAGCGAACAAGGCTGACAAACTCAATGTCTGCGGCTATTTTGATAACATTAGTTTCTTGCAGTATGTGTTCTTTGTCATCACTTGATGTCCCACTCTTGGGAGCACGTTGGACATTCTGCACCCAGCATGGGAGATGATACTTGACGTCGATCGCATGAGCATCATGTGCACTGATGGCAGCACTCAGCTGAACTTTCCACTTGTGGTTGCTGCCTTCTTCAACAGCTTTCTTCAGCTGTTTACCTGCGTTGAACGTGCATACAACATGTACACTTTCCTTAGTGACCTCTTGACAGAAGAAACAAAGGTCTCTGTTGAATGGAGTTGATGATGAACGTGTGAAGCGAAGAGTCTCGTCTTGCGTAGAACCTGAGGTACTTGCAGCGGCAGGTGCAGAAGAAGGACGTCCACACCTCTTATGAAGATGCTGGGTGTCGCCATGTTCGCAGGCTTTCTGGTGGCGAACTCTAGCACGCTCCAGGTGAGCAGTGTTGCATGTAGATCCATAACATGCCCGGTGCCACTTTGCTTTATTGTTCCTCAAGTCAGTGGCAGTGAAACAGCTTAATCGTTCGCTGATCTGTTTGAAGTCGGCATCACCATATCGTGCCCTCTCCTGGATGAACTGGAGAAACTTTGCATATGAGCCCAGTGCTGGCTCAGTCACTAGTGCACCTTGGGGATCCTGGCACTGAATGCAAAGTGTGAAATCAGTTTCTTTCTTGGTTTTCTTGCTTTTTGGCTCCATCATAGCTCAGGGTCACGAATCTGGAACATACAAATAACAAATAACAATTAAGATAGATGTGCATTAAGTTAGATTTTGGACACTGGTTCGGCTGTGCCATAAAAACCTATTTTTATCCCTTGTAGGTTATTAAAGAAGGTTTCATTCAATTCTCTATCCCCAAAAATGTACAACTGGACACCAGAATCGAAACTCTAGGTCATTTAGAAGCCAAGATAATGGAATTTTACGTTTTCGACATCCGCCATTTTGAAAATCCAAAATGGCCGCCATAAAGAACTTGAAACAATTGGAGACATATTTTTTCTAGAACTTATATCATCCCTAAAGACAGCCCAACCAGTGTCCAAAAATTAACAAGCAATTTCACCGGGCATTTCAATCTGCTACATTGGCCCCCCCACTAGTGTTCCTGTGTATTCTGAGAGCCTATACCAATCCAGATCCGTATGGGGCTACTTGAACTGAAAGACTCTTCATGGTAAACTCATCCTTAAGCCCTGCTGTGATTTGCGGTCATAAGAATAGTCATGGTCCAGGTATGGTAAACCATATGTCTTTACTGTTATCCACTGTGGACAGAAGTGATTTTCTAATTCCCTGTGCGGATAATAGGAGTCTCTGCTGTTGCGCCAAGGCCATGAGGTCTTCCGGTAGCCATTTTGAAGCCAAAATGACGTTGAAGAAAGCAGACTGTTTGGCAAAGTGCCAGGGAAGTTTATGATTTCAGAATGTCTCACAAATTCGCCGTCTTTACCGTTAGTCCAGTTCACAAGCTAATTGTGTGGAGACAATGCAGATATGCTGAATAGTGACTTAGTAATTGGTATTGAGGTGGATTTTGATGTGAAATGGTAGCAGTGGCGCATCATCTTGGACCCACTGAATGAATTATGTCTTTACCGTTACAATGTGGGATAACGGTAAAGACACCAAGTTAATGGTAGGGACATTTCAGGCCTACTTTTCTTCCTACAAACAAATTACGTAGTTTTAACAGTTTAACATCATTTTTAACATTCTGTATTTCATTTCCAGGCTGTTTGCACGTCAGCAATGCCTCGGAAGTCGAACAAAGAGGGGCCGAACAAGGAGGCAATGAGGGCTTAACGAGCCAGGTTGAAAGCAGATCCTGTTGCGTATCAGGCTTACCTAAAGCGTGAAAAGGAACGCTACCAACGTCGAAAATTGGCCGGAAAAATCACCACCATCCACGCATTACCACCGCGTGATCAGAGGCCCCTACGGCGCAAGTGGCGGAACCAGAAGGCTAAGCAACGTGATGCAATGGTAGCAGAAGCCGTGCCTATTGTTGATGTTCAGACACCTCCATCCACCCCTGCTGCAGACCATGTGCATCCATCCCACCAGAAGATTGCTGCGCGTAAAAAACTGCGGAGAGAAAGTAAGAGAGCTTATCGCCAAATAAAGAAGCAGGAGGACACTATCGCGAGGTTGAATGCAGAGGTTAGGAAACTTAGCCGACGATTAGGCAAGAATAATACTTCATTGCCTAAAAATTCCGATGATTCGTTTGCCTCGCCACGAAGTAAGGCCGATATGCTCATTGAATCTGGTGAGAAAACAACTTGTATTTGGATTTGCTCTGTCAGGGGAACTGAGTCACAAGATTCAGGAAAATGCAAAATCGCGTAAATAAACGCAGGCCATCCATAAGGCTGTGATGGGGCGCATCCTGAGAAAGTATAGGCTCATAAACAAAGCCAGTCGAGACATCGCTTTTTCAAAAAGGCGACAGAGCCCAGCAAGACAAAGCATTTGGTGGTCGCCTTGCCGAGTTTGTTCACAAAAAGCGAGATGGGCTGGGTGATACAGCGAGACTAGTGACTGAGTTTTACCTTCAGGACATCAGCAGTACGCCTGCTGCTGGCAAAAAGGAAACTATCACCAGAAACAAATGTAAAATGCAAAAGCGGTACCTTTGCCATTCTCTTCTGAATTTGTACGAGCGCTTCAGGTCTGAGAACCCTGCAGTCCATGTCTCCTATACCTCGTTATACGCGCCTCCGACCGTTCTATGTAGTTGCACCGACAGTTGATAGTAGAAATACTGTGCAGTAGAGGCTCCATGCTAATAATGAGTTGAAAGCACTCAGACTTCACCAAACAGGCATACTAAACCATCGCGACCTGGTGTTGCTAATGTCAGGTGTTGTGTGTTCTATAAATGAGAAATCTTGTATGTACGGTGAATGCACGAAATGCGGCAACCTGTCTTCCATTTACAAGGATGGTGAGAAACCAACCGACACTTCAGAAATCAAGTACCACGAGTGGCCGTCCTTTACGGAAATGAGGAAGAATACCTATGGAAAACCTATTGAGGTGAAAGTTCAGGCTAAAGTAGCCGTGACGAGTACCGTGCACGATCTCTGTATGTCATTCGAGGAAGAATTCTCGGCACTGATGTCTCATCAGTTTCAGATATACAACCAATTCCGAGCTATTTGCGACCTCAAGGGCAGTTTATGCTCTGACGAATGTTGCTTGCAGATAGACCAGTGAAAATTATTCATGTAAGGGGGCCAGTGAAGTGCAATCTATGCACTTCGGTGCCAGTAGGAGGCAGGTCAGTCTCCATACATGTCATGCCACCCTAGCTCATCCAGAAGGGGGGGTTGTTCACGAAGTGTTACTGTACTTTCAGTGAAGGCATAATCCTGCAGGCATATGGGCCCACTTGAAACCAGTTCTTGCAGATCTGAAAGAGAAATGTGTACGTGACATTCACTTTGTTTCTGATGGCCCGACATCGCAATATCGAAACAAGACAAATTTTCAATTGCTCAGCACAATTCCTTTTCAGATGGGTTTCAGGGCAGTTGTGTGGAATTTTTTAGAAGCCGCACATGGTTAAGGGCCCGCTGATGGAATAGGTGCAGCGGTCAAAACTATGGCTGATCAAAAGGTTGCTTTTGGCACTGATGTTCTCAACCTCGGTCAGCTCCTCGAGGTGCTGCAGGGTAATTTGAATGTGTCGCTTGTTGAAATAACTTCTGACCAAATAGATGAAATGGAAGATTTCATTGAAAATCTCACACCAGTTCCCGTCAAGGGAACGATGAAAATACATCAAATTGTATGCGTTGAACAGGGGACGCTGAAACACCGTGAACTGTCGTGTTATTGCACTAGGTCTAATGGTCAGATTTCCTGCCAGTGTCACTCACCTGTGGAAGTGGAGATATCTTCAGTTCAAGGGCCAAATACAAAGGCCTCCCTTAGTGCGGGAGTAGAATGCAAATTGTCACTTGAGCAGAAAGAACGGTTTCAGCGTCACTGGCAGGAAAATTATGACGTTGTTGTCGATGATCTTGAATCCTTGTCTGCCGAGGATCGCGATGATTACATGTATTGGAAAGCTTGGCGAGCGGCAAAATTGAATGAACAACAATCGGAACCGCTGATTGAGCAGGCATACTGTTACTATGCTGTGTATTTCACAATAAGGTCCAAGGGAACCTTCTATATAGGTCGAATGATGGAAAGGGCCGGTGAGACCATAACCATGAAATTCCTTGAGAGTTGGGGATCGGGTGAAATTCAGATATGACTGGCCCAAAAGGGATGATATAGAGTCGGTCAGAAAAATTTATTCTGACCAAAGTGAAGTTTGAGGGACCACCCCCATTCGAGCTCGACAATGAGCAGCTGGTTGCGATTCAATGCGAAGTCAGTGAATTCCAGAGAGTTTGATAATTTTCTTCACTGATGAAGTTATTCAGCGTTAAGGATTTTCTGTATTCTTTCATGTGGCTTTTGTAATAAAGCAACTGCTTCATTGATATTTCAACCTACGTTTAAATTTCGATTTTTTTCTGTGGAATAAATACCTCGACATGGAAATGGGAATGCACCAAAGCGCCCGAACCTCGTCATACTCCTCGGCCTATTTCCATACCCTTTACCATGGCAATTATGCGGGCCTATCTTGTTGTGCGGAGAAGCTAATGATCCACCTACATTGTCCTGCTACCCAATAGAGCCACACGGGGACATGAGGAGCTGGTCAGTGGAAATATGATTCTGCCACCAAGGGACATAACAGAGTTCAACCTCTGGCCTTAGGCTATAACTGGATTGTCTTTACCATGTTTGTCTTTACCGTGTATCCTCTGTTAGTACTATAACATTACATCTTTACTGTTATGTCTTCACCATTCGGGCAATAACGGTAAAGACATAACGGTAAAACAAAAAAACTGTTTTTCTGCCAAACTACCCCAAATCTAGCGTTGCTGATTACAGGCAACACTCCTGGACATAAATAGATTTTTTTGAACCACAAATAGGTACTGTGAATGCAACTTCATTTCTGCATTTTGTCTTTACCGTTATTGTGCCCCTATTGTGAAAATGACCCATCCGATATTGTCCAATATTATTGGGTCAGGCAGGCTCTCTATTCAGTTAATACCAAGTATTATTACCTCTGCCACTGAAGGTGAGTGGGGGTTATTTTTTCACCCCTTTCGTTTTGTCTGTCTGTGAACAGGATATCTCAAAAAGTTGTGGATGGATTCGGACAAAATTTGGTGGAGAGGTTGGGTATGTAACGAGGATGAAACGATGAGGATTTGGTGAAGATTTGAATCCGGATCTGGATCAGAGAATTTTAAGTGATTCTTCATCATTGGGTGATATGGCTAAAACCGATGCACAGTATTGTGTGATGTCCCAAAAGATTATGGGCGGATTCAGACAAAACCTAGTGGACTGGTTGGGTGTGTGACAAGGACGAATCCATTGGATTTCGGTGAAGATCCACATACGGATCCGGATACGACAATGTTTTCATTTTACGAAGTGATTCTTCACGATCGTGATCGGGCCAAAAACGATGTATAGCATGGTATTTCAAAAAGTTTTGGATGAGTTATAAGAAAACCTGATTGAGTTGGTTAGGCGACAACCAGCCAATTCGATTTTGGTTCATGTCCGGATCCAGATCCGGCCTAACGGTGAGAAACAAAACATAAACTGTTCAGCCTGGCGGGGGTACACGCTCTATCAAGTGCCGTTCTAGTTTTATTACGTTATGACATGTTGATGCTTCACAATATGACATTTGTGTCAACTACATGACATGCCTGTAATTAATTTAAACTTGGTAATTAAGATATAGTGTTTGGAGATAACTAATTACTTGAACTTGACATATTTTTAGTATAAACTACTTCTGTTTTATTGTTGAATTACAATTGCAGTCAATTGTCTCGGCATTATACTGCTACATGACACAAGTCAACTACATGGCATGCCTCGAATGAATTAGTTCATTGAATATACATTTTAATTAAATTGGTGCTGTTGTCTATTTTCGGTGATAAGGGGATCATTTTAAAGCTGTTCTTGAGAAATTTCCAGAGAATCGTCAATCATTTTGAAATTCAAAATTAAATACCTGTTTTGTCTTAAAATGATGGGAATACACATCAATGTGACATACACAAAGATATATTGAGGAGAGGGAAAGAGAAACATGAATAATTACTCGAGGCAGAAACAGCAAATAATTATTGTGTACTATCTTTGGTACCTTTTTATAACCCTATTTGTGAACGTCCGTTCAGTTGTGCCTCATGGACAGCCGAAGGAAGTGACTTAGAGAGAGAAGTGGGGGAGGGGGGGGGGGGTAACTTTTCACGACAAAAAACATGGTTGCATCAGATTGAGTCTAGGGGCGTGGCAACTCTCGGATAGAAAACGTAAACTCAGCCATTCCATGTAAATGTATACAGGATAATGAAAATTTGATTTAACTGTAGATGTTTAACATTACTTATTTTCCAAAAGGGTAATACTTGAATGGTATAAATCCAAAATTTCATGAAGATCGGCCTAATGATTAGCTGTACGTAGCCCGTAGAACATTGAGAAAAGGTTAGTACAAATATTGGTTAAAAGATGGCTCTCTCAGTCTGGAATTTTCCATAAGTATTGCATCAGCCTCTGCTCAACCAGAAAGCATAGATAGACAAGTACCTCAAGTATGATGAGGTGCTTAGGCTGTTCCTCAGCATTTGCAGTCATTTTTTCGAGATTTTGACTTTGAAAACTGCCCAGAAAAAGGTCACGCGAGTCACGAAGGTAGGTATAATTTTTCATTTCCTATGAAAACTACTAATAGTTGAAAATGGTCATTGATATTTGTAATTGATCTCATGGTACTATAACAGAATATGCCTGGAATGATTGAGATGAGTCATCAATTCCAGAAAATATATAACCTCTTGACATGTCACGCGAGTCACGGCTGGAGTCCTGTCACGCGAGTCACGTTGAAGGGTTACACTGAAATGAAGGACTGACTGATAATACCATTATAGCCAGTGTTCTTACATAGCCAGGTAGCCATAATCTCTTCATTTCTTGACAGAACTGGTAAAATGCCACCACTCACACCAAGGGAGAGGCAGCAGCGGCGCCGCCAAAAATTGAAGGACAATGACATGTATGGAGAATACAAGACAAAGCACGCCCAGTACTGCAAAAGGTATCGCAGGACGAACAAGACCAATATCGAAAGGTTAACCCTGGTCGAGAAGGCCCATGTGCTGGAACAAAAACGAGCTACTGAGCGTTCCAGACAGAAGAGATGCAGGGACAGAAAACGACATGCTCAGCTGGCGCTACGAGAACAGCCGTTGCAACAAGCTTTACCATCAACACCGCCAGTAGCAAAAAGCCCGAAGGCGTATTCTGCCAAACACTCCCTCCATCGAGCCAGTAACAAGGTGAGATCTGTCCTCCCCAAAAGTCCTGGGAAAAAACGCGCCGTTTTGAGGAAACTCGCCAACGAATTTCGCGTGGCTATGAAATGGCCGGAAAAGAAGTCGCGAACCACACGGATTGCCACAGAAACAGCGAGTCTCGTTCGAGACTTCTACCAAAGAGACGACATCAGTAGGATGGCACCTGGCAAGCGGGATGTAGTCACTGGGAGAGACATCCATGGAAAGACAAAGCTGCAAAAGCATCATATGGTAATGAACATTAAGGAGACATATGCGACCTTCAAGGAGGAGAACACTCAAGTAAAAATTGGCCTCAGCAAGTTTGCTGAATTGCGTCCGCCAAATGTTCTCCTCAGTTCACAGACACCAGCCAATGTATGTCAATGTACGTATCATCAGAACTTCATCATGGCCATTGAAGCTCTCCACGTGTATATTCCAAACATCCCATTATACACAAAAGATTTCTCGAAGTCCTGTTTGGTATCACCTGAAGACAAGAATTGTTGGTTTGGCACCTGTGCTCATGATGGCTGTGGATTCGGTAATGTGTACCCACTGCCAGATGACCTCCACTTCAAGGACGGACGAGCAAAGTGGATGAAATGGCAGGAAACCAATGGACGTATCAATAAAATCGAGGAGAATGGTACAATTGAAGAATTGTATAATTATGTACATTCGATCGCTCCCAAGTTTCTGAGGCATTGTTTCATCAAGAGAATGCAATCGAAGTGAACAGTTCTGTTCACCTGGTGGAGGTATGCTCTCTACTGAGTGCCGTTCTAGTTTAATGACTTTTTTTTTATAATGAACAATTCTCTGGATAAGTGGATGTGCATGAGAGAGACCTCATATGTCGTTCTAGCTTCGTACATTCAAGTGGCTTCTGACGATAAAAAGCCCACTACATACACCTGACTGACTATTTTCCAGGCAACGCCGAGTAATTCTGGTAGTTTGAAAATAAAAAGAAGGATTCTTTAACTTCCTTTTTCTGGCTACAAATTCCATGTAAAGTCGTGGCCAAAAATATTGGCACCCTTGCACTTTTTTCAAATAACTCACAATTTTCTCGAAAAATAAGTTGAAATTGACATAAGTATTTGGTCTCCACAATTCTTTATTTCACTGTTAATATTACAGAACCTTTGTTTTTGATTCAGAACTTAATATATCCTTTTAAATCAGAAAATAAAAAGAAATGGCATTGACAAAATTATTGACACCCTCGACTTAATATTTGGTAGCACAGCATTTGGACAAAATAACTGCAGTCAAGCACTTCCTATAACCATGAATGAGCTTCCTACACCACTCTACTGGCAGTTTGGCCCACTCTTTTTATGCAAGCTGCTCCAGTTCTCCCAGATTTGAAAGGTACCTTCTCCCAACTGCTGTTTTCAGATCTCCCCACAGTTGTTAAATGGGATTTAGATCTGAACTCATTGCTGGCCACTTCGGGACAGTCTAGCGTTTTGTCTTGAACCATTCCTAGGTGCTTTTTGGAGTGTGTTTGGGGTCATTGTCCTGCTGCAAGACCCATGACCTTCGACGGAGACCCAGCTTTCTGACACTGGGTTGAACATTGCGCTCCAAAATGCCTTGGTAATCTCGTGATTTCATGATGCCATGCACACTTTTAAGGCAACCAGTGCCAGAGGGAGCACAGCAACCCCAAAATATCACTGAACCTCCTCCATGTTTGACTGTAGGGAAGGTGTTCTTTTCTTGGAAGGCTTCATTTTGTTTTCTGTAACTGGGCAATTCCACAGGTTGATGGACATGGCTTTGAAAATTTAAATGTGAAATTTCATGTTTCAATATGTTTTTAAACTGGTTATACATGCAAGTCAGTGAAACAAACAATGAATTGTCATTTCTGTTCGAATTTTTTGAGAAATTAGTGAGTGAATTGAGAGCAATTTTTTATGGCAAAAAAGAAGAAAAAATCTGAAAAAGTAGGACTTGCATTAGAAGTAGGTACTTTTTAGATAAGAAATATTCCAAACTCATTTGTGTGTCCAGACTGTGGTGATCACATTTTCTGAATTACATATATCAGTTTGATGATACCTTATCATTTTGAATGTAAAAAAGTGCCATGGTGTGCCTCTTTGTATGATGTAACGTGAGTAGCCGAAAAAGCACATCTGTTTTCTGAGATGAACTTCTTTATTGAGTACAAATCTGGTAGTTCAAATTTTCTTCGTTCCAATGTCTCTTGATTAAAAAATTAATGTTTTATTAATATTCATGGGCACATTTATTAATAAACAGCTAGCAAATGTGGTGTAATGTGAGTAACTGTGTAACGTGAGTAACCGATGGTGTAACGTGAGTAACCATGTTTCCTTTGGAACTAAATGTAAAATTACAGCCTGTGACTACATGAAAGTGCTCTGGTGTATGTAAAATGAATTTAGTGATGTGTGTTACCCTAAAACAATAGAGGGCTGTGTAAACAAAGGAGTCTACCCATCATGCAATTCACTTTCTCATGACCACATGTTCTTATGTTGCACATGTCTACACTCAACTCTCTGATAAACTGTACATCACAAGGGAAATTTACCTTTCCTCAGGGTGAGTACACTACCATTTATTGTTGAAGTACAAATTTATTGCAAGAATGGTTTGCTCTTCATTCAAAATTATTTGGAAAGTCAAATATTAAGAAAATTATGCAATATCATGAGTTCCATCTAGATGACCTATATTTACTGTATGTACTGTACTGTACATGTATGTATGTATAATGTATGCTAGCAATTTACAAGGCAGATGAAAGGACTTCTACAATTGCACAACATGCTGGTATTCCTTATTTGTACATTCATATTTATTTCAATATTAATCAAGATTATTTGAGAATGAACCTGGTATACTAATTGTCCTTTTTTGTTTACATTTTTTTTATAGCAACAGTATTATTTCACGTAACCTCCATCCTAACCCACAAGTTTAAGTTACATATGTTGTGTGCAAAGTATGATTTCCTAGCATAGAAATGCTAGTTTACACCAGATACATTAGTGCTCATGATGAGAATACATTAAAAAGTTATGATATTTTAAAAATGCATTGTTTATTGTTGTTTCTTTACAGAAAAATGCCTCTTACAAATATTGAAAAACAACGTCGCTTCAGGGCAAAACTGAAATCCACTGGACAATATGATAAGTTCAAGCAGCAGCATCGTGAAGAAGTCAGGAGATCCAGAGCAAGAATCAAGGAGGAAGAACAACGTCTACCAGAGCCAGTACAGCACAAAATAAAAGAAACAAAGAGGAAATCTACAAGAAACAGAGTTGCTGCTTGGAGGAAGGCAAAGAAAGAAAAGGCTGAAGCAGCAAAAGCAAAACCGACTCAATTCCGCAGTGCTCAGGCTTTTTGCGAAAGCTACACCAAGAGCGAGACGTGTGCTGCCTCAAACACCCAGCAGAAGAAAGGCAGTATGTCGCAACCTCTACAACTCTGAATTTGGCATGGATGTAGCTTCAACCTCCACACAAGGAGCTTGCAATGATGCCAAATATTCATCACTGAGTCTTCCCCCAAGAAACAATAGATGTCATTCTTCAGTTTTATGAAAGAGATGACATTAGTCGCCAGACGCCAGGTAGATAATGTTATAACAGTGAGATCAAAGGAAGGGAACAAAACAAAAATGCAAGTTCGACACTTAACATCATCAATCATGGAAACTTATGCCCTATTCTCCAAGAAATATCCTGATGTTAGGGTTGGCAAAAGTAAATTTGCAGAACTAAGGCCCAAACATGTGCTACTGAGTAGCAAGCTACCCCCATAACGTTTGCTTATGTAAATACAACGAAAACTTCATAAACGCAGTTAGTGCCTTACATGATGCATCGCCCACCTTCCCTGCCTATTTGCATGAATTGCCAGAACGATTTCTGTGCAAAGAGTCCACAAGAGATTGCTGGTTCAACAATTGCAGCTCCTGCAAAGATGGTGCTGGCTTTAGAGAGAACTTCACATATGAAACAGGAGAAGCAAGGTGGTACCGTCTGGAAAAGCACTGAAGACAACAGGATCATCAAAACTGTCGAGGAGGGCACCACAGATGAGCTTGCTGCATTCATCTCTGATTTGCTGCCGCAATTTCTAGAACACTGCTATGTGAAGCGCCAACAGGCAGTGTTCTACAATGGAGAACAGGGAAGAATTGAATCTTCTTCTGAAGCACTTATCCAGATTGACTTCAGTGAAAACTGTACATGCGTCTCCCCTTACGAGATCCAGAGTGCCCATTGGAATCAAAGGCCTTTTGTGAGCCTTTTGAGGCCTTTTCACTGTAGCAACATGGCACTCTGGATCTCTTGGATCACAGGTGATTGCATCGGATAGTTTGGTCCATTCTAAGGACACCGTAGTAGCATATGTTGATGAGGTTTTGGATGGTCTTGCTAAAACTGTCAAATTCGTCTCCATTTGGTCTGATGGCCCAACATCGCAATTCAAGAACAGATATATCGCAGCAGCCATACTTCCCCTTCAGAACAAACATCAAATCAAAATTCGATGGAATTTCTTTGCGACGTCACACGGTAAAGGTCCTGTAGATGGGATAGGAGGGGCAGTAAAACGCCATGTATGGGGACAAGTAGCATCCAGGAAAGCACTTGTCTCAGATGCAGTAACATTTGCAGCAGCTGCCAGTGAAATGCCTAATGTTACTGTGACAGAGCTGCGTGATGCTGAAATTGAGGAGAGAAACAGCAACCTAGATCTCAAGACAGTGTTTGAAGCTGCCCAGCGGATTCCTGGTATCGTCAGCATGCATTGTCTGGAGATAGTACAGGATGAAGTCTCTGCCCATGTTCTTACAAAGGACACATGCAACAACACATGCAGCAGTACAAGTGACACCAGTGCAAATGTGGAATCTGATGTTAGGGTAGGAGATTGGTACGCAGTGGAGTACGAGGAGAAGCTGTATCCTGGAGAAGTGCTGGCTATTGGTAATCACAATGATTATCAAGTTTCTGTGATGGAGCAAGCAGGCAAGTACTGGAAATGGCCCAAACAACGAGACAATATCTTTTACATCAAAGAGAACATGAAGAAAAAAAATAGAGGCCCCAGAAGTTGCCAATAACTGTGGCCACTTCAAGTTCTGTGAGGAATTTTAACAATTGGAACATTGCCCTATGGAAAGATGCAGAACATTGTTGTGCTTGTGGGTTTTTTTCAATCCCCAAAATATTTCATATTTCTTTGTGATACCTTGCTGCCTGCTGATTGACAAAGTATTTAAGACATATTCATTCATTAATATTCAGCACTAGTATCAAGAGTGCAGGTTAAGAGAAAAGAGCCTAACGATGCAGAAAATGAACTGAGGCTGGGAGGTCACTTTTTACATTTGTACTTTATGATATGCATACTGCTTACTTTCTTTTTTTTTCTTGTGTTTTACCAAAATTTGATGAATATGACAGTGATATACAGAGTATTATTACTTATCATGTCTTTTGAATCTAAATAAGTTGATTATCAGTTGATATCACCCCAAAAAATTGACAAATGATTCGGATAGAGTAAGGACAAAATGTAACGTGAGTAACCATAACGTGAGTAACCGTAACGTGAGTAACCATGTTTTATGTCTCCTACATCAAAATTATTATTTTCAGAGGTTTTCTTTTACCAACAAGATGTGACCCAGTATTGGGATTGTACAGAACATAAAAAGTTTTCTTCTTGTAATACCTCAGATTAGGACATTTTTGAAATTTGTAGTCTTTTCATTATATGCATGTCCACATTATGTAACGTGAGTAACCAACACATTTTTGTGGATATAACACTAACAAAATTCTTTTCTGAGTTTCTTTCTTTATGCTTGTTGTGTTCTTTATGCTTTATGCATAAAAACTCTTTATGCTTTATGCTTTATGTTCTTTATGCTTGCTCCCGGTGTGTACCCTGGATAAGAATAGGTACGCCGTATCCCTGCGTGTCGTAAGAGGTGACTTAAGAGGGTTGGCGTCAGGAAGGGCATCCGGCCATAAAAACATTGCCTCAAAAAGAGAACCATGACAATTACAACTACATATGGGCAGGGTACAGCCCAAAGTGGAGATCGGTTTCTGAGGTTTGGGACATGGAATGTAGGGACAATGACAGGGAGATCAGGAGAAGTGGTGGAAGTATTGGTAAGAAGAAGAGTGGACATATGTTGTGTGCAAGAGACGAGATGGAAGGGAAGTGGTGTGAGAATGGTGAAGGGTAGGCAGGGACAGAAATACAAGTTTGTGTGGCAAGGGTGCATGGAGGGCGTGAATCGGTGTTGGTGTCCTGTTTTCTGCGGAGTTTGTTGACAGTGTGGTGAGTGTGACTAGAGTGAGTGATAGGTTGATGATGGTGAAAATGATGATTGGAAAGCTCTTGGTGAACGTCACCCCAACGTCATATGCTCCGCAGGTTGGTCGGAGCGATGAAGAGAAGGACAAGTTCTGGTGTGTGATAGAGAAGCTGATGGAAAACGTGAAAGATGAGGAAGTTGTTGTGGTAGGAGGAGACCTAAATGGACATGTGGGAAGGAGTATGGATGGTTTTGACGGAGTTCATGGTGGTTACGGATATGGTGTGAGAAATGGAGAAGGTGAATAGATTTTGGAGTTTGCTGATGGAGCTGATTTGTTGATTTGTAATACTCGGTTCCAGAAAGAGGATAATAAGCTTGTTACATACATGTCAGGTGGGTCGACGACAACCGTTGACTACCTGATGGTGCGTAGGCGAGATAGAGGGCTCCTCCGGGACACAAAGGTGATCCCGGGGGAGGAGGCTGTTTCACAGCACCACTTGGTTGTCTGCGACGTAAGGGTGAAAGGTGCGAGGAGAGCTCGGCGGGTGAAGTACCAACCGAGAATGAAGGTGTGGAGGTTGAAAGAGGTGACAGTAAGGGAGGCATTAAAAGAGAGGCTGAGTCGGGTCGAGGATGCTGTGGTTGAGCTTGAAAGTGGTTGGATGTCAATGAAAGCTAGTCTGTTGGGAGCCGTTGGTGAGGTATGTGGATGGACAAAAGGACCACCGAGGCACTCGGAAACATGGTGGTGGGATGATGAAGTTGGAAAGAGGATTGACGAGAAGAGGAAGAAGTTCAAGGAGTGGCAGAAGGCGAAGGGTACGGGAGCAGAAACAGCAGAGCATGAAAGTTGTAAGGCAGCCAGGAAGGCTGCAAAAAAAGAGGTAGCAAAGGCGCAGGAGGCATGTAGGAAAAAGTTCGGAGAACGCTTGGATTCGGAAGAGGGTCAGAAAGCAGTATTCAGGATTGCAAAGCAGACAGCGAAAGAGAGGTGTGATGTGATGGGGGTGAGTTGCTTGAAGGATGAAGTGGGACAAATCGTTGTCGACCCAGATGGAATTAAAGGAAGATGGAAAAGATATATGGAAATGCTGTTGAATACAGAGAATGAATGGGATGGCAACATAGAGAGTAACCCAGTTTTAGGACCGGCAGAGAAGATAACTGAGAAGGAAGTTGAGGAAGCGATAAAAGCAATGAAGGGTAGAAAAGCGGGAGGGCCGACGGGAGTTGTGGGAGATATGTTGAAGGCAGCAGGAAGTTGGGGTGTGAAAAGAATGACAGAGATCTGTAATCTGGTGGTGAAAGAAGCCCGCATTCCAGTGGATTGGGAACTGAGTACCCTCGTCCCTCTATACAAGGGGAAAGGTGACTCTCTGGAGTGTGGCTCGTACCGAGCGATAAAGTTATTGGAGCATGGAATGAAGGTATTGGAAAGGGTGTTGGAGAGGAGGATAAGGAAGAAAGTGAAGATCGATGAAATGCAGTTTGGATTCATGCCAGGAAGAGGAACGACTGCGGGAGCAGAAAGACGCGCTTTTCATTGTGAGGCAGTTGCAGGAGAAGTACATGGAGAAGAGGAAGAAGTTGTTTCTTGGGTTTGTTGATCTGGAGAAAGCATTCGATCGGGTTCCACGCAAAGTATTGACATGGGCATTGAGGAAGTTAGGAGTGGAGGAATGGTTGATCAGAGTAGTGATGGCAATGTACAAAAGAGCGCGCACAGCTGTAAGGACGAAGGACGGGAACATTGGTGAGTTTGAGGTGAAGGTGGGAGTGCATCAGGGGTCGGTACTAAGTCCACTACTATTTGTAGCTGTGATGGAGGTGCTGGCTCAGAACGTAAAGGAGGGTTTATCGTGGGAGTTGTTGTATGCAGATGATCTGGTGTTGATTGCGGAAAGTATGGATGGACTGAAGGAAAAGATGAACACGTGGAAGGAATGTATGGAGACAAAAGGTCTGAAGGTGAATATCGGAAAGACGAAGGTGATGGTAAGTGGTAAAGCATGTGGTGAGGTGGAAAGAACTGGGAAGTGGCCCTGTGCTGTGTAGAAAGGGTGTCGGAGTGAACTCCATTCAATGTACAATGTGCGCTGAGTGGGTTCATCAAAAATGTAGTGGTCTGAGAGGGTCATTAACCAGTGTGGCAGCTACATTCAAATGTAAGGTGTGCACAGAGGGAGCTGCAGATGGAGGAAATGTTGAGTTGGATCTTGGAGACGGCGTGAAGCTGGAAGGTGTGAAAACATTTTGCTACCTCGGAGACATGCTGAATGGAGAAGGTGGATCAGACTCAGCAACGGTTGCTCAAGTGAGATGTGCATGGAAGAAGTTTCGGGAATTGAGTGGCGTGCTGATGATGAGGGGAGTGTCGTTGAAGCTGAAGGGAAAGGTGTATGCTGCATGTGTGAGAAGTGTTATGATTTATGGGAGCGAGACATGGGTAATGAACGTAGAGCAGCAACGAAGGTTGGAAAGGGTGGAAATGCGAATGGTTCAACGGATGTGCGGAGTATCGTTGAGAGAGAGGAAGACAAATGATGAATTGCGAAAGATGATGGGAATAAAGCCTGTGATTGATGCTGTGAAGAGGAACAGGTTGAGATGGTTTGGTCATGTGTTGAGGAAGGATGAAAGTGACTGGTTGAGAAGAGTGATGGAAATGAATGTAGAAGGAAGTAGAAGACGGGGAAGACCGAGAAAGATTTGGCTAAAGATGGTGGAAGAAGAAATGCAGGCAAGGGGGTTAACAAGGAGAGATGCAGAAAATAGGGCAAAATGGAGAAGATTGTCATTGGGACCGCAAGGCTAACCCCCGCTCTAGCAGGGAAAATGGCCTTTAAAATGCATGTTGTTGTTGTGTTGTTGTTTTATTTATGCTTGTGTCGTTTATGTTGTCTACTACAAGCTATAAGTAAATAATAAACTTCATTGCATACGTTTAGAAATTAGACCTCTTTGAATGAGTCATTGTTGCTTCAAATGTAACGTGAGTAACAGTGGAATTGCTCAAATATCGAGATGTGCTTTATCAAAAAGCTCTAATTTGGTCTCATCTGTCCACAGGACATTCTCCCAGAAGTATTTTGGCTTGTTCGGGTGTTTTGGCAAACTCAAGTCGGGCTTTGTTATGTCTCTCTCTCTCAGCAGTGGTGTCCTCATGGGTCTGCTACCATGGAACCCCCTTTCTTTGAGTTGGCGACGGATGGTGCGAGTTGAAACTGTCATACCTTGTGTCTGAAGTTCAGCTTGGATCTATTTGGCAGTTGATCGAGGTGCTTTCTCCACCATTTGAACAATCTTTCGCTGCAATCTTTGATCAAGCTTCCTCTTGCGGCAACATCCAGGGAGGTTGGCTGCAGTGCCATGGGCTTTAAACCTTCTGTTAACATTGTGTATGGTGGACACAGGACCATCAAAGTCCCTGGAGATGGACTTGTAGGCTTGAGATTGTCCATGCTTGGCTACAATCTTGTGTCTGACCTCCTCAGATAATTCTCTGGTTTTCTTTCTTTTCTCCATGCTCATTGCGGTGCACACAATGACACAAAACAGCAGAATGACTCATTTTCTCTATTCAAACTGGTTGAATGAGTGATTTTTATATTGCAGGCACCTGCAACTCACCACAGGTGAGTTCAATTCCAAAGTGAAGGAGAATCACCTGCTTGAAATCTAATTATTTCTAACAACTTCTAAAAGGTGCCAATAATGTTGTCAAGTCCATGGCCGATGAAAACCAGCCTTGGGCGGATCGCCGAACAGTTAACTCCGAGGCTGCAGTTCGAAACTTGGTGGTATCTGTTTGGCGCACACGTTACGGGAAGGAACTGAGGTCTTACCTTTACGGACGGTCTCACGGGGTTTATTCCTCGAACCCACAAACACAGATACGAGACAAGGAAAATTCACAATTCAAGAAATGAAATGCAACAATAATGATTTAATGAACATAAATGGAATACGATAAAAATGAAAGGTGAGGTAAAAGCTAATATCCTAATTTGAGACGTCTCTACTCAGACACACAAAACAGACAAGGGGAAAATAAAATAATGTTCTTTGTTGCTTATCGCGGCCGACACTCGCCACACAGCTCTGGTCTACGAGGCTGTTGAATGATGACGGCAGCACCAGGCAGCCCGACACTGCTTGCGAGGGAAACACACAAGATGGTGCGAAGTCCCTCGCCACGAACGTGAGGCAATCCGTGCGGCCGGTTCTCCTCCGCTCTTGTCTCCCTCTCCCTTTTTTCAGCTTTTTTTTGTTTGTTTGTTTTGTTCCACTGCAAACCAAAGAAATACAAATGTAGATACCAATATATTTTTTTATTTCAACAATTTTCTGGAAGAAATGGTGCATCATTTGAGAAAAGTGCAAGGGTGCCAATATTTTTGGCCACGACTGTATATCAGCTTACAATTTCGTCCTTTTGGGGGTGGGGTGTTTGTATTTTTCAGAATGCTACTGTCAGGATCTGACAGACAGCGGCTCTAAAGAGAAAGGCTGAAGCCATGTGGCAAAAAGTTTTGTGTTCTGACGAAACTAAGATGGAACGTTTTGGCCTAAATGCAAAACGTTACATTTGGCGCAAACCCAAACACACAACATCACCCAAAGAACACCATCCCTACTCTGAAGCATTGTCATGGCAGCTTCATGTTATGGGAATGCTTCTCAACAGTAAGTTAGGACTGGGGCACTTGTCAGGATAGAAGGGAAAATGGATGGAGCAAAATACAGAAAAATCCGAGAGAAAACCTGATGACCTCTGCAAGAAAGCTGAAATTGGGATGGAAGTTCACCTTTCAGCATGACAATGACCTGAAGCACACAGCCAAAGCTACACTGGAGTTTTACTAAGTAACAAAAAGATAAACTGAGCTTGAACTTGACTGAGCTTGAACAGTTTTGTACAGAAGAATGGTTAAATATTGCCCAATCAAGGTGTGCAAAGTAGGTAGAGACCTATGCCAGAAGACTCAGTGTCACAGCTGCATTTACTGTCAAAAGTGCTTCCACCAAGTATTAACTCAGGGTGGTTGGACACTTATCCAACCAAGATATGCTAGTTTTGTATTTATCATTAATTTTCTTAAAATTGTAGAATTTGTTTTTCACTTGGAAGTTGTGGGTTACGATGTGTAAATAAAGGTGGGAAAAGTCTGATTTAATGCAATTTAATTCCAGGCTATAAGGCAACAAAAGGTGAAATATAGGCACTGTATGTGCTCTACCGAGTGCCATTGTAGTTCCCTTTTTTTATTAAGCGGTTCAATTTTTCTGAGTTGTCACGTTGCAGTCGATACAAACATATGGATAAAAAACTTGGAAACATTGTATCGTTGTTGGTGGCAATGGTTTAAACTTGTGTTACATGGATCTAACGTTCAGGTTCTTTTTGTGTTTTTGATTCAAACATCCCCTCATGCAGAGCACTGACAGATGTAGTATATAGCATAAATTTGTTGGTCAGCAATGTTTGTGTTGGTGAGGTAAGAAATGTAAACTCATTAGATCCTGCACTCCAATATATTGTGGAAGTGACCACTATATTCATCGTGTGTGTGGCTGCCTGTCGGCAGCATAACTACCCGCTGATATCATCCGATCTTGATGAAACTTTGGTGGGAGGTTGATATCATGATGTAGTTGTGTCCTGCCGAGAGTGGGCGTATTGCGCCCATTGTAGGCGGAGCCACGCCCGAATGAGATGTCTTTTTAGGGGGTAATCGAGTTCAAGTTACATCTTCTCCGAGGGGTTTGGTGGAATCTGACGGGTGTTTCGATATTTGGTTAGGCCAATGTCATGTGTCTAGCCCCACGGAGCTCGATTTTTCTTTTTTTTTTCTTTTTAAATTTCATTTTTCACCGAATTTTCGGTATTGTGCAGCTAACTAACCTCATAACTCATTATACATTATTTTCTATCATTTCAAGTTCAGTAACCTTCGTTTTGACATTTCCGGGCCTGTTTCGGTTACAATCCGTCCTTTGTCATTGAATACCGCTCGCTCATGAACCATCGTCGTCTCCTGACTTGTAATAGTTTACGTTTAATATTTTCGGCACTCACCATTTGGGCCTATTGGAGAGGTCATTGAATATAGAAGGCTTTAACTGTCTTAGTAATGGAGATTCAAGAAATACATGTAATTGCTTCACGAGTTATCAAGTGAGCACTATATTCTTCATGTGTGTGTGTCTGTCCGCAGCATAACTACCCGATGGTATCATCCGATCTTGATGAAACTTGGGTGGGAGGTTGATATCATGATGTAGTTGTGTCCTGCATAGGGTGGGCATATTGCGCCCATTGTGGGCGGAGCGACGCCCGAAAAATATGTCTTTTTAAGGGGTAATCGATTTCAAGCTACATCTTCTCCGAGGGGTTTGGTGGAATCTGACAGGGGTTTCGATATTTGGTTAGGCCAATGTCATGTGTCTAGTCCCACGGAGCTCGATTTTTCATTTTCACCCCAAGGTCAAGGTCACAATAATAATAATAATAATTCATTTATTTTGTATAGCGCTTTTCAAGAAGCCCAAAGGCGCTTTGACAGAGTGGAAAACATAATGCATAACAATACATGAAAACAACAATTGCAAAAAGACAAGAATCAATAGGGAAATATTTAAAGCAAAAGGAGGGAGAAGGAGAAGAGATAGTCAGGGGTTAAATGCTGTGGGTTGAATGTTGAATGCAGTGTTGAACAGGTGGGTCTTTAGTGATGTTTTGAATGTGGTGAGTGAGGAGGAGTCTCTGATGGTGTGAGGTAGTGAGTTCCAGAGGGTGGGAGCAGCGATGGAGAAGGCCCTGTCCCCCCAGGATCTGAATTTGGTCCGGATGGAGGGGGTGAGGAGTAGTGCTGTTAGCTAGATTCAAAATCCCGTCTCGGAACCGTCTCGATAAATTTTCAATTTTCATAACGGGATCTCGGATCGGCTCGGTTCCCGGCAAAGTAAAAAAATAAAATAAATAAATAAATAATAAGGCTTCAAAAATAATGGAATTTCATTACAATATATAAACAACAATGAAAAAAATTCATTTCTGATGTTGAGTACTTAAATTCCGACTTGGCTTCCATTTACCGGGATGAAATAAAATACACCGCCTACATGCAGATGATCGGCCACCGCCGATGGGACCGGGTTATCTCATTACAGTTTGTATTGTCGTGTAATTTCTTGCTCGGAATGTCAGAGAGAGGGAGAAAATGTTTCTGCCCAGGCATATTCGAGTCCCGGTTGGAGTTTCATTATCATTTTGTGAGTTGTGATCGCCAAGGGGCTCGCTCCCCCCCCCCACCCCCCCCCGTTCCCCTCCCCTCCCCCGCCCGGCATTGCCGGGTACTTCTGCTAGTAAATTATAAAGCAGGCGGTGTAGTGATCACCCCCCCCCCCCCCCCCAATCCTTATTTTGACTCTGTGACTAAAGTAAACGTAATCAACTTATCAGGCCTAAAGTGGAGATAAGATAACCAAAATACTTTCACATTCAAACCGTCAAACCAAACCCCGAGGGATTCTTACAATTTATAGATTTAGCGTTGCAATTAAACATAAACGTTCATCAAAAACTCATTTCATAAAACGACATAATGTATTGTACTTGTATTAATACATTGTGTGTAGAATAATCCGTTATAAACGTGTTTTTAATCTAAATAAACATCGTCCCTCCATTCACGGGGCCTCGAGCGAATCCCTCGATATTAATGTGCAAAAGACCATAGCAACCACATTCCGTAACTCGTCTTCAAGGACGGACACGTGACCGCAGCGTAAAGCGGAGCGAGGCGGAGTGATACAGCGGAAGGATTCAACGGTTTAAATGAAGCCGCGATGCGGCGGATTTTCATTGTGACCTTCATCCTGATTTCGTTACCTCCGCCACCAAAGGTGGATGGAGGTTATGTTTTCACTCCTGTCTGTTTGTCCGTTTGTTTGTGAACACAATATCTCAAAAAGTTGTGGACGGATTCGGACGAAATTTTGTGGAGATGCAGCGTGTGTGACAAGGACAACATGATTAGATGTTGGTGAAGATCCGGATTCGGAATTCGGATTCGTTTGCAGTGCATTGTTTGTTGACAAGGGGAAAATCCTGGAACAGTGAGTTTACTTTATCTATCATCGTTTGTGTCAGTTGAGCTGCACTTGCGAAAAATGATGCTTGTGCGGAAGCAGAGTAATGAAAGCAAGGCTCAATAAATGCCTCTATTATGGAAAATATTTGCAAGAAGTTGGAATTTTAACCGGGATTTTTTTACCGAGAAATTGCGTCAGTCAATTTATCTCGGGACCGTCCCGAGACCGTCTCGAAAGCCGAAACTGCCGGGATTTCGTCCCGGTCTCGGCTCGGTTGACAGCCCTAGTCAGGAGGTTGGTACCAACAGAGCGGAGGTTGCGGGTGGGAGTGTGTCTGGAGAGAAGGTCAGCCAGGTAGGATGGGGCCAGGTTGTGGAGGGCTTTGTACGTCAAGAGGAGGATTTTGTACTGGATTCTCTGGGGGATGGGGAGCCAGTGAAGCTTGTAAAGGACGGGGGTGATGTGGTCACGGGTCCGTGAATGGGTGAGTAGAGTAGACGGGCAGCGGAGTTCTGAATGTATTGGAGTTTATTGGTGATTTTTGAGGGTGAACCATAGAGGAGGCTATTGCAGTAGTCCAGACAGGAGGTGATGAAGGCGTGGATGAGGGTTTCTGCAGCCGTGGAGGAGAGGGATGAGCGGAGACGGGCAATGTTTTTCAGGTGAAAGAAGGCTGACTTTGTGATCTGTTTAGTGTATTTGTCGAAGGAAAGGGTTTGGTTAAAGATGACGCCAAGATTCCGGATGTGAGGGGAGGTGGATACTGGGATACCGTCGATGTTGAGTTGAGGGCAAAGTTATGGGTGGATTTTGTGAGCGTTTTTGGGCCAATGATGATTATTTCAGATTTATCACAGCTAAGCTGGAGGAAGTTGATTTGAAGCCAGGATTTTATTTCAGTGATGCAGTTTGTCAGGATAGAGTGGGTGTCGGTGGAGATGAAAAGCTGGATGTCATCGGCGAAGCAGTGGAATTGGAGACCATGACGGCAGATTAAGTGACTGAGGGGGGACAGGTAAAGGATGAAGAGGAGGGGGCCAAGAACTGAACCTTGGGGGACACCTTGGGGGAGGGGAGCAGTGGGGGATTTGCAGTTATTGATGGAGATGAACTGGCGTCTGTCAGAGAGGTATGATTTAATCCAAGAGAGGGCAGTGCCGGTAACGTTAAAGGTGGATTCAAGTCGGGTGAGGAGGATGGTGTGATCGATGGTGTCAAGGGCAGTGCTGAGGTCGAGGAGGACGAGAATGTTGATGTTGCCAGCGTCAGAGGAGAGGAGAAGGTCGTTGGTGATTTTGAGGAGAGCAGTTTCAGTACTGTGGTTGGAGCGGAATCCGGATTGGAATGTTTCATACAGGTTATTGGCAGAGAGGTGATGTTTGAGTTGAGTGGCTACAGCGCATTCCAAAACTTTTGACAGAAAGGGTAGGTTGGAGATGGGTCTGAAGTTGTTTAGGGTGTCAGGGTTTAGACCAGGTTTTTTTAGAATGGGGGTAACAGCAGCAATTTTGAGGGAAGGTGGGACGCTGCCTGTAGACAGGGAGGAGTTTATTGTTGCAATGATAAGTGGAGAGAGAGAGCAGGGAGGGAGGCCTTGACAAAGCTGGAGGGGATGGGGTCAAGAGTGCAGGTGGCAGTTTTCCTTCCTATGAGGAGTTCAGAGAGGTCAGTAGGGGAGATTGGGGAGAACCGAGACAGGGGATGGCAGAACAAGGGGGGGCAGGTGGTTGGAGGGGGAGGGGGAGCGGGAGCAGCGGTGGTCAAGCTGTTGTAGATGTTGTCAATTTTGCGTTGGAAGAAAGAGAGGAAGGAGATGCAGTTGTCTACTGTGAATGACTGGGTGGTGGTGTTCAGGGGGCGGAGGAGTTTGTTTATTGTCGAGAAGAGTACGTCAGGGTTTCCGGAGCCAGAGTGGATAATTTGAGAGTAGTAGGCGGAGCGGGCGCGGCATCTTTGTAGTGTTGTAGGTGGTCCTTGTAGGCTTGGGAGTGAACTGTGAGACCTGTTTTATTGCGGAGGTCACAAGGTCACAAAATTTAGAAAAGACGATTTTTGATGGTTTTATTACATTGTTCTCTTCCTGATAGGGTGAAATGTCGTACATGTTTTTATATTATCACATACATCATGAAATACAAGTTTTCCAACAAATTTCAGAATCTTTGACCTTTGAAGGTCACAAAGGTCAAATTTTCAAACTTGTCAGAATCTAACCGAATTTTCAGTATTGTGTAGCTAACTAACCTCATAACTGATTATACATTATTTTCTATCTCATTTCAAGGTCAGTAACCTTCGTTTTGACATTTCAAGGTCACAAAGGTCAAATTTTCAAAGTTGTCGGAATCTAACCGAATTTTCAGTATTGTGTAGCTAACTAACCTCATAACTGATTATACATTATTTTCTATCTCATTTCAAGGTCAGTAACCTTCGTTTTGACATTTCAAGGTCACAAAGGTCAAATTTTCAAAGTTGTCGGAATCAAACCGAATTTTCGAAATCGAACCGAAGAATACCGCTCGCTCGTGAACCATCGTTGTCTCCTGACTTGTTTTAACTTGTTCTTGGTGATCATGTGTATGATTTCCTGCAATCATAATTTTTCAAAAATAATGAGAGTTTGTTTAGTTGATGCATTCATTAATGCATTCAAAACTAGAATGGCACTCATTAGAGCGCATACTCCCGCCGTGGGTCAAGTTGGAATAATACGTTTTGTTTAACATGCCCTCCCCAAAACAATAAATGAAAAAGAAAGTAGGCCCTAACTGTCAGAGAATGAATTTTGATATATCTCGGAATTAGAGGAGGAAAATGTCATTTAAGAATAAGAATAAAAGCTTCAATGCAGTAAAACAGAAAAAAAATTCCTAGATATGGAATAATATCCTGAGCTTCACCAAAAACTAATCAATTCTTCCTTATCCCAAGGGCAATCATCCCACCAACTTTCATCCAAATCTGTTCAGAACTTTTACAGATATTTTGTTCACGAACGAACACGTGCGCGGACGGACGAACGGACGGACGAACAGACACACACACACGCGCGGACGGACACACGCACGGACGGACACGCGCGCGGACAGACACACACACACACACACGCGCGGACGGACACGATCGAATGCATTACTCCCTGGTGGGAGTAAAAATGTGAAGTCGAAACAAATGTAGACATGCCTAACAATTTGCACTTCTAATGGTAGTCTCGGTGATAACTATTAGAAATAACTTTTTTTTTTAATACACTTTATGTGCCATGATAACTGAAATGTTGCTATGTTTGGTTTTGCAGTTCCAAGTCTCCACAGCCATCAGGAGATGATGATGAAGAAGATTTTGATGAGACCCTGGTCACCTTGGATAGCTGTAAGTGCAAAGCTCGACCCAGTGGTTAAATGATTTTCTTTCACCTGAATGGCTCTAAATCTGGTTTTTTGCAGTTCAAAATGCCTTTTTTAAAATCACTGTTTCCAATTGCTTGTGTCTAGATAATGCTGACCTGCACTTCAAGGTGACCAGAGATCGATACAATGGGTACCCTCTGACCATCGAGGGATTTGCCTATCTGTGGGGTGGAGCCCGGGCCACATATGGTGTTGTTAAGGGCAAAGTGTGCTTTGAAATGATGGTATGCCATTGCCACAATTTTTTTTACGAATGCATGCTCGGTGGTTAACGCTTGTATTGTGTTCAAAACAATGTCAACACTTGAATGACTTATTCAAAATGCAACAAATTGTTTATTTTCCCCATGCTTTTTGAAAAAAAGGGAGGATATTTTAATTGATTACATCTGTCATTCATGCTATCTCCTCAAACGGTTGTGCAGAAATTCCCCAAATTTGGTAGTTATGCTCACCACATGGCAAGAAGGTGCAAGATCGGTATCATTTTTGGCCCACACCCTGGGGTGGGAGCCAAAAGGTTAAACACCAAAAAATTCAATTGCGGGCACATTTTAATGAAACTTTGTGTATGCAATCAACATTGGGGGAATCATGAAATATGTAACGATTTCTTAGATTTGACCCCCGGTTCATGCTCCAGGGTATGGGGACTTGCGGTCATAGTGGTTGAAACAGAAGATATTTTTTGCCTCAATTCGATATTAGGTCATTATTGGTTGAACTTTTTGCCATCTTTCAACTTTGCTTTCGATGGGAAGTGTGGGGATTTGTGATGGCACGCCATTGACTTCGCTCAAGTTATGTGATTCTGTAATGTTTATTGAGGTAATATGTTTATTGTTTATTCTGAAAGTTGAGTTGCATAAAATGGTGATAAATATTAACACCGTATTGCATTTATATTTTATGCTGTGTATACATTTTGCAAGTGTTCAGGAGATTACCAGTCACTTCCAGGATTAGAACCCTCTTGTGTTAATGGCCAGACTCTATTGGAATTTGGTGATACAACCATGTGGTAATTACAAGCGGTTTATGTGTGTGTGTGTGTGTGTGTGTGTGTGTGTGTGTGAGATATGATGGTGTTGTGTGTGTGTGTGTGATGATGGTGTTGTGTGTGTGTGTGTGTGTGTGTGTATGATGATGGTGTTGTGTGTGTGTCGGGAGAGGGGTGTGGAGTGGGCAGAGGGGTGTGGAGTGGGGAAAGGGGAGGGAAGGACAAATTTACCCGTGCTAAAAGTGCTTTCACCTCAGCGTTCCCCAGGTAAAAAGGGAGTTGTAATACCCTCTGCCACCGCCGCTAGGTGGTGCTACACGGTACACATTTGCAGGGCAAATTTATGCACCTGTATCCCCTCTCTCCCCCCCCCCCCTCCCCTCACACCCACACGTGAGGCCGCGGCCAGTTATATTTCTACCCCGAGGTTGGAGTTTGGAACTTAAAAGATGTGGCCGGCCGTAGAACACATAAAAAGACTTAGAGATTTTTGCCTTTTATAAGTATAGATGTACACAATTGCTGGGCCGATTAGAAAATTCGACTATCGGTTTAAAAAAATTAATCCACTGATGCCAATTATAAATTGGTAAATAATGACGTCGTCGTGCATTATACACCCATGAAGTGGATACCCTGCTGGATCGGTGCCGTGCACGCGATTAACGTTATTGAGTGGCTGTGAACCATACATTTTAAATCCCATCTCTAATCGATTGGTGTATCGAATGGCACAGCATCCTGTCATTTTTAAACGAATGATGAGCTACCGTGTGCTAATTAATTCTATAAGCTAATGACGGATATAAAATTAGCGTTTTCATACTTGTCTAGACATGTGAAGAGCAAGTTTTATACAAAATACAATATAGGGAGTCCCCAGATTACAAAGGAATTCTTTTCTGACCAATTGTTCATGCAGTGAGTAAATTGACCAGCCATTTAAATCATACAAAAATACGCAATTTGGTGTCTGTCTGACGATTTTTGACCATGATACATTCGGTCGTTACTCATCCAATCTCAACTAAACTAGACAGGAGGACTAGAGGTCACACAATGAAGGTTATAGCGAAACCATTTGCTCTCATTCCTAAGGTGCTTTTCTCCGCTACTAAAAGTTTTTAGGTATATACAGGATGTTCAAAAAGACCTGGACACCTTTGGTTATTAATATATTTTGTACCACAAATGATACAACGATACGCTTTGTTTTATATGGTACAGGAACTCATGAAGTTTCCTATCTTTTCAGGTCTAGTGGCTTATTCTAAAATAAAATGGCGACTCCACAGGAGAATGATCAGTGTGCTGAACGGTTCCTCGAGCCGAGATCTGAAACGCAAGTTCAGCGTAATTTCCGTAGGTACGGAAGGAATTCGCCATTGTGGACTCGTATCAGAGTGGTACAAGTGGTTTCAGGAGACTGGAAGTTGTCAGAAACAGAAAGTACCAGTCGACCAAGCACAAGTGCAGCAGATGTTGAACGATTGCGTGAATCACAATCCGCCATGCATTCAGAGAACTGGGACCACTGTACACAGGGTTTTGAATAAAGGCCTGAAGCTTTATACCTGTAAGGTGCAGATTCTGCAGGAACCTCAACCAAATGATGGACCCAAACTTAAGGTGTTTGCCTTGGAAATGCTCAGTCACATGGAGGATGATGAAGATTACTTGAAAAAGGTCATGTTCACAGACGAAACTTGCTTTCATGTATCGGGGAAGGTCAACCGGCACTATGTGAGGATCTGGGGCTCTGAAAACCCCTATGTGGTCATTGAACACATGCGTGACAATCCAAAGGTCAATGTGTGGCGTGTGCAATCCAGTATCATTTTTCAAAATGACAGCACACCCCCTCATTGGGCCCCAGTCGTTCGAGCCATCCTGATTGAAAAATTTCCTTCCAGGTCGTCGCATTGGCCGAGACTGACCAATCTTCTGGCCCCAACGATCACCAGACATAACCCTGCCTTGGTTTTTTTTTTCTGTGAGGGTTTGTCTCAGATGTTTGCCACCTTGGTGTTGGAGACAACCTGCACGATCTTCGTTCTCAGATCATAGCTGCATGTGCACTGGTGGATGTAAACATGCTGAGATGAACAAAGCCAGAACTCGTGTACCGCCAGTGCGCAACAGAGCTCACTTTGAAGTATATTGATGGTTTGCACAAAACTTTGAGTTTCTGTATTGCATAAACCAAAGGATATCGTGTCACCTAACTATAATTCACCAAATGTCCGTCCGTCCGTTCGGAGGTACCGCAAAAACGGCTCAACCGATCGCAACGATATTTTCGGTGGGTATTCCTGGGATCCCTGGGAGCAAAATAGGCGATATTAATTTTCCAGTTTTTCCAAACACGATGGAAGAATATTTACCGATATGAACAGTGATGCGGCTTTTGTTGAAATTCTACAAATACAGTCACGTGAAAAAGTAAGTACACCCCATGTAAAGTTTTGACTTTTTCAACATATTTCAACATACAGCTATTTGATCTTCATTTCACCAATATTGATAGATAAAGGTGATAAAATATAACAAATATCATGAAACATTTACATTTTGTCGTCCATTGTATAATTTAAATAAACAAATGCAAATTTCGCATGTGGAAAAAGTAAGTACACCCCGACATTTATCACTACTTCAAATACCTAAAATTAGAATCAGGTGCACCAGCTCAGGTGCAAATGATGAGAACATCGTTGGAGAGGATCTTGGAGGAACCTGTCTTATTTAAACCTCAGACATTTCGTTTGGCTTGCTCTTTGCTGTTGAAGTGTGTGGCGTCACCATGCCTAGATAAAAAGAGCTCTCTGAGGCCTTCAGAAAGAAGGTTACAGATGCCTACGAGTCTGGGAAGGGATTTAAAAAGATCTCCAAACAATTTGAAATCAATCATTCGACTGTCCGGAAGATCATCGACAAGTGGAGAAGATTCCAAACAACTGCCAACTTGTTCAGGCCAGGCCGCCCCAGGAAGTGCAGCCCGAGAGCAGACCGCAAGATGCTGAAAGAAGTCTCGAAGAACCCCAGAATGTCATCACTGGACCTACATGTAGCTCTTGCCACTGTTGATGTCAAAGTGCACGAGTCGACCATGAGAAAGAGGCTGCACAAATTTGATCTACATGGGAGGTGTGCCAGGAGGAAACCTTTGCTGTCCAGAAAGAACATCAGGGAAAGACTAAAGTTTGCCAATGAACACCTCGGCAAAGACCAGCACTTCTGGAACAATGTGCTCTGCACAGATGAGTCAAAGGTAGAGCTATTTGGCCACAGTACCAGAAGACATGTTTGGCAAAAACCAAAGACAGAATTTGACCACAAGAACCTGATATCAAAGCAGCTCACCATCATAGAATCCACTATGAATTCTTCATTGTACCAGAGAGTGCTTGAGGATAATGTGAGGCCATCTGTCGGAAAGTTGAAGCTCAACCGAAAGTGGACCTTGCAACATGGCAATGACCCTAAACATACCAGTAAATCCACGAAAGAATGGCTGAAAAGAAAGAAATGGAGGGTTCTGGAATGGCCAAGTCAAAGCCTGGATCTAAATCCCATCTAGATGTTGGGGGGGGGGGGGGGGGGAGGGGTTTGCAGGGAGATGTGTGGGGGAAGGGGCGGAGGGGGGGGGGGGATGGGAGAAGTATAAAACACAAGGACACCAAGGACTTCCAGGACAAAAGTTGGTATTTCAAAAAAGTGGATTTGAGTTGAAATTAGTGGGGGTAGAAAAGATCAAGGTTTTGGATGGGGGAAGATAAGAGATGGTGGTGAACAGCTGTTTTAAAGACCTGGAGGATGGAGTGGGATTGAAGAGAGTGAGGGAGTTTGTTCCAGAGGCGGGAGAAAAGAGGAATGAAGGAGTGAAGGTGAGCAGAGAGTCTTGATTTTGGCAGTTTAACCATAAGAGGGGTGCAGGCAGATCTTGTGCGACCTGCAGGAATATTTGGGGGACAGAGCCCAGAGAGAGCTGGGGGGGGGGGGGGGGGAGGCCAGAGAGGAGTCGGTAGAAGACAGAAAGACCACCAACCTGCCTGCGGTGAATGAGTGAAAGGCCCTTGGAGTTAGCTTCATCGCGGGAGATTCCAATGATTCTGAATGCTTTGGTTTCAACAGCGTGAAGATGAGCTAAGTGTGAGGCAGGAGCACCAGCCCAGAGCGGAGAGCAGTATTCCATTGAGCTGCGGATGAAAGCCTTGTACGTGGTGAGGAGCTCAGGTGTGCCAAGGAAGGACTTCGCACGACGGAGGATGCCCAGTCGGCGACTGGCTTTGGAGGCCAGATTTGAAATGTGGTTTTCCCAGGAAAGATCATGGCAGATAGTAAGACCCAAAAGCTTGAGTGACAGAACTTCTTGGAGAGGATTATTCAGAAAGTGGATGGGAGGGTTGTCCAGTCGGTCTTTTCGGAGAGACATCGTAAGAGTGTGAGATTTGTCAGGATTGAAAGACATGTTCCACTTGTTTGCCCAGTCTGTGATTTTGTCCAGGTCTGCAGAGAGTGAGGAGGCTGCAGACTGCCGATCTGAGGGATGAGGAATGGAGCGACAGAGAGTAGAGTCATCAGCAAAGAGATAGAGAGGATTTTCAAGAGAGTCAGAGAGATCATTGATGAAGACCAGAAAAAGCACAGGGCCCAGAACACTGCCTTGCGGAACTCCAGCCTGAACATGAAGAGGAGATGAGAGAAACCCATTCAGGGCCACACGTTGACTACGACTAGAGAGGAAGTCCGCCAGCCATGCGTGGAGATTTCCATGGACACCAAAGGAGGAGAGTTTGGTGAGCAGAGCGGGGTGCTAGACCGTATCGAAGGCACGTGATATGTCAAGGGAGACGGCTCTAATTTCCTGTTTGGCATTGAGGACCTCCATCCATTGTTGAGAAAGCAGAAGCAGCATGTCCAGAGTAGAGTGACCTGGTCTGAAACCAAATTGATGATAAGAGATCAAGCCATTGGAGAAGAGGAAAGATTTCATATCCAAAGCAATGATGGATTCCATGACTTTGCTGATAATTGGGAGAAGGCTGATTGGTCTGTAGTTGCTAGGATCTGTTTTTGCACCTTTTTTGTGTAAAGCGGTGATGTTGGCTGATTTCCAAGCAGATGGCAGATGACCTTGACCAAAAGAGAGGGTGAAGAGAACAGAGAGAGGGAGTGAAAGAGCGGAAGAACAGGATTTTAGGACCCGTGGGCTGATGCCGTCAGGTCCAGTTGCAGAATCAGAATCAGAGTCGAGGGTTGACAGAAACTTTTCCACCTTGTCAGGAGGAAAGGACACAGAGTCCAGGAGCGGCTGGGTACGGTGGGTATAGAGAGGGATGGGTTTGGGACACAAGATTTAGAGGCAAACACAGAGTTGAGGCATTCGGCTTTTTCACGTGCGGAGTCAGCCGTGTAGCCGTTTGAGGTGAGGGAGGGGATGGAGGGGGAACAAACACCAGAAACAGATTTGACCAGACGCCACCAGGATTTGGAAGAGGGAGACAGATAAGAGAGTTCGGTCTTGAGAACAGAGAGATATTGTTTCCTGGCTCTCCTGAGGGTGGACACACACTTGTTTCGGGCTTTGTGAAAGGAAATGAGATTCTCCGCAGTGTGTAACGATGTTGCGCACATCGTTACACACTGCCTCCATCCCCATCCAAAACCTTGATCTTTTCTACCCCCGCTAATTTCACCCTAAATCCACTTTTTTGAAATACCAACTTCTGTCCTGGAAGTCCTTGGTGTCCCCCCCCCCCCCCCTTCCCACGCCTCCTCCCGCCAAGCCCTCTCCCTGCTCTCAAATGTTGGGTTTGTGTGCTTCTCGTTCTCTCCCCATCTTGTCTTCCGCTCCCTCTTTTTATATATTTTGTTTGTCTTGTCGATTTGTTTGTGAAATAAATGTTAGCTCTTTCACGAGCCTCGATTCAGAATCCCCCCCAAAAAAATGAAGATCAAATCGGTGTATGTTGAAATATGTTGAAAAAGTCAAAACTTTACATGGGGTGTACTTACTTTTTCACGTGACTGTACTGTTTATTCTACGTACCAGGAGAGAGTAGATCGACTCCTGACGAACTCTTCCTATATAAACGTGCAGCTCCGAAGTAACATAGCAGCGTGTGCAAAGCGACTGAGAAACAGGCGTCGCGGCCGCTTCCGTTTTACAGATTCGGCGTGCACTCTTCACACATAAACGTGCGACTGAGTTAGACGTGTGGCGGCCGCTTCCGTTTTGCAGAATTCAATCTTTTTTCAAAATGGGCGCCATGTACTGTTTAGATTTTGATGATTTGCGTGTGATATGATTCAACGGATGTTTATATGAGTCGTTTAAAATAAAAAAAGCCTTCAATTTCTGATATTTTGCCTTTTCATTTGGGCTTACCAATTGAAGCCCTGCCCAGAGGGCGGGTACCATTGCTAGTTTGTTCAAATATATTAATAACCAAAGTTGGCCGGGTCTTTTTCGAACACCCTGTGTATGTCCATACATCCAACACTGCCTCAACGCATTACACACATCCACCAGTGCCTCCACCCGTTACGCACATCCACCGCTGCCTCCACTCGTTATGCACATCCACTGCCTCCACCCGTTACGCACACTCGTTAAGCACATCCACCACTGCCTCCACTCGTTACATCCACCACTGCCTCCACTCGTTACATCCACCACTGCCTCCACTCGTTACACACATGCACCACTGCCTCCACTCGTTACACCCATCCACCACTGCCTCCACCCGTTACACACACATCCACCACTGCCTCCACCAGTTACACACACATGCACCACTGCCTCCACTCGTTACGCATATCCACCACTGCCTTCACTCGTTACACACATCCACCACTGCCTCCACCCATTACGCACATCCACCGCTGCCTCCACTCGTTACGCACATCCACTGCCTCCACCCGTTACGCACACTCGTTGAGCACGTCCACCACTGCCTCCACTCGTTATACACATCCACCATTGCCTCCACCCGTTACGCACATCCACCGCTGCCTCCACTCAATACACACATGCACCAATGCCTCCACTCATTATGCACATCCACCACTGCCGACACTCATTAAGCACATCCACCACTGCCTCCACACGGTACACACATCCACCACTGCCTCCACCCGTTACACACACATCCACCACTGCCTCCACCCGTTACACACACATGCACCACTGCCTCCACTCGTTACGCACATCCACCACTGCCTCCACCCGTTACGCACATGCACCACTGCCTCCATTCGTTAAGCACATCCACCACTGCCTCCACTCGTTATACACATCCACCACTGCCTCCACCCGTTACGCACATCCACCGCTGCCTCCACTCAATGCACACATGCACACATGCACCAATGCCTCCACTCATTATGCACATCCACCACTGCCGACACTCATTAAGCACATCCACCACTGCCTCCACACGGTACACACATCCACCACTGCCTCCACTCGTTACACACATCCACCACTGTCTCCACTTGTTACGCACATCCATCACTCCCTCCACTTGTTACGCACATCCACCACTGCCTCCACTCGTTACACAAATTCACCACTGCCTCCACGCATGACGCACATCCACCACTGCCTCCACGCATGACGCACATCCACCACTGCCTCCACCCATTACGCACATCCACCACTGCCTCCACCCGTTACGCACATCCACCACTGCCTCCACCCGTTACGCACATTCACCACTGCCACCACCCGTGGTGCACATTCACCACTGCCTCCATCAGTTATGCACATCCACCACTGCCTCCACTTGTTATGCACATCCACCACTGCCTCCACCCGTGACGCACATTTACCACTGCCTCCACCAGTTACGTACATCCACCACTACCTCCACCTGTTGCGCACATCCACCACTGCCTCCACTCTTTACCCACATCCAACTCTGCCTCCACTGGTCATGTACATCCAACACTGCCTCCACTCATTACGCACATTCACCACTGCCTCCACTCGTAACGTACATCCAACACTGCCTCCACTGGTCACGCACATCCACCACTGCTTCCACCCGGCACACACATGCACCACTGCCTCCACTCGTTAAGCACATCCACCACTGCTTCCACCCGTTACGCACATCCACCACTGCCTCCACCCGTTACGCACATCCAACACTGCCTCCACCCGTTACGCACATCCACCACTGCCTCCACCCGTTACGCACATCCACCACTGCCTCCACCCGTTACGCACATCCACCACTGCCTCCACCCGTTATGCACATCCACCATTGCCTCCATTCGTTCGGCACATCCACCCCTGCCTCCATTCGTTCGGCACATCCACCACTGCCTCCACTCGTTAGGCACATCCACCCATGCCTCCACTCGTTACACACATCCACCACTGCCTCCACTCATTACGCACATCCACCACTGCCTCCACCCATGACGCACATCCACCACTGCCCCCACTCGTTATGCACATCCACCACTGCCTCCACTCGTTAGGCACATCCACCCCTGCCTCCATTCGTGACGCACATCCACCACTGCCTCCACCCGTTACGCACATCCACCACTGCCTCCACTCATTACACACATCCACCACTGCCCCCACTCATCACACACATCCACCACTGCCTCCACTCATTACACACATCCACCACTGCCTCCACTCATTACACACATTATATATTCAGTAAGGAAGGGGGAATGGAGGGGGAAATGAGCCAGTCATTAGTTGCTTAACTGTGTGCACTGTTGTGCTCGCGTGTTTGTGTCACATGTGTTTTTTGTTTTAAATTAAGCCAAGTGTGGACTAAACGTCCTTTCTGTTAAACTTCCATTGATTAAATCACCTTAGGTTTTGTGATAGTCATTTTACTGTTTACCTCCATTGACTCTACTCTTCATGGTCAAACTATTATGTTTTGTTGGTGCATAACTTGTCACCACCACTTCTGTTTCTCTTCCCAGGTGACTGAGCACATTCCCGTGAAGCAGCTTCCAAGCTCAGAACCTGATCCACATGTGTCACGTGTTGGCTGGTCCTTGGACTCCTGCACAACCCAACTTGGTGTGTTTTAGGTCTTAAGCTTTTCATGCCTTAATTGCAGCCAATTTGTGAGCATCTTATTTGTAACAAAATGGATTGTTGTACTTTTATTCTTAGGTGAAGAAGAATTTTCTTATGGCTTTGGTGGGACTGGCCGAAAGTCGGTTAACTGCAAGTTTGAGCTTTATGGACAGTTTTATGGTCAGGGTGACGTCATTGGCAACTTTATTGTGAGTTATTACATTGACAGCACACTTATCATTGTCAAATTCGTTTAATTCAACCTGAAATGGTATTTCCTGATCATTATTTTTTGCAGTTTTTTGTTTTAGGAGGCAGGGGAGTGGTGCTATACGTAATTACAATGTTGTGCTGTGCAAGCTACAAACTCGGAGTGTAATTCTTACATTTTGTCGATCATTAGGACTTTGATGGTGATGAAGTGGTGATTTCGTTCTCCAAAAATGGAGTTCAACTTGGTGAGGCATATCGTGTGGACAAAGCCAAATTGGCAGGTCGGGCATTGTTTCCAAGCATCCTCACCAAAAACTGCTCCATGGAGATGAACTTTGGGCAGCGTGCTGAGCCTTTCTTCCCTCCACCGGAAGGTTTTGTCTTCATCCAGGAGGTCCCTTTGGCTGACAGAGTCCGTGGAGCCACTGGACCCAAGACAAAGGCAGATTGTGAGGTGCGTCTACTGTGGTGCTGCTGTTGTGGTGGTTTCTTGAATTATTGGTTTTATGAAATTGCCTATATAGTATTTCATGATCTTGACCTTTGCAGGCACTGATGATGGTTGGTCTTCCTGGCTGTGGAAAGACTACCTGGGCCAATAAGCATGTGGACGAATTTCCAGCAAAGAAGTACAATGTACTGGGTACCAACAACATCCTCGAAAAAATGAAGGTACTGGGGCATTCATTTTGATTAGTGCTGTACCTCTCATGAGTTTTTATAATGCCCTAATCCTAATAAGTTAAACAAATCTTTAAAGCTATCAAAGAACCATTGTGGTTTCAAGATCGGCAACATCATCACATTCACAATCAATTTGATGCTACGTTTGCAATTGGGTACAAAGACAATATTTACCTCTGCCACCAAAGGTGGATGGAGGTTATGTTTTCACCCCTGTCTGTCTGGCTGTCTGTTTGTGTACAAGATATCTCAAAAAGTTGTGGACGGATCCGTACGAAATTTGGCAGAGAAGTAGCATATGTGACAAGGACGAAATGATTAGATTTTTGGTGAAGATCTGGATTCGGATCCGGCTACTAGTGTTGGAGCGTATGTCACTATATTGGGGCCCGTGGGCATTTTGTGAACATTTTGTTTTCTTTGTTGGGATTTGTTATTTAGACCTAGCTGAATAATTTAAAATAAGGCGCCAATTTTTTAATGCATATTTTCGACCATTTTTATGCAAATTGAAGATTACGTCATAATACCTATTGTATAGGACCATATGCTCCTGTTATTGTTCTTGAACACGTCATAGTTTTAAACATTTTAATGTTTCCTTTTGGTAGTTGTTATTTAGAATACGTTTAAAAAACCACCTTTTAGAGGCCATTTTGCCCCGCAAAGCGGGGGTTGGCCTTTTTCGGGGACCGTGGTTGTTGTTGTTTTTTGGTCCCCTTTTTGAAGCAATGTTTTACGGCCGGATGCCCTTCCTGCCGCCAACCCTTTTTGTCGCCTTTTTGCGACAAGCAGGGAATTACCAGTGAACTGGTACTCAATTAGCCGACCTCGGAAGGATGACAGGCTGAGTCAACCCCCCTGGCGTTAATTCAGCGATCGACCGGGATTCGAACCCAGGATCCTTGTATCCTAAGCTGGCACCCTAGCCGCTAGCCCAACACCAGGCTCATTTCATAAACCCATTTAGAATACGTTTAGCCACTAAAAATAGTAATTGAAAGCAAATTGCCTAATTTTAACCCTTTGTATGCAAATTGCATTTGATGTAATAAAACCCATTGGACAAGTTCATACATTAGCGTCAATTGTTCTTTGAGTATTTAAACGTTTCAATAATTTTTTGGGTTTAAAGAGTACATCTTGCTTCTATCAAAGATAGAACAAATACTTTGATTATGCAAATTACGTTTGGGATAGGAATGTACATTTGAACAATCTACTAGTTTGTACCCATACCTGCGTTTATAAGTTAAATGTGGAGATCTCCATCGTTGCTCTCGTCTTCATCGCCAGCATTCCTCAATAGTTCGTTTCTGTTCTCACAGTTTTTTTCACAAGCGATGCAGGTATTACTATACTTATATCTGTACATTTCAGATTGTTTCTTGCAAGAACAACTCAAGGTGATGCAGTTCCCTTTGCATCCGCATCTCACAAGCTCCAACACTGCCTTAGGCGCTGGCAAAAGTTTCGTTGGAACTGGGAGAAGTCTATCACCATCTAGGCACCATCCATGAGAGGTTGGGTCAGGAAGACTTGGACGTGGGTTACGACATTGTTTCCACACCAATGCAACATAGTTAGCTCTGTTAATCGTTTCTATTAGAGCGGCCTTTGTTGGGGGTAGTTTTTCATCAGTATACTGTCTCTTGCTGAAGAGATACCAGCGCATGTCTTTCACTGAAGAAATTGGTGTTCCAGGCACATAGAGTTGACATATGTAACGTTCGAGTAGGCTGATGTCATCTTCCTGGAGATTCTGCGCATTTCCGAGATTACCCAGTGCCTGTACTATACTATCATCGGCCTTCTGCAGTGCATTCCACCATGATATTTTGGATCTCCCGCAGAATGTTCCTGTTTGATCGCACCCACTAAGGGCATGGAATCCCGGAAGTGCTGAAGCCTGCCCTTCTCCAAGAGCATTGTATATTAGTCCTAGATTGATGACTCGTCGCTTACTACCGGTTCCAACAATCATAGTTGTGTCATCACATATGTCTGGGTAGCACCATAAGGCTAGAACTAACACGTCCGTGTCTGGACTTTGGATGCAAATCGACGTGGCACCTCTCTGGGTTGCATCAAGTGCATGGAGCAGCATCCGCGTATCTGCCTCCTCTTGAGTGCTGTGTAGGTTATCCACTGTGAGCTTATTGGACCTGCATTCATCTTTCAGGGTTGTAACATATATCATGTAAGATTGTTGATGACGCTTGAGGATGTGAGATGCCAAGTAATGAGCCAGGTTCTGTTTGCTGTCCTGATTGCTGAGAAGCTGCTGCAGTGTGACCTTTTCAATAACAGCGTCGTCAGATATGTTGTAGGCAATACTTCTGCGGTTTCCTTGACGAGCCTTGCGTGTCCTTTCCTTGAGCGAATTTTCCATGTCATAGCGGTCAAACACAATATGAACCTCATCAACGTCATTGCTCATATGTTCCAGGACATGCAAAAAATGTTCAGCAAGATCAAGGGCTGTTCTCACCCAAGTGGGCTTTCCCATAGATTGAACTATAGCCATGGCATCGATGATTGTCACTCGATTAGACGTGTGCTGCTCGTAGGTCTGGATGTCAGGTTGTTGGTTTGGAGGTAGACCATCCAAAATTGTCATAAGCTTGCTTTTGGCATTACATGATCGCAGGTTTCCGTCTAGTGTGAAGAGTAAGCGAGGAGACACGGCAAACTCAAATTCACCTATGCTCTGCCTCAGGTCAATTTCAGGTCGGGACAATATCACCACCAGGAAACGTGCAAAAAGTGCTCTGTCATCCTTCATGGCTGAGATACTGGCAGTTGCACTACTCTTCTTGGCCTTTCTAGCAAATGTCCACGTCTGTAGGTTTACTTTCTTCATTGGGCTCCAAATATTGATCGTTCTGTCAACAAGCCGCTCTCTAACGAACTTCAGAAATAACTCTTGCCCGATGATATCTGCTCGCGTCAACGCTTCTTTGACTCGCGAATCTGGCATGATTGCTTTGGTGATGATGTTTACAAGCTCCTCTTCTGCTACCAGGAAAGGGTTATTGACCTTCATTACCTCTCTTAGCTTCTCAATGTTGTGCTCATAGTGTTCTTAGGAAGCATCTGATAAATCATGGTGGTGAGTTGAACTTTGTCCACTGACTCCAACCAGATTCCCAGCTTCATTGGCCAGACGACTTAGCTCATGGGCGATTAAGAACCATCTTGCCATGGCAGATGGCTTCTGAGTTAGTCCTTTGAGCCCACCAAATACCTTCATGAGCTTGTTGACCTGTTCAATAGCATGGTCACTGGTCAGGGCCAATTTCACAAAACTGGATTTCACTCTTGTAGAGCTCACAGTAGTAATGGTTTGCTTGGGCGTGCCTTTTATTTCTTAATTGTTCAATAGTCTTGAGATACCTGAAAGAAAGCATAAAGATTGACATCACATTTTAGGTATTGCATTTGAGTCATAGACAGTTACAACATTAGAAACATGAGTTGTTTTTGTAGTGATCTAACAATAATAAAGGGCTATTCAGATTTGTTAATTGTTGTGACGAAAGACCAATTCACTTATAATTATATAATAGTAATAACAGTACAAAATAAAAATCTGAGGCAAGTTTGATACATTTTCACTCGTATTAGGAGCGAAATAACTGAATGCATACCATTGTCAAATTTTGGGGGCATGCCAGGGCACAGTATTTTTTCAGGCACAGTACCCTTATAGACCTACAATAAGCAGAACAATCCACAAGTATCAGCTGTTCAGATGATGAACAAGAACCAGGAATTTGTATGACCAGAGCATGGTGGTGAGTTGAACCGTTTTGCAGTTGACTTATACGTGTGCAACACGTACCCTTATTTACGTAGTTAATTATTCAGCGCTATACGATTCGGATACTTGTATACTTTGCGAGAAATGACGCCCTAATTCATTTGCATAAAAACACACTAAAACTCGCTGAAAAAGATTGGCGCCCTATTTCATTTGTTTTCTAACATCCTAAACTACAATGTCCAGCCAAGAAAATAAAATGTTCATGAAATGCCCACGGGAAAACAAATGCTCCAGCACTATACTGGAATTTTTAAAAAGTGATTCTTCACCATTGGGAGATGGGGCCAAAAACGATACATAGCAGGATATCTGAAAAAGTTGTGGATGGATGATTTTGATTAAATGTGATTCTGTATTGTGATTTTCTTATCTACTGAATGAATGAATGAATGATCGTTTTAAGGCCATTTTCCCCGCTGGAGCGGATACTCTCGGAGTATCCGAGATATCCGATATTATCTACTCTCGGATACAAAACGTAAACTGTTCACCTGGTGGAGGTATGCTCTCTACTGAGTGCCGTTCTCGTTTAATGACTTTTTTTTATAATGAGGAACAATTCTCGAAATAAGTGGAGGTATATGTCGTCCTAGCTTCGTACATTCAAGTTTGTTGAAGTTTGAGGGACAATGTTTGATAATGCATCTATCCTGCTTCTTGCCTTTTTCCCGTTGATCTTGTAGGTGATGGGTTTGCGTCGTCAACGTAACTATGCTGGCCGCTGGGATGTGCTCATCCAAGAGGCGACACAATGCCTCAATCGCCTGTTCCAGATTGCTGCCCGTAAGCGACGGAACTACATCCTTGACCAGGTAATGTTTCTTGTCCATGCCTGTTCCCTTCCGTTGTATCGTACACCAAGGTTACTTCGTGATTTTGATGTTTCCTGTTGAAGTTAGCAGAGGCAGCCAGCAAAATGGTATTCATTACTTTCCGATTCGTAGACGAAGGATGTTCTGAACTTTATTGTTTGCAGGTTACTGGTTGGGTGTGTGCTTTGAGCCGAGGCCGACTGGTGTTACTGCTTGCCTTGTGCAGCTCGTGGTTTTTGTTTTTAGTAACCTGGATTTGGATGGGGGAGGGGAGAGGGAAGAAAGGGGTATGGATACAGAAAAAGAATGCACACTTTTAATTGAAGAAAATAATTAAGCTTAATTTATATTTGCACTTTATTCAAAAGTTGAGCGTTTGGAAAGTAAAGTAAGGCAAAGTATTTTGCAGTTGATTTTGCTTGTATAGATTGCGTTTCTAGTCATTGTAGGTTACATGAATAGATTTTAGAATTACGAGATATACATGTGCAACAACTGCGAGAAGTGGGATGGGCGTGATATTACTGTGTAAGTGCGTTTGCCTCTAAATGAGGTACAGTAAAGTCCAACCGCTGGTGAATGAAGAAAGAGAGAAGCTCGTGTGCAGGAAAGATGAGTAAAGTGCAGTCCTAGATGGTGGGATGTGTTGTCTTGTTGAATGTAAGTACTGGGGGTAAGTGTAATCATCTTGAAATTTTCAGGTCTTGGTAAGTTGGACACAGGTAAGTTTGGTCTTTCGAGGGCTGCATTCCAAGTTCGCTTGGCACTTCTCCAAGGTAGGTGATCAGGTGGGTATTATATCTGTTGTATTGTCTGGTCCGATTGCCTAAAAGGAACACTCAACAGGTAAGTCTTTCTCTTGAGTTTAAAAAAATGCACTAGGACAATTGACTTTCTTCCTATTCTAATTTTTTTTGTTTTTTTCTTGCAAGGCCTTTTCAATTGGGAAGAGTATTGATTATTTTACTTTCCTTAATTTCTGCTTAAATTTGCAAAGAACTGTATTTGAGATTTTAAACATTCTGCTTGATGCCAGAAAAATAATTTTAGAATGTAAGCCCTGTCTTCATCATAACCATATCATTACTTCATGCGGGCCAAGGGGACAGGGCAGGCGGCGGAAACGGGCCAAGGGAATGGAGCATTCCATGCAGTTGGGGCACAATGCGCATGCGGGCCGAGGGAAAGGGGTGGATGGTGCAGGCAGGCTGATGGAAAGGGGCGGATGGCGCAGGCGGGCCGAATGGACTGGGAAGACGGGGTCAGTGGCGCAGGCAGGCTGACGACAGGGTATACGGGCCAAGGAGGCAGTACTGGGCATATGACACAAGACGGCCTAAGTAATGAGAAGAGGGGCAAAGAGCCTGAAGCAGGCAGGCCCGCGGTACATGGCAGACAACAGAAGTGGGCCCAGGGGTAGGGGCAGTCGCTGCAGGTGAGCCGATGGTATCGGGCAGGCAGGCCTTACAGACAGAGCCAAGGGGGCGGGGGACTTTGCAGGCGAGCAGAGGGGCTTTGTAGGTGGGCCGAGGGGACGGCACAGCCACATCAAGGGGACAAGACACATGATGCAGGCAGGCCGATGAATGGATCAGGACGCAATATGACAAAAGGAACAGTCTGGTTAAGGGGGAAAACTCCAACAGCAGAGTTGAAGGCCAAGATAGAGGGAGACTTGGACAAATGGTGGGTGGGAAGATGGAATGGGGCAGGAGAGCATGCATGGGGTGGATAATATGGCTACAGGAGGGAAAACTGGAAATTTGGAAGGAGGAGAGGTTGGAGGGAAAGGAGGGCAGGGGGGGGGGGGGCGGAGGTTAACTGCGGTACAAAATGTCATGATTTTGGATTGGAGGAGATCTGAGATGGTGGAGACCAACTGTCTTGAAGACCTGAAGGGAAAAGTGAGATTGAAGAGAATATTATGGAAGTTGGTTCCACGGGGGGGGGGGGGCGTCATTGAGCATTTGAGCATTGCATGAATGAGCATTGCATGCAGGCGGGCCGTCGAGGTCGTGGGGTGGGGCAGTCAGCGCAAGCATGACAGCAGGACGGGGTGGACTGTGCAAGTGAGCCGGCGGAATGGGGTAGACTGTGTAGACGAGCCGAGCTGAGGGGACGGACATTCCATGTATGCGTGCCAAAGAGACTGGACAGCCGGAGCTGGCGAGTCATGGGAATGAGCCAGACGGCCATGGAGACAGGGCCGGCAGGCCGTGGAAACAGGGTGGATGGCGCAGATGGGCCGAGGTAACCGGGTAGAGCTGGCAACCACTGCTGCAGGCACGCCAAGAGACAGAGTTGAGAGAATTAGCAGGGCGGGTCGGGTGTACTGGGCATATGACGTACGACCGAGGGCATTGAGCATGTGGTCCAAGGGCCGAGAACAGGCAGACCTCGGGAAAGGGGCAAGGACTTTGGGGACCGAGCATTTCATGCTGTTGGGATGGGGCACACCACAGAGGCGGCCTAATAGACTGGGTGGGAGGGTGCAGGCGGACACTGGGGACTGGGCGAAGGGTGCAGGCAGGCCATGGGGACTGGGCAGAGGGTGCAAGCAGGCCATTGGGGTCCGGGATGGGGGACAGGGAGGCTGGGGATGGTGCAGGTGGGGACTGGGCGGGACTTGGGAACTGGGCAGAAGGCATAGGCAGACCCTGCGACTTGGCGGGGGGCTCAGGTAGATCCTGGAGATGAGGCGGATGTTGCAGGCGGGCTGTCTGGTGGGGGGCAGCTGATGGCGAGAGGGTCTGGGATGGAGGACGCAGGAGGGCAGGACTGAGGGTGCGGGGGAGGTCAAGGGGCTGGAATGGAGGGTGCAGTCAGGCAAACGGGTCTGAGACTGAGGACACGAGGGCCGAGGGTGGTCCAGGACAGAGGGCGCGGGGGGTGGGGTTGAGGAGGCCGTTACGGAGGGTGGGCAGATGTGGATCTAGGGGGGCGGGGGGGGGCCTTGCCGTAGGACTCAGGGGAGCGGGATGGTGGGGGCATCAGGGTCGAGGGGACAGGACGGGAAAGCGCAGGTGGTCAGGGGGGATCCGGGACTGGAGGTGCAGGTAGCCGTGGCGGAGGGGGACGAAGGCCATGGCCGGGCCAGAGGGCCCAGTTGCGTCAAGGGGGACCGGGGCAGAGGGCACAGGTGTGCCGAGGAGGATCGATATGGAAGGGCACAGGCATGCCAAAGGGGAAGGTGGGAGCTGGCGGACCGAAGGATCCGGGATGGACGGTGCAGGGGAGAGCCAGGGTGCAGGGGGGCTGGAACGGAGGACGCAGGCGTGCCGAGGGGGACCGAGGAAGGAGGGCGCAGGTGGGCTCGGGGGAACCAGGATGAACAGCGCAAGCGGGCCGGGACGGAGGATACAGGCGGGCCAAGGACGGAGAGCGCAGGCAGGCTGAGGGGGTGCTGCCAAGGACCGCACAGGTGGATCGAGGAGGGACCTGGACAGAAGTTGGGGGGGTGGGGGGGAGGAGGAGGGAGGTTGGACGGAGGGAGCTTGCGGGCTGAGAGGACCTGGATGAATGGTGCAGGCGGGCCAGGATAGAGGGAACAGGTGGGCCGAGGAGGACTAGGACAGAACTCGCAGAACGACCTGTCTATTTCACCCCCAGATTTCCACACATGCTCATCCTGCTGCCAACCATATTAGTCATGGCAATGCAATTCCAATCTATCTACGTTTTTTTTTTAGTTCCATATTAAGATTCTTCCAGCACAGTGACACAGTTACACTGAGTTTGGACAGTGCTGCAAGTGTTTTTTGCTCCCGATGGATGTCAATAAGGCCGAGAAAAATATATTTCCGGTCTCTGGTCAGCGCGTGCATCGATTTTGACCCTGCGACCTCTCGGGACAGAAAGTCCCAAATTTTTTTTTTTTTTCCTAATTTCTAACGGTACCCACAACAGCGCGCGCCGGTTGTTGCCGGGCCGGCGCGCTATCTCGGGAAATACGGGTCTGTGAGGGTCGCCATTGGTATCGACGTTTGCGCACGGTTCTCCCCGACAAAACTCTGTTTAGATTGTCCAAATCCAACCAGCCATTCCAAAGATATGAGTAGTTTTGTGTGCCGTGCCGTCATGAATCAAATCGGCTGGATATTGTCATTTATTGAAACGAAGACATTCTTTGTCGGGTTTTTGTGAAGCATCCAGAAGGCCTAGAGAGCTGCGGGTGGTCTCGTTAGTTCGGCCTGGATCCTATCTCGTTTGTCATTAAGTTGTAAGTGTCTGTGATAATCTGGTGGACTGGGAGAAGAGATCGTGGGAGACCATCGGCCTGTTAGACCACATGCGCAGTGTTGACGCGATCGACGCATTGGAATGTTTAACGGTACGGCGAGGCGATCTCGAGAACGAAATGGCAGTCTATAATATGCTTGAAGACCTTAATGATTTTCAGAATAAATACATTTAAAAATAACTTAAGCTTGTGTTCATTATTTACAAAAAGACCGACCTGTCCCATTGGCTGTCTTTAATTTCTCTCTGGACGGCGCCACGGCAGATGAGGAGGGGACCGCAAGGCATGAGGACACAAAAAACAACACCTTTATATGGGCAATCCATGCTTTTCAAAAGAAAAGGAAAAAAACCGCATCGCCGCATCAATTCTGGAACTTTGGTCTGACCAGAGACCAGCAATATATTTTTTTCGGCCTAATATTGACTTTTTCTTTTCTTTTCCTTTTGTATACAAGATCGAGGCTCGTGTAAGAGCTAACATTAATGACAAAAATAAACGGACACATAATACAAAATATAGGGAGCGGGAGACAAGATGGGGAGAGAGGGGGAAGCACACAAGTACAACATTTGAGAGCAGGGACATCGGGAGATTTGTGGGAGTGAGAGGGCTTGGGAGGAGGAGACGTGGGTAGCGGGTGGGAGAGGCAAAAAAAAACACATGGGCACAGCTAGGACTTCCAAGAAAGAAGTTGGTATTTCAGAAAAGTGGATCTGGGGTGAATTAACGGGGGTAGAAACGATCAAGGTTTTGGATGGGGGAAGATAAGAGATGGTGGTGAACAGCTGTTTTAAAAACCTGGAGGGAGTAGTGGGATTGAAGAGAGTGAGGGAGTTTGTTCCAGAGGCAAAAAGAGGAATGAAATAGTGAAGGTTGGCAGAGAGTCTTGATTTTGGCAGTTTCACCAGAAGAGGGTTGCTGGCAGAACTTGAGACCTGTTGGAGTATTTGGGAGACAGAGCACAGACAGGGCTGGGGGGGCTCGGCCAGAGAGGAGTCGGTAGAAGACAAAGACCACTAACCGGCCTGCGGTGAGTGAGTAAAAGGCCCTCAGAGTTGGCTTCATCGCGGGATTGGCAGGAGCCAATTTAATTACCATTGCCAAGTTGTATTTTATAGCCTTTAAAAAAAGAGCACATCTTTAAGATTACTGTACTCCAAACATTTTTTCCCATATTTCCTTCAGATGCCTCTGTAAAATATGACATGTAATTAAATATAAAGTGCTGTATAAAAATATCCATCACAAGTTTGTGTACAAGATAATTCTGTATTTAAATTTATTTTTTATTTTTTTTGTAATTAAATTTATTTTTTCTTTTATTTAGTCCACATATGTCAACATAATATATATTTTTTATTTAGTCAACATATGCAAGAACAACATATATTCGAAAGTCAACAATAGGTACAACGGGGTTTGCCATTATTTGTCAAGGTAATGATGCTCCTAACGGCTGATTTGGTAATGGATGGCCAAGATGGTTTTTTTTTCCCCTGATTGATATCTGCTCTGATTTTCTAGATGTGCTAGATTTCTGTCAAATGTTATTTTTTCACTTGTTCTTCAACAAAGTTGATCAATGTATAAATTATAAAATAGTAATTACCTACGCCATTAAATTACCTCCGAGTTGGACGGAGGTTGTGTTTTCACCCCTGGTCTCTCTCTCCGTTTGTCTGTCTGTTGTGAACAGGACATCTCAAAAAAGTTGTGGGTAGATTCAGCCGACGTTTGGTGGAGATGTTCAGGATGTGACGAGGACGAAATGATTAGATTTTGGTGAAGATCCGGATCTGGATCCGAGAATTTTTTTTGAGCGATTTGTCATCATGGAGAGATGGGGCCAAAAACGATATGGCACGATATCTCAAAACGTTGTGGACGGATTCAGACAAAACTTGGTGGACAGGTTGGATGTGTAACAGAAACGAATCTTGTCGATTTTGGTGATGATCCATATGCCGATCTCGAAACGAGTTTTTTATAATTTATTTACAAAGTGATTCTTCACCATTGAGTGATAGGGCCAAAAACTATATGCAGGGAGTCCCTGGTTTACGAGCACCCGGTTTCCTAATATCTGTTCATACGAACATGATATTTCATAATTATTATTCCGTCTTTCGAACGTTCAATCCATTCACACGAACATGGCATTTTTGAACATGCCATGCACTAAGCGCTAAATGCAAGAAAAATCGGACCAGGAGAGTTAATTGCACATTTACACCATAATTCTCACGCACGCGGACCATGGGGGTCTGCTCGAAATCATTGAGATGAGCGTTGCTCCGTCACTCTTCCGTTATTTCACACACTTCCTCCATATTGTCATATTCATGTCATTATTTACTACAGAGAGAGACAGAGACGGGCTTACAGAGACTTGTAATAATCAGAGATACAACATTGTTTCAGAGCTGAGTTTAATCGTGATCGATCTCAGACAGCATCTAAAGGGAGAACCAGCAATTAGTATTACTACTGGTAATAACTGGCTGGTAACTGGTAACTGGCTGAGTTTAATCGTGATCAATCTCAGACAGCATCTAAAGGGAGAACCAGCAATCATAGTATTAGTATTACTACTGGTACATACAGGTACATACAGATGATATCTATTCAAGCGAGCATGCAACGCACAATGCAGAATCCTTACCATTCTACGGAAGCCCGGAGATGCTATAGAATTACATGGCACAGAACTACCTTCTGCGCTGAACGGCAATCTCTTTATAGGAGCCGCGTAGGAGCTGCGTAGTAGCAATGAGTAGAATAACACCAGGGTCGTAACTTAGATGACAATTTCACCACATTCTCCCCGCGTTTAAAACTTTACTAGCAGGCCGTTGAACAGTAGGCACATATTGATAAACAGCAGATGGATATATAGAAATGCGAAGAATCGAAATACATCTGAAAGGATGTTACTGCCAGTCGAAACGCCCAGGACGTCATCAATCCCGATTACGGGGTTGCTGCAATTCAACCGCGCACTCATAGTCTGGTTAGCAATCGGTTTCTAGATATATATATATATATAGAGAGAGAAAGGAAATCCTAAACAAGAAGATATCGAACAAAGCAAGCAGTGCACACCCCGTGCATCCCGGGAGAAGACGGAGAGCCCGTTGGCGGAACCTTCGGACTGGACCCATCGAATTCCCCGCTAGACTTGAGATGAAACGTCGCAGTAGTCTTACAGTGGGGTAGCCGGGCACAGAAGCCGGGCCTTGCGACCAGGCCTTGCTCGGCACAAACGACGAACGTCCTCACGCACGTTAAAGTCAAACGTCAAATATATCGTATTCGCGTAACATGGCGATTCATGAGAATCGCGGAGAATGTCGCCTACGGTGAGGCCTGATCAGGCGGCCCACATTGTCACATCCGCAGCGAGGTCCGCCTCACCAGATCCCCACACCGGGCGATAAGTGAAGGTCCCACGAGGCCTTTGTTTGTCTCGAACACTCAGATGGGCATGACGCGTCCCGTCCAGCAGCACAGTGCTCTGTGGATCGGTAATTACCTCGGACGGATCACGCACGGCATGCGATGTCATGTGTAACCTAAGTTGTCCTCCGGAACCTAAATTAGGGTTAAGGTTACCGGCGGAATAGAGGACGAACAGAGGCCGCCCAGCTATACCGATCGGATGGGCTATATCGAATCGGCCCAGCTATAGCGAATCGGCCCAGCTTTTCCGATCAAATCTTCTGCGTTGGGCTCAGACCTAGCTGGATCGCTCCACGCACTGACGGCGAAGTGACGCACTGACGCCGTGGAGTTCCGCGTGACGCACCGACACAGTGGACTCGCACGTGACAAACGCTATCGACAAAACCGAGAGGATGTTCTCATCCTCATCCACCCCTCCTCCGAGATTGCAGCTGCACTAGCTCTGTGTACCGAAGTAGAGCGACCTTCGCTGTCTAGGTCAGAGGGAAAGTTAATCAGGCAACAACCGGACGAGGTGTCTCGCAGTCTCGATCCCGGCGCGAATGGCTTGTAAACAAGCCAAGAGCTCTGTTCAAGGGCGAACATTCAGGCGTCGCCACCGTGTCCAGCACGGGAGGCAAGGGAGTCGGGCTCCGCGCTCAGTGTTATCGTCTCCTGGGTCACCGTGTACCCCGAATGCACTATGGTCCTACCTGATAACGGTATGTGGCCTCGTAGATAGCCAGTCTGTACCCCGAATGCTCAATGGTCCTAGCCGATAACGGTATGAGTCCTCATTGATGGCTAGACTGCTCGGGCGCGTGGCCTGTAGGAAGCACCGCAAGTAACATTATGACACGCACGTATTGAGCTGGAGCGGTCAGTTTGAGTATGTCCGCAAACCGTGGAGTTACCAAGGTAGATGGAAACTCGGATAAACGAAACTCCGGTGACTGTGACGTCATCGATCACACTTGAGAAGCATGCAATTACGTTAATGACGCCTGAGGGCAAACGCGTGATTTGAGAAGGCCATCGCTCTGGGCCTGAAGACCCCCGGACTAGGACTGGACCGATGGTTCCGGGCACCGCATATATTGGGTCCTCAATGTCGATCAGATCGGGCGCGTGCAGGGCGGGGTTGACGGCGAATTCCCCATCATCGGATTCCCCGGGCTGAGCTCCAGCCGAGCAGTATCCCCGCACGGAGCAAAATACGCACCGAAACTATTAGGCTAGTGGCCAAATGAGGTTTTGGGTGGCATACCCCTACCCAAGGTAGAACAAGTCACAACCTATTTTTTCTTGAAGAGGGATGTTTGGTGAGTTAGAAAATCATGGTTGTGAACCTGAGATCATTGCACAACATTTTGAAAATCATGTTTACATATGTACCACTGCAGACTGCAAAAATGGATTTAATCGCCACAGATTTTGGCTCATATTGGCTCATATATTTGTTAATACTGGTGCTACAAACACAAATTTGGTACCAAAATGTGCGGAATGATGACATATATATCTGTAAAAACCATTTGTGATGTAACAAAGGCTTTTGTGTGACCTACAGGCAAAGATAGTGGAATTTTACTCAACAAATCAGCTTCGGGTTTACCAATAAATATCAACAAAAACATTAATTACTTCAAAAATATTGGACTTGCAGTCATACTTGTTACATCAACATAATCCAAGTTTATTTACCCTTTGAAAAATATATCTAATGATATAATTGTCACTGAAATGATATAGTTATAACTGAAATCATATGTCGCCCCACTAATGCTGACCGATAGAAATCCCGAAGCAGATATGCAACATGAAGAATTGACTTAAGATTCTGACACAATTGTGAAAGTGACTTTTATAGACATCATGTTGATATAAGCTATTTCACATATGACGATAATGAATTCATAACATGCACTGTAACTTATGTACATCTATTACATGAAGTAATACATGTAATACATTTAAAAGTTCAGTCACGCTCTTCATCAGTGCTGTCGTCAAAGACAACAGAATCATCAACATTTGGACAATCGTCTGCACTACACGAGCAGAATTCAGTGCAGGTCAGTCCTGCAGAGATACAATGACATGTTCTGCTCTGCCTACAGTCATCGTCGGTGCAGTAGAGATGCGTGAGATCTCGAACCTCCCTTGGGGCTGCATCCTTTTGGAACATGACAGGCTCAAGTTTGTTGTCTCTGACCTGCCATCCATTACCATCGGGGTTCCAAAGTACAGGCTGCGCTACATGGCTGTGGGTCCATATCGCCACCTGGTAATTTGCTCGCTTCAGATGTTGTTCGAAAGCATCGTCTGTTGGTGGGAAGAGAGATGCTGGTTTGTCACTTGTGCAGGCATAAACATAACGAAGTTGGTCGAGTGTGTGACTTGACTTTGAACCATACAACGACAGAGCATATTTTGTGGCAGTGCTGACGACATTGGTTGTATCTCTGGTTTGGCCTAACCGTGACAGTGGTGCCAAGTGTGCAATGTTTTGCTTGAGTTTCGAATATGCAGTGCGTTTCCCGACTTTGAACAGCGAGGAGGTTGTGTCACAGCCACTTATAGCATGTGATGCTGGCAAGCAACTTGACGTATCCTGACCGATGTCCGTTATTCTGTTGACAGGAATGAATCTCTGACGATTCGTTGTTTTTGTACAGTGACCTGCATTCATGTACACCTTGGTGTCCCCAAACATGCCTTTCCCACAGTAATAGATGAGTAGGACCAACACGTCAGTGTCATCACATCGTACAATGACCCTTGAGTGTGCTCTGGCGAAATGGATAGCATGTAGCAGCACCCGTGTGTCAGCCTCCTCATGTGTGCTGAACAATTCAGGTAGTTCCCGGATGCCTCTATGATCCACAACTTTAACTAGCAGGCCATCGTTAAAGCCTCCTGCCAGTGTGATAGATTGGTTTTCCTCAAGCTGCAATTGGGCGGCTACTGTCAAGTAACTGCAGAGGAAATCGGCAAGCGCTGATTTGTTTGTGGTGTTCTTCAGGAACTTCCTGTAGTTTGGAACTGTGCGTTGTCCATCGATGACATATCTGGGTGTTGACTCTCCACCAGTGCGACGTTCTCTTTCCAGCTGCTTGATAGAGAGTGGTACATCATACCTGTCAAAAACCAATGTAACTGATGTCACACCTTGGTTACTAGCAAGCAGTGACTGAATCTTCTGCATTATGGTACGTCCGCGATCGTCAAATGTGTCAAACTGGGCTTCATCAAGTGCCTGAAGTAGTGCCATCCCATCAATGACATAAGCAGTATCATGTTGGTCAGAGGGTTCGAGCACCTGGACTTCCTCGCAATTAGCTTCTAACTTCTTTGCCAGATCCGCCTTGTTGGTTTTTTGCATTGTCCCATCATTGTTGAAGAGGGACGGTGGCACAGGAGCCAGTTCATGTGTCAGGACTTGTTCCAGACTGACATCGCGTTTCTTTGAGACAGCAAGCAGCCGCCGGAAAAGTACTTCTGAATCCACCATCAATTTATCTCGTTTGTTGGTTTTCATGGGTTTTGACATGTCCGCAAACGTTGGTGTCTTTGTTCGTGAGTCTGTTTCCCAGAAACTCTTGGTTTGGTCAGCAAGAAGTCGCTTTTCGATAAAACTTTTGTTGCATTTCTGGGCGTCTGTTAAGAAATGTCCAAGTCCGTTTGATACTTCTTGTGAAGCAACCTGGCCTGTGGCGATGTTGACCAATTCGTCAGGTACAGTACGTAGGTCAAACGGATTTTGTGCGTTTGATACAAATTCCGTGATCTTGGTAACATCTTGTTCATCCCTTACCATCCTTGTCTTTCCATGCTCAGCGTGGTTGTGGAAGCTACTTCAGTGTCCCCATCACAAAGTTCTTTAAAAGCCTCTGTATATTGTGCTGTGACATGTCGAGTGACCATCCATCTGGTAAGGGCACCTTTCCTCAAGGTAAACCCGATGACACCTCCCTGGCTCTTTCCCTCACGGTTAATTGTTTGTTCAAGTGCTTGGTCACTAGCAACAGCATTGAACCGGCGCAAAGACCTACGGACCACAAATCTACCTTCCTTCAGATATTGATAGGATTTTGGGTGCAATTCCCGAAGTGATAGCATATCATTCAAATATCCTGGCAAATATTTGGCATAATTTCCTCTGTCTGCAGCTCGGCACCAGGGTATAGTCTCACAGACGGCGATGAGATGGAGTTCGAACAGTCCCTCGCACTCTGCTCTCAGAAGTCGCAGCAAGATGTTTACTCCCTGCATAAATGTATCCCAGTAGGCAAATGTTGCAGACTGTGTCCTACCTGCATTTGTGAACTCTTGTTGTATGTAGTGCTTGCAAAGGTGCTATGTGCTCTGATTCAAGTTGTTTCGTCAGTGTTATTGCGGATTCCCTGTCTCCTGCATTGAAAGCATTCTGGATCTCTCTCACAAGCCTGTACATGTCGTCTTTGGGCAACATGGTGTGTTCTGTTGCCGCAGACGTGCATGGTTGCTGGTCACTCTCACTGGGGTTGGATGTGGAGATATTTGACTTGCTGGTATACTTGGCCCGACACGATTTGTGGAATGATACTTTCAAATCAAGACTCAATATGTCTTGTTGCAAAGGCCAGATACTTTCATAAACGTCATCTTTTCTGATTTGACTTGCTTTGAAGATTGCACTCAAACCATTAAATGTTGGGTTCTTTACAACTTCTTGCTTTTTAGGGTTGAGGGGTTTAAAGCATATGATGCAGTGGTCAGTGTCAATTTTACGATGCTTCACAACAGGTGGTTCCAGATCCATAATTGCAGATCAATTGTCAGCACAAGCATCTGAAATGAAATAATTAAAGATAAGTATATATCAGTAGTTTTAGAAAAAGGCAATCAAGCTCAAAATTGATTTTCTGCAACTGGATTTAAAATCATTCTTGTTTGGTTAATGCATATACATGTATTATAAATTAATCAATGTCGGTTACTTTTAGGGGGGGTGGCATATGGTTTCGGTAATAACTCTATTAATTCAACTGATTTATCTTTATGAGTTATATTTCTAAAAAGGAGAATGATAGAGGGTTATTTTGATGTAATATGTAGTAATACAACTCAAATACTTATGAAGAAATTAATTGTTTAGTTGATATTTATTGGTAAACCCGAAGCTGATTTATTGCGCAAAATTCCACTATTTTTGCCTGTAGGTCACACAAAAGCCTTTGTTACATCACAAATGGTTTTTACACATATATATGTCATCATTCTGCACATTTTGGTACCAAATTTGTGTTTGTAGCACCAGTATTAACAAATATATGAGCCAAAATCTGTGGCGATTAAATCCATTTTTGCAGTCTGCAGTGGTACATATGTAAACGTGATTTTCAAAATGTTGTGCAATGATCTCAGGTTCACAACCATGATTTTCTAACTCCCCAAACATCCCTCTTCAAGAAAAAATAGGTTGTGACTTGTTCTACCGTGGGTAGGGGTTTCTCACATTTTAGGCCCCTTTTTTAATTTGGCCACTAGCCTATATAGACTCGCATCCATTTGGCAGCACCACTCGAGCGTGCTCGGGATTGGGTACCGAATACGAACCTTGTCGACGAGCAGGTCGTATTTACTCGGGCGAACCGCGCGTTTGAGGAAAGCCGAAAATGTCGAACTCGGCCTGTCGAACCAGCGCTGGGCACGCTGAGTCGAGTGGGTGAGCACGCTGGGCAGCGATAAATTGCACATCCTGAAATAGCGTCTCGTTTGATAGCTATCGGGGCGCGTTTGTCAGGAGTTAGATTTGGGAATAGCGTCAACAGTTCGGTAGCCATTCCCACCAACACATGAGCAGAGAGGGTGGTGTTCCCACCGAACTTCATTTCCGACCGCCCATGTCGATGGAGGAAATCGTGTCGAAAGGTGGGCAAGACCGTTAGGCGGTCATCCGTATACATCATGCTATCAATAACTAGCTTGATACGACATTCCCCTTTTGTGCCCGAGTGCCTGGGAGGCTATGAAGATCCCGCACGATGTCCTCAGAATCGGCCTTCCGTGCCGTCAGACTAGGCTGGCTGCCTGGCCGTTAATCGGTACCGAGATGACGGCGCTGGACAAGCTGTGCATCCATGCAGTGTCGGGTCCTCTAGGGATGCCAATCGAGCCTCAAGCGTTGAGGCGATTCCGGCCAGCAGCGATCGCTGGCCTCGCAGAGTAGTGCCCCACGATGGGTGCAGTGCGCAGCTCGTGCATAGGAGGGATTCCGACGAGCAGCGATCGGGATCGCCGGCCTCAGAGTAGTGGACTGCAGCGCGCGGTTCGCGCATAGAAGGGATTCCGTCCAGCGGTGGTCGGGTACGCCGGTGGAGTGAGGGGCGACACACATGGGAGTCGTGAGCACACGCGTGGAAAATCGCATCTCGTGCCGGGCAGGCAAATCTAGAAGGATTCTCTCAGAAAAAGCCGTTCGTGTTTCCCGCAACCGAGGCAATTACAGCTAGACTCGTACCTTCGGCTCTGAGCACGTCCGTCAACCCAACGGGGTTTCAGCTGCAGGACGTTTCCCAGTAGCATCGTTCTCCAGGCGTCTTGCCGGAGTTCGTCACACCTGCTCCGGCATTCGGACCTCGGGAAAGCATTACGTGCTCAGACGACGCAGTTCCTGAACGAAATGCTTGAGGGGTTCCAATGCATCCGGTCTCTTCGTGGCAGACTGGTAGCGAGGGTAGTTAGCGCTCCGTGGCTAGAGCTTGCTCGGCCGGTCCTCCGCTTGACGTTCTTCCCCGAGGAGGGGTAGTCGCAGGAGCATGGGCATCATCTCGATTCAGAACGATGTCAGGAGAGGATCACGATTAATTGTTGTAATAATCAGAGAAACAACATTGTCTCAGAACTGAGTTTAAACATGATCAATCTCAAACAGCATCTGAAGGGAGAACCAGCAATCATAGTATTAGTATTAATACAGGTACATACAGATGATATCTATTCAAGCGAGCATGCAGCGCACAATGCAGAATCCTTACCATTCAACGGAAGCCCGGAGATGCGATGGAATTACATGGCACAGAACTACCTGCTGCGCTGAACGGCAGTCTCTTTATCGGAGCCGCTTAGGAGTGGCAATGATTAGAATAACACCAGGGTCATAACTTAAATGACAATTTCACCACAGAGGCAGACGTATACAGAGGCAGACGTATACAGAGGCAGACGTATACAGAGGCAGACGTATACAGAGGCAGACGTATACAGAGGCAGACGTATACAGAGGCAGACGTATACAGAGGCAGACGTATACAGAGGCAGACGTATACAGAGGCAGACGTATACAGAGGCAGACGTATACAGAGGCAGACGAATACAGAGGCAGACGAATACAGAGGCAGACGAATACAGAGGCAGACGAATACAGAGGCAGACGAATACAGAGGCAGACGAATACAGAGGCGGACGAATACAGAGGCGGACGAATACAGAGGCGGACGAATACAGAGGCGGACGAATACAGAGGCGGACGAATACAGAGGCGGACGAATACAGAGGCGGACGAATACAGAGGCGGACGAATACAGAGGCGGACGAATACAGAGGCGGACGAATACAGAGGCGGACGAATACAGAGGCGGACGAATACAGAGGCGGACGAATACAGAGGCGGACGAATACAGAGGCGGACGAATACAGAGGCGGACGAATACGGAGGCGGACGAATACGGAGGCGGACGAATACGGAGGCGGACGAATACGGAGGCGGACGAATACGGAGGCGGACGAATACGGAGGCGGACGAATACGGAGGCGGACGAATACGGAGGCGGACGAATACGGAGGCGGACGAATACGGAGGCGGACGAATACGGAGGCGGACGAATACGGAGGCGGACGAATACGGAGGCGGACGAATACGGAGGCGGACGAATACGGAGGCGGACGAATACGGAGGCGGACGAATACGGAGGCGGACGAATACGGAGGCGGACGAATACGGAGGCGGACGAATACGGAGGCGGACGAATACGGAGGCGGACGAATACGGAGGCGGACGAATACGGAGGCGGACGAATACGGAGGCGGACGAATACGGAGGCGGACGAATACGGAGGCGGACGAATACGGAGGCGGACGAATACGGAGGCGGACGAATACGGAGGCGGACGAATACGGAGGCGGACGAATACGGAGGCGGACGAATACGGAGGCGGACGAATACGGAGGCGGACGAATACGGAGGCGGACGAATACGGAGGCGGACGAATACGGAGGCGGACGAATACGGAGGCGGGGACATACGGAGGCGGGGACATACGGAGGCGGGGACATACGGAGGCGGGGACATACGGAGGCGGGGACATACGGAGGCGGGGACATACGGAGGCGGGGACATGCGGGGACATACAGAGGCGGGGACATGCGGGCACATACAGAGGCGGGGACATGCGGGCACATACAGAGGCGGGGACATGCGGGCACATACAGAGGCGGGGACATGCGGGCACATACAGAGGCGGGGACATGCGGGCACATACAGAGGCGGGGACATACAGAGGCGGGGACATACAGAGGCGGGGACATACAGAGGCGGGGACATGCGGGGACATACAGAGGCGGGGACATGCGGGCACATACAGAGGCGGGGACATGCGGGCACATACAGAGGCGGGGACATGCGGGCACATACAGAGGCGGGGACATGCGGGCACATACAGAGGCGGGGACATGCGGGCACATACAGAGGCGGGGACATGCGGGCACATACAGAGGCGGGGACATGCGGGCACATACAGAGGCGGGGACATGCGGGCACATACAGAGGCGGGGACATGCGGGCACATAGGCGGGGACATGCGGGCACAGAGGCGGGGACATGCGGGCACAGAGGCGGGGACATGCGGGCACAGAGGCGGGGACATGCGGGCACAGAGGCGGGGACATGCGGGCACAGAGGCGGGGACATGCGGGCACAGAGGCGGGGACATGCGGGCACAGAGGCGGGGACATGCGGGCACAGAGGCGGGGACATGCGGGCACAGAGGCGGGGACATGCGGGCACAGAGGCGGGGACATGCGGGCACAGAGGCGGGGACATGCGGGCACAGAGGCGGGGACATGTAGGGACATGCGGGCACAGAGGCGGGGACATGTAGGGACATGCGGGCACAGAGGCGGGGACATGTAGGGACATGCGGGCACAGAGGCGGGGACATGTAGGGACATGCGGGCACAGAGGCGGGGACATGTAGGGACATGCGGGCACAGAGGCGGGGACATGTAGGGACATGCAGGGACATGCGGGCACAGAGGCGGGGACATGTAGGGACATGTGGGGACATGCAGGGACATGCGGGGACATGCGGGCACAGAGGCGGGGACATGTAGGGACATGCGGGGACATGTAGGGACATGCGGGCACAGAGGCGGGGACATGTAGGGACATGCGGGCACATGCGGGCACAGAGGCGGGGACATGTAGGGACATGCGGGGACATGCGGGCACAGAGGCGGGGACATGTAGGGACATGCGGGGACATGCGGGCACAGAGGCGGGGACATGTAGGGACATGCGGGGACATGCGGGCACAGAGGCGGGGACATGTAGGGACATGCGGGGACATGCGGGCACAGAGGCGGGGACATGTGGGGACATGCGGGGACATACAGAGGCGGGGACATGCGGGCACATACAGAGGCGGGGACATGCGGGCACATACAGAGGCGGGGACATGCGGGCACATACAGAGGCGGGGACATGCGGGCACATACAGAGGCGGGGACATGCGGGCACATACAGAGGCGGGGACATACAGAGGCGGGGACATACAGAGGCGGGGACATACAGAGGCGGGGACATGCGGGGACATACAGAGGCGGGGACATGCGGGCACATACAGAGGCGGGGACATGCGGGCACATACAGAGGCGGGGACATGCGGGCACATACAGAGGCGGGGACATGCGGGCACATACAGAGGCGGGGACATGCGGGCACATACAGAGGCGGGGACATGCGGGCACATACAGAGGCGGGGACATGCGGGCACATACAGAGGCGGGGACATGCGGGCACATACAGAGGCGGGGACATGCGGGCACATAGGCGGGGACATGCGGGCACAGAGGCGGGGACATGCGGGCACAGAGGCGGGGACATGCGGGCACAGAGGCGGGGACATGCGGGCACAGAGGCGGGGACATGCGGGCACAGAGGCGGGGACATGCGGGCACAGAGGCGGGGACATGCGGGCACAGAGGCGGGGACATGCGGGCACAGAGGCGGGGACATGCGGGCACAGAGGCGGGGACATGCGGGCACAGAGGCGGGGACATGCGGGCACAGAGGCGGGGACATGCGGGCACAGAGGCGGGGACATGTAGGGACATGCGGGCACAGAGGCGGGGACATGTAGGGACATGCGGGCACAGAGGCGGGGACATGTAGGGACATGCGGGCACAGAGGCGGGGACATGTAGGGACATGCGGGCACAGAGGCGGGGACATGTAGGGACATGCGGGCACAGAGGCGGGGACATGTAGGGACATGCAGGGACATGCGGGCACAGAGGCGGGGACATGTAGGGACATGTGGGGACATGCAGGGACATGCGGGGACATGCGGGCACAGAGGCGGGGACATGTAGGGACATGCGGGGACATGTAGGGACATGCGGGCACAGAGGCGGGGACATGTAGGGACATGCGGGCACATGCGGGCACAGAGGCGGGGACATGTAGGGACATGCGGGGACATGCGGGCACAGAGGCGGGGACATGTAGGGACATGCGGGGACATGCGGGCACAGAGGCGGGGACATGTAGGGACATGCGGGGACATGCGGGCACAGAGGCGGGGACATGTAGGGACATGCGGGGACATGCGGGCACAGAGGCGGGGACATGTGGGGACATGCGGGCACAGAGGCGGGGACATGTGGGGACATGCGGGCACAGAGGCGGGGACATGTGGGGACATGCGGGCACAGAGGCGGGGACATGTGGGGACATGCGGGCACAGAGGCGGGGACATGTGGGGACATGCGGGCACAGAGGCGGGGACATGTGGGGACATGCGGGCACAGAGGCGGGGACATGTGGGGACATGCGGGCACAGAGGCGGGGACATGCGGGCACATGCGGGCACAGAGGCGGGGACATGCGGGCACAGAGGCGGGGACATGCGGGCACAGAGGCGGGGACATGCGGGCACAGAGGCGGGGACATGCGGGCACAGAGGCGGGGACATGCGGGCACAGAGGCGGGGACATGCGGGCACAGAGGCGGGGACATGCGGGCACAGAGGCGGGGACATGCGGGCACAGAGGCGGGGACATGCGGGGACATGCGGGCACAGAGGCGGGGACATGCGGGCACAGAGGCGGGGACATGCGGGCACAGAGGCGGGGACATCCGGGCAGAGACCAATGGAAGAAAGGACATTCACGGACAGTTGGAAAGGAAACGGCCAGTTGGAAAGGAAACGTTTAACGATTCAATTTATTTCCAAGTATTTGCAGTGAAACTTGTTGATGGGAAAGAAAAAAAATACAAGAGGCAGAAACTTAGCTTATTCTATGCCTTATGACGATTACAACAAATAAACAACATCGGAGTCCATCACACATTCATGGGGGAGGGGAGGGAAAAACGATTGTCGGGATCCTGCTATCAAATGGTTACAATATTACCCGATGATTTTCCTCGCAATGACTTTTGTCTTGTCATCACCGAGCACCCCGAGTGAGTAAAGGCGATCCCCAGCACGAATTTGAGCAGGTAAAAAGCATCGGGATCTCGGCAGAGTGAGTGCGTTGGGAACCGTGCAGGGAAGAGTGCCAGGGACACGTGTAAGCACGTCATGATCTCATACAGAGTAAAGAGAACGTCGTGGCCTTGTGCAGAAAGAGTCCGTCGTGCACATGTGCAGCGAGAGGGAGAGAGTGAGACTGGCCGGCAGGCCATGCGCATGGAGAGCGAACAAAGTCCCAGGCCTTTCTATCCAGCAGAGACCGTCATGCAAGCACGTGAAGAGAAGAGAGAGTGTCCATCCAAGAGAGAGAGAGGCACGTGTGCAAGGCCTTTTTGTCTGGCCCTGGTGAGGGTGGGGGGCTGTTTGAGCGTGTTTTCAGGGCTCTCGATTGGTGGAGTTTGTCACCCTGCCTCCACAAGCCCTCTCAAAAGGACTTTTATTGTGACGCTCTTTGGCCCCTATGGGACATAAGGCGGCGTTATCTCGTGGACTCTAGCACGACAGGTAAATTTGAGCATGCACTTGGCTGGTATGCGTTTGAGCGTGCATGTACTGCCTGGCAAATTATCCCCTTTTGAGTGGAGGGCCTGTCTTTCCCTCCCCAATGCATAAGGACATACTAACCCATATAAAGGGGAGGGATAAAGATAATGTTCTGCTATGAAATAGCTATTCTAAGGGACCTGCATGGTGGTTGCCATTACCTCTTAGCGTTTTCCCAAAACTGCAATAATATGTTGGTAACAATAACATTATCTGTGAAATGGTTGGTATCCCAGCCATAATTGGTTGAATCAAAATCTATGTCTGAAAATTTTGAAACTTCATACATGTGATCTACAACCCGATACGAGTGAATAATTAAATTTATGACGTCATTGGTCACGTGGTCTGGTGGCCATATTGGATTGATATAAAAAACGTATTTCTCCAGAACTGCTTCACATATTGATGTGAAACTTCAAACATATTGACTAGCTATGGGGAATATAGTTTGAATGTTTTTTTCTTATTCATCTTTATTGATGCAATTTAGCCTTAATGTGCACAAAAGTCGTTGTCAAATATCCTAATAATCAATCAATAAAGCTATGGATAATGGCAATGGATAATGTATGTGACATAATTGGCTTCATGGATGATGCGGGTATATGGGCCATAATAGTAGCGTGTTCAGTTCATGATGGTATTTTTGTTCAGAATGAGCACGCAAGGCGAGATTATGCGCTCTGCGTGTCCTAGTTTTTCATAAGTTTCTGATATTGAGATCAGTAATATAAGAAATATAAATGCACATTATTAGCAAGCGAAGCTAGGTCTTTTACATGCAACAACTGAGTCATTCAGCGTTTTAATATCACAAGAACTATATTTTGTATTTGTGTTTATTTAAACCACCTTTAGAGGCCATTTTTCCCCGCAAAGCGGGGGTTGGCCTTTTTCGGGGACCGTGGTTGTTGTTTTTTGGTCCCCTTTTTGAAGCAATGTTTTACGGCCGGATGCCCTTCCTGCCGCCAACCCTTTGTTTATTTATGCATACATATTATATATAGATATTCCCTTAATAGGGATTTTCAACATTTTTCGCTGACATGGCTGACACACTCACTCACTTCCATTGCAGATATTGCTCGAGCCGATTTGAAATTAATTTGCCTTGGAGTTGGCTCGAATGCTTTTAATTTACGTTGTAGGCTCTCCAGGCACATAGCTTCACCTTATTTTTCAGCTGTAATCTAAACAATCCTTTATTTGTTTGACTTATTCCTGTATGGTGTTTGACATATTATGCCAGTTGATTGTCTCAATACCTTGAGTGGTTGAGTTGGATCCATTAATTGGTCATGATTATTAGTTTTTGCAACATGATGGTAATTTCTAGCGAGTTGCTCAAGATGAGAACTTTCGCATTCCTCAACATTAAGTATTTATCCATGTTTACTTTTGAGGCAACTAAGTGGGGAAAAGGTACACATGGTGTCCGCAGTTTGAATATGTTGCTGCTTGCATATTTTTGTAAAAAAAAAAAATTGGCCATGTGCTTGTACTATTGTGGTACATTTTCCAGGTGTAGCTGCAGTAGATGAACCAGAAGATGTGAAAAGGAGGTATATTGCACCTTGCGATAAATTTAGGTCTTCGGGTGGTTCGCACTTGCTTTGGGCATGGTACTAATACATAAGCTCGTTTAGGCATTCCTTTTCATACACAGCAATCATCCTTACACTTGCCAAAATGATGTCATGTTGATGTATTGTACAGATTATATAGTTGTCAAATTGCTTTTTGTAAAGGACGTTTGTTATCTCTGACACCGAAGGTGGACGGAAGTTATGTTTTCACCCCTGTTTGTTACTTGCAAAAATAGAAGATTTTTCTTCAGTTATGTGCATTATTCTGTCTGTTTGTATATGCCAATCACCTACAGGTCACAATTTTAAACGGATCTTCATAAAACCTCACAAAATGGTAGATTTGGTCATGAGCAAGAAGCCTATTTATTTTGAGGTCAAAAGGTCAACCAACACTCAACATAGGCCAAAGGTCAACAACTTGTTTTAAGGATTTTGCAAGTATCGTGCCATGCACCACATAGTTGTTGTTTTTGTCTATCTGTCTGTGGATAGATTCAGACAAATTTAGTGGAGAGGTTCGATATGTGACCAAGACGAAATTATTAGATTTTGGTGAAGATCCGGATCAGATAATTTTAAGTGATTCTTCACCATTGAGTGATCGGGCTAAAACTGATATATAACACAATATCTCAAAAAGTTGTGGAAGAATTATAACAGAGCTTGGTGGACAGGTTGGGTGTGTGACAAGGACAAACCGATTAGATTTTGATCCAGATCCGGCCTATTGGTGAGATACAAAATCTAAACTGTTCAGCATGGCGGAGGTATGCATCCTAACAATGCCGATCTCGTTACCCCACACACGTGAAGCAAAAATCTGGGTTAAGCAATTGGTTCACTTCTGTCTGTTTGTCTCCGTCCATCTACAAATGTCAGGTTATGATCGAGGAATAACTTGATTTCAATCGAATGTTATATTTTGAACATGAATTAGAACACGAATCACAAAACGAACCTGTAGTTCTGGGGTTCTTAACCTGGGGTATCCATACCTCTTGGAGGTACGGGGACCAAAATCTGGGGGTATGGGACTCGTAATAAATAATAAGAATAAATTGCAATAAATTCAATGAAATATCAACTTTAAATATATAATGAATATATATTTAAATATAAATATATATTTCAAAACAAATTATATTTGTATAGTTATATTTCAAACAAATATAAATTCTACGTTCATGAAATGAAACTCGAGGAAGAATTTTTATGAAGCGAACGACTCGAAACAACAACTAAAGGAGCTGATGTGTTCAAGTTGATCAAACTGTTCTTTGATCGCCATGAGTTAACATCGGATTTGGTTTGGTCTATTTGCACGGACAGAGCTCCTGCCATGATTGGCAAGAAATCTGGGTTTGACGCTCTGGTCAAGGAGAAAGCTCCATTTGTGTTGACCACACACTGTGTTCTACATCGTGAAGCCCTGGCGTCCAAAACGTTGTCAAAGAAACTGAAAGAAGTGATGGTAATAGTCGTGCAGACAGTCAACTTTATTCGTGGACGGGCATTAAATCATCGGCTATTTCAAAAATTCTGTGATGAGATCGGGGCGGAACATTTTTTACTGTACCACATAGAGGTACGTTGGCTATCTCGTGGTCGTGTTTTCGCACGTGTAGTGGAACTTCGGGAAGAAATTCTCGAATTCCTCAGGCATCAACAATCCCCTCTTGCGAACAGTTTTGAAGATGAGCATTTTATTGTTAGCCTGGGATATTTGGCCGATATTTTTGGTCACCTCAATGACTTGAACATGTCGATACAGGGAAGGGACGTGGACATTATTCAAACCAGGGGAAAGTTAGTGCCATTCACAAAGAAATTACCTATTTGGAGTCGCAGTGTTGAAAGCGGGAACATGGCGAACTTTCCAATCCTTGGCGATATCCTTCTTGATGGAGAAGATGAAAAGGCAATGCCTGGGGAAATACTTCAAGAAGTCAAGGACCATTTGAAAGTCCTAAGTACCAATTTTGAGGGTTACTTCACAGATATTGATGATCTTAGCCCGGGATCCGTTTGGATCCAGAACCCTTTCTCATTTGATATTTCTACGATGAGTGACAACGATTTAGTGAAGGATGATTTGATCGAGTTCCAAGAAGATCAAAGAAAGAAAGCTGATTTTGGAAAGGCTGGGCTGGATTTATGCAGTTTTGGTGTGAGCAGATAGCAGCTTACCCGAGCTTGGCGAAGAGGGCAATGAATGTGTTGGTTCCCTTCACAACTACGTATCTCTGTGAAACAGGTTTCTCTGCATTATTGAACCTTTTTTTTTTTTTTTTTTTTTGTGTACAGAGTCGAGGCTCGTGAAAGAGCTAACATTTATCAAACAAACAAATCAAACAAACAAGCAAACAAAGTATATAAAAAGGGGAACGGTCGACAAGATGGGGAGAGAAGGGGAGGAAGCACACAAACACAACATTTGAGAGCAGGGACATCGGGAGATGTTTTTGGAGGGAGAGGGCCTGGGTGAGGCAGGATAGGGAAAAAACGCAAGGACACCAAGGATTTCCAGGAAAGAAGTCAAAAGTCACCTCAAAAAAGTGGATTTGGGGTGAAATTAGCGGGGGTAGAAAAGATCAAGGTTTTGGATTGGGGAAGATAAGAGATGGTGGTGAACAGCCGTTTTAAAGACCTGGAGGGAGGAGTGGGATTGAAGAGAGTGAGGGAGTTTGTTCCACAGGCGGGAGAAAAGAGGAATGAAGGAGTGAAGGTGAGCAGAGAGTCTTGATTTTGGCAGTTTAACCATAAGAGGGTTGCAGGCAGATCTTGTGCGACCTGCAGGAATATTTGGGGGACAGAGCCCAGAGAGAGCTGGGGGAGCAAGGCCGGAGAGGAGTCGGTAGAAGACGGAAAGACCACCAACCTGCCTGCGGTGATTAAGTGAAAGGCCCTCGGAGATAGCATCATCGCGGGAGATTCCAATGATTCTGAACGCTTTGGTTTCAACAGCGTGAAGACGAGCTAGGTGTGAGGCAGGAGCACCAGCCCAGAGGGGAGAGCAGTACTCCATTGAGCTGCGGATGAAAGCCTTGTACGTGGTGAGGAGCTCAGGTGTGCCAAGGAAGGACTTCGCACGACGGAGGATGCCCAGTCGGCGACTGGCTTTGGAGGCCAGCTTGGAAATGTGGTTTTCCCAGGAAAGATAATGGCAGATAGTGAGACCCAAAAGCTTGTGTGACAGAACATTTTGGAGAGGATTATTCAGAAAGTAGATGGGAGGGTTGTCCAGTCGGTCTTTTCGGAGAGACATCGTAAGAGTGTGAGATTTGTCAGGATTGAAAGACATGTTCCACTTGTTTGCCCAGCCTGTGATTTTGTCCAGGTCTGCAGAGAGTGAGGAGGCTGCAGACTGCCGATCTGAGGGATGAGGAATGGAGCGGCAGAGAGTGGAGTCATCAGCAAAGAGATTATAATATTTTTTTTTTTTTTTTTTTTTTTAAATACTGAATCGAGGCTCGTGAAAGAGCTGACAACCACGAGGGAAAGACAGTACAGGGGGACCACGAGGGAAAGACAGCACAGGGGGACCACGAGGGAAAGACAGCACAGAGGGACCACGAGGGAAAGACAGCACAGGGGGACCACGAGGGAAAAGACAGCACAAGGGGACCACGAGGGAAAGACAGCAGAGAGGGACCACGAGGGAAAGACAGCACAGGGGGACCACAAGGGAAAAGACAGCACAAGGGGACCACGAGGGAAAGGCAGCACAGGGGGACCGCGAGGGAAAGACAGCACAGAGGGACCACGAGGGAAAGACAGCACAGGGGGACCGCGAGGGAAAGACAGTACAGGGGGACCGCGAGGGAAAGACAGCACAGGGGGACCGCGAGGGAAAGACAGCACAGGGGGACCACGAGGAAAAGACAGCACAGAGGGACCACGAGGGAAAGACAGCAACAGAGGGACCGCAAGGGAAAGACAGCACAGGGGGACCACGAGGGAAAGACAGCACAGGGGGACCGCGAGGGAAAGACAGCACAGAGGGACTACGAGGCAAAGACAGTACAGAGGGACCGCGAGGGAAAGACAGCACAGAGGGACCGCGAGGGAAAGACAACACAGAGGGACCGTGAGGGAAAGACAGCACAGAGGGACCGCGAGGGAAAGACAGCACAGAGGGACCGCGAGGGAAAGACAGCACAGTGGGACCGCGAGGGAAAGACAGCACAGAGGGACCGCGAGGGAAAGACAGCACAGAGGGACCGCGAGGGAAAGACAGCACAGGGGGGCCGTGAGGGAAAGACAGCACAGGGGGACCGCGAGGGAAAGACAACACAGTGGGACCGCGAGGGAAAGACAGCACAGAGGGACCGCGAGGGAAAGACAGCACAGAGGGACCACGAGGGAAAGACAGCACAGGGGGACCGCGAGGGAAAGACAGCACAGGGGGACCGCGAGGGAAAGACAGCACAGGGGGACCGCGAGGGAAAGACAGCACAGGGGGACCGCGATGGAAAGACAGCACAGGGGGACCGCGAGGGAAAGACAGCACAGGGGGACCGCGAGGGAAAGACAGCACAGGGGGACCACGAGGGAAAGACAGCACAGGGGGACCGCGAGGGAAAGACAGCACACGGGGACCGCGAGGGAAAGACAACACAGGGGGACCACGAGGGAAAGACAGCACAGGGGGACCACGAGGGAAAGACAGCACAGGGGGACCACGAGGGAAAGACAGCACAGGGGGACCACGAGGGAAAGACAGCACAGGGGGACCACGAGGGAAAGACAGCACAGGGGGACCACGAGGGAAAGACAGCACAGGGGGACCACGAGGGAAAGACAACACAGGGGGACCACGAGGGAAAGACAGCACAGGGGGACCACGAGGGAAAGACAGCACAGAGGGACCACGAGGGAAAGACAGCACAGAGGGACCGCGAGGGAAAGACAGCACAGAGGGACCGCGAGGGAAAGACAGCACAGGGGGACCGCGAGGGAAAGACAGCACAGGGGGACCGCGAGGGAAAGACAGCACAGGGGGACCGCGAGGGAAAGACAGCACAGGGGGACCGCGAGGGAAAGACAGCACAGGGGGTCCCCGAGGGAAAGACAGCACAGGGGGACCACGAGGGAAAGACAGCACAGAGGGACCACGAGGGAAAGACAACACAGGGGGACCACGAGGGAAAGACAGCACAGGGGGACCACGAGGGAAAGACAGCACAGAGGGACCACGAGGGAAAGACAGCACAGAGGGACCACGAGGGAAAGACAGCACAGAGGGACCGCGAGGGAAAGACAGTACAGTGGGACCGCGAGGGAAAGACAGCACAGTGGGACCGCGAGGGAAAGACAGTACAGAGGGACCGCGAGGGAAAGACAGCACAGTGGGACCGCGAGGGAAAGACAGCACAGTGGGACCGCGAGGGAAAGACAGCACAGAGGGATCGCGAGGGAAAAACAATACAGTGGGACCGCGAGGGAAAGACAGCACAGTGGGACCGCGATGGAAAGACAGCACAAAGGGACCACGAGGGAAAGACAGTACAGAGGGACCGCGAGGGAAAGACAGCACAGAGGGACCGCGAGGGAAAGACAGCACAGGGGGACCGCGAGGGAAAGACAGCACAAAGGGACCGCGAGGGAAAGACAGTACAGTTGGGACCGCGAGGGAAAGACAGTACAGAGGGACCGCGAGGGAAAGACAGCACAGAGGGACCGCGAGGGAAAGACAGTACAGAGGGACCGCGAGGGAAAGACAGTACAGAGGGACCGTGAGGGAAAGACAGTACAGAGGGACCGCGAGGGAAAGACAGCACAGAGGGACCGCGAGGGAAAGACAGCACAGTGGGACCGCGAGGGAAAGACAGCACAGAGGGACCGCGAGGGAAAGACAGCACAGAGGGACCGCGAGGGAAAGACAGCACAGGGGGGCTGTGAGGGAAAGACAGCACAGGGGGACCGCGAGGGAAAGACAACACAGTGGGACCGCGAGGGAAAGACAGCACAAAGGGACCGCGAGGGAAAGACAGCACAGAGGGACCACGAGGGAAAGACAGCACAGGGGGACCGCGAGGGAAAGACAGCACAGGGGGACCGCGAGGGAAAGACAGCACAGGGGGACCGCGAGGGAAAGACAGCACAGGGGGACCACGAGGGAAAGACAACACAGGGGGACCACGAGGGAAAGACAGCACAGGGGGACCACGAGGGAAAGACAGCACAGAGGGACCACGAGGGAAAGACAGCACAGAGGGACCGCGAGGGAAAGACAGCACAGAGGGACCGCGAGGGAAAGACAGCACAGGGGGACCGCGAGGGAAAGACAGCACAGGGGGACCGCGAGGGAAAGACAGCACAGGGGGACCGCGAGGGAAAGACAGCACAGGGGGACCGCGAGGGAAAGACAGCACAGGGGGTCCCCGAGGGAAAGACAGCACAGGGGGACCACGAGGGAAAGACAGCACAGAGGGACCACGAGGGAAAGACAGCACAGGGGGACCACGAGGGAAAGACAACACAGGGGGACCACGAGGGAAAGACAGCACAGGGGGACCACGAGGGAAAGACAGCACAGAGGGACCACGAGGGAAAGACAGCACAGAGGGACCGCGAGGGAAAGACAGCACAGAGGGACCGCGAGGGAAAGACAGTACAGTGGGACCGCGAGGGAAAGACAGCACAGTGGGACCGCGAGGGAAAGACAGTACAGAGGGACCGCGAGGGAAAGACAGCACAGTGGGACCGCGAGGGAAAGACAGCACAGTGGGACCGCGAGGGAAAGACAGCACAGAGGGATCGCGAGGGAAAAACAATACAGTGGGACCGCGAGGGAAAGACAGCACAGTGGGACCGCGATGGAAAGACAGCACAAAGGGACCACGAGGGAAAGACAGTACAGAGGGACCGCGAGGGAAAGACAGCACAGAGGGACCGCGAGGGAAAGACAGCACAGGGGGACCGCGAGGGAAAGACAGCACAAAGGGACCGCGAGGGAAAGACAGTACAGTTGGGACCGCGAGGGAAAGACAGTACAGAGGGACCGCGAGGGAAAGACAGCACAGAGGGACCGCGAGGGAAAGACAGTACAGAGGGACCGCGAGGGAAAGACAGTACAGAGGGACCGTGAGGGAAAGACAGTACAGTTGGGACCGCGAGGGAAAGACAGTACAGAGGGACCGTGAGGGAAAGACAGTACAGTTGGGACCGTGAGGGAAAGACAGTAAAGAGGGACCGCGAGGGAAAGACAGTACAGAGGGACCGCGAGGGAAAGACAGTACAGAGGGACCGCGAGGGAAAGACAGTACAGTTGGGACCGCGAGGGAAAGCCCCACCTCCAGGACTGTTAAGCATAGTTGCTAGGATCGAGAGGATTTTCAAGAGAGTCAGAGAGATCATTGATGAAGACCAGAAAAAGCACAGGGCCCAGAACACTGCCTTGGGGAACTCCAGCCTGAACAGGAAGAGGAGATGAGAGAAACCCATTCAAGGCTACACGTTGACGACGACGAGAGAGGAAGTCCGCCAGCCATGCGTGGAGATTTCCATGGATACCAAAGGAGGAGAGTTTGGTGAGCAGAGCGGGGTGCCAGACCCTATCGAAGGCACGTGATATGTCGAGGGAGACGGCTCTAATTTCCTGTTTGGCATTGAGGACCTCCAGCCATTGTTGAGACAGCAGAAGCAGCATGTCCAGAGTAGAGTGACCTGGTCTGAAACCAAATTGATGATCAGAGATCAAGCCATTGGAGAAGAGGAAAGATTTCATATCCGAAGCAAAGATGGATTCCATGACTTTGCTGATAATTGGGAGAAGGCTGATTGGTCTGTAGTTGCTAGGATCTGTTTTTGCACCTTTTTGTGCAAAGCGGTGATGTTCCTGATTTCCAAGCAGATGGCAGTTGACCTTGAGCAAAAGAGAGGGTGAAGAGAACAGAGAGAGGGAGTGAAAGAGCGGAAGAACAGGATTTTAGGACCCGTGGGCTGATGCCGTCAGGTCCAGTTGCAGAATTAGAGTCGAGGGTTGACAGAAACTTTTCCACCTTGTCAGGAGGAAAGGACACGGAGTCCAGGAGCAGCTGGGTACGACTGGGTATGGTGGGTACAGAGAGGGATGGGTTTGGGACACAAGATTTAGAGGCAAACACAGAGTTGAGACATTCAGCTTTTTCTCGTGCGGAGTCAGCTGTGTAGCCGTTTGAGGTAAGGGAGGGGATGGAGGGGGAACAAACACCAGAAACAGATTTGACCAGATGCCACCAGGATTTGGAAGAGGGAGAAAGATAAGAGAGTTCGGTCTTGAGAACGGAGTGATATTGTTTCCTGGCTCTCCTGAGGGTGGACACACACTTGTTTTGGGCTTTGTGAAAGGAAATGAGATTTCCTTCCGTTGGATTTGCTTTCCAGGAGACGAAGGCAAGTTGTTTCTGGGAAACAGCCTCACCACAAGATTCCGTGTACCATGGACGGGAGGAAGGGTATGACAACTGAAGACGAGATGGGATAAATCTGTGCATGAGAGAGAGAGCAATTTACTTTGGAAGAATTCCCAGGATGAGTTGATGTCAGAGGTGGTAGAGATGGGAGACCAGTCCAGATGATTGATGGCTGCTTGAAGACCGTGCCAGTTGGCCTGAGTGAAATGCCAGACTCATCGACGCTAAGCAGGCTCCCTGAGAATGGTCAGAGAGATGTCCACTTTAACAAGGACATGATCAGATGATCCGATTGGAGCAGTAGAAGAGCAGCAGACATTTTCAGGGAAGTTAGTCATAACCAAGTCCAGAAGAGAAGATGCTCCGTTGACTGAGATCCGGGTCGGGAAATTGACAGATTGTGTCAGTCCCAGTGAGTCGCAGAAGTCCTTTGCTGAGGAGCCATGGCTGGTGAGAGAGGTACCCACACCCAGCCAGCTGGCATGGTGACAATTGAAATCACCACATATGAGGAAGAGAGAGTTGGGATGAGTAGATAGAAGTTGGTCCATATTATCAGACAGCAAGATGTAGATGGAGTCATCACTGTTTGGTGGACGGTACAACACACATATGAACAAGAGGTGGGAGCGAAGGTGAAGCCGTAGCCAGAGGTATTCCTGGGGGTGAGGTGGAGAGAGTGCAGTGCAGGGCGAGTGAGGAAGAGAGTTTTTGATAAAGATAGCAACCCCACCTCCAGGACGAGGCTCAGGTCTATCATACCGGAGGAGGGAGTAACCCGGGAGAGATACTAATGAATCAGAGACATCATGAAGGAGGAAAGTTTCTGTTAAGCAGATCACGTCTGGTTTGACAGAAGCAACCTGTATGGAGAGATCAGTTAAGTTTGAACGAAGGCCCCAGATGTTTGAGGTCCATACCGTTAATGAAGAGGAAGGGGGAGCATCGGATACAGAACAGGGGGGAGGAGGGGTAGGGTAAGATGTGGAAGAGGTAGGGAGAGCTGTTGAAGGTGTGTCAGAGATTTCAGAATAGCTCGGAGAAAGGGAAGGATGGGGCGGACAAAAGGTTTGATGGTGATTGGGTGAGGCACAATGAGGTGTTATTTGAGGAGGGGGAAGAGCGAGGCAGAAGGTTGGGGGAGATGGTGGTGAGAGTTGGAAGGGGGAAGAAGCGGGGAGGACGCTTTGAGGAGGGGGAGTGAGAGGGGGAAAATTGAGAAGAAATGAGGGTGGGGAGATTTGAAGGGGAGGGGCGAGGGGGTAGTTTGGGAGGGAAGGGACAAGGGGAGGGATTTGAAAGGGATGGCATATGGGGGAGATTTGGAGGGGAGGGGTGAGGGAGGAGTCTAGAGGGGCGAGGGGGAGTCTTGGAGGGGAGGGGTGAGGGGGTAGTTTAGGAGGGAGGGGGCAAGGGGGGAGATTTGAAAGGGATGGGTGATGGGGAAGATTTGGAGGGGAGGGGTTATGGGGAAGATTTGGAGGGGAGGGGTGAGATTGGATTTTAGAAAGTGTACGATTAATGGGAAACGAACATTTATTGCAAAATGAGTTTCTTGTGACCTTCGAGTTAAAAATACGTTTAAGGACGCTGGATGGAGGAAGGAGTGCAGGAGAGTTTAGGGGATTGTAGAAAAAAGGCACTATAGGAGATGGAATTTTTTTTTGGGATGAATACATTTGGTGAGCAAGTCGAAAGCAGTCTTTTAAAGAAGAAGAAGAAAAAGGTGTTATAATATATGACGGAATACAGAACTTGAGGGGAAAGTGTAAACATTGAAGGTTAATAACAGTGAAAACTATCTGGGGAAATGGGGGAGAAACACGTGGTCGAAGAACGAACGAACGAATAAGAATGAATAAACGAATGAGAACAAAGAATAAGAACAGAGAAGGAAATGTTTTTTTTTGTTTTTTTTGAGTTGAGATTTACACAAGGAAGTAGGCTATGGGGTGAAAAGACTGGGAAAAGCAGAGAACGAAAGTTATTGGAGCACAAACGACGGACCGCTGAGAGAAAAACAAAGCCTCAAGGTTGTACACTGTACAAGGCCTCAAGACACGACACGAATTAACACGATTTTCAATACAGGTATGAAAGATTTGCACCGAAAATCTTCCTCGGGACACAATATACGTACACACACCATAAAATAAATACAGTTATAACGAAAATACAAATGGGAACAATTACTTAACTTCGATTTCAAATCGCTCGCGACGCGGCAAAGGCCTTGCTCGCGACGCGGCAAACAGACGATTAATTTATGAGAGATAAACACCGAGAAACTTCCAAGGTGCACACTATAACTTCACACACCGAAAGATAAATAGTTTCGACAAAATACAATTGTGAACAGACTTAACTTTGAAAACGTGGAGACCGTGTGGAGCTTCGAAAATCCCTGCCGCCGTCTCCAAGATCTCGCGAGATCTCCGAACCTGAAATCAAAGTGGAGAAATCGACTTGATGTGTCCGATGATATGCGAGTGGCGTTGAACTGTGCCCCGATTCCATATTCTGATTGCACGAAAACAGCAGCAACAATCTCACTAGATTATGTCCACTTCTCCCTTCGTTGACCTCCACACCCCTTCTGACCTCACTGACTACTACAACCACACTCTCTCTTCCTGCCTTGACCAAATTGCGCCTATAAAAACCAAAACAGTTTCTTTCACCCATTCTGCTCCCTGGTTTACCCCTGAGCTCCGCCTAATGAAAACTCGTGCTCGCCAACTTGAAAGACTCCGCAATAAAACAGGTCTCACAGTTCACTCCCAGGCCTACAAGGACCACATACAACACTATAAAGATGCCCTCTCCCGCGCCCGCTCCGCCTACTACTCTCAAATTATCCACTCTGGCTCCGGAAACCCAAAAGCACTCTTCTCTACAATAAACAAACTCCTCAGCCCCCTGAACACCACCACCCAGTCATTCACAATAGACAACTGCATCTCCTTCCTTTCATTCTTCCAACGCAAAATTGAAAACATCTACAACAGCTTGACCACCGCCGCACCCGCTCCCCCTCAAACCACCTGCCCCCCCTTATCCTGCCATCCCCTGTCTCAATTCTCCCCAGTCTCCCCTACTGACCTCTCTGAACTCCTCATCGGAATGAAAACTGCCACCTGCACTCTTGACCCCATCCCCTCCAGCTTTGTCAAGGCCTCCCTTCCTGCTCTTTCTCCACTTATCATTGCAACAATAAACTCCTCCCTGTCTACAGGCATCGTCCCACCATCCCTCAAAATTGCTGCTGTTACCCCCATTCTGAAAAAACCTGGACTAAACCCTGACACCCTAAATAACTTCAGACCCATCTCCAACCTACCCTTTCTGTCAAAGGTTTTGGAACGCGCTGTAGCCACTCAACTCAAGCATCACCTCTCTGCCAATAACCTGTATGAAACATTCCAATCCGGATTCCGGTCCAACCACAGTACTGAAACTGCTCTCCTCAAAATCACCAACGACCTTCTCCTCTCCTCTGATGCTGGCAACCTCAACATTCTCATCCTCCTCGACCTCAGCGCTGCCTTTGACACCATCGATCACACCATCCTCCTCACCCGACTTGAAACCACCTTTAACATTACCGGCACTGCCCTCTCTTGGATTAAATCATACCTCTCTGACAGACGTCAGTTCATCTCCATCAATAACTGCAAATCCCCCACTGCTCCCCTCCCCCAAGGTGTCCCCCAAGGTTCAGTTCTTGGCCCCCTCCTCTTTATCCTTTACCTGTCCCCCCTCGGTCACTTAATCCGCCGTCATGGTCTCCAATTCCACTGCTTCGCCGATGACATCCAGCTTTTCATCTCCACCAAGTCCATCTCCACCGCCACCCACTCTATCCTGACAAACTGCATCACTGAAATAAAATCCTGGCTTCAAATCAACTTCCTCAAACTTAACTGTGATAAATCTGAAATAATCATCATTGGCCCAAAAACGCTCACCAAGTCCACCCATAACTTTGCCCTCAACATCGACGGTTTCCCAGTGTCCACCTCCCCTCACATCCGGAATCTTGGCATCATCTTTGACCAAACCCTCTCCTTCGACAAATACACTAAACAGATCACAAAGACAGCCTTCTTCCACCTGAAAAACATCGCCCGTCTCCGTCCATCCCTCTCCTCTGTGGCTGCAGAAACCCTCATCCACGCCTTCATCACTTCCCGTCTGGACTACTGCAATAGCCTCCTTTATGGTTCACCCTCAACAATCACCAATAAACTCCAATACATTCAGAACTCCGCTGCCCGTCTACTCACCCATTCCCGGACCCGTGACCACATCACCCCCGTCCTTTACAAGCTTCACTGGCTCCCCATCTCCCAGAGAATCCAGTACAAAATCCTCCTCTTGACCTACAAAGCCCTCCATAACCTGGCCCCATCCTACCTGGCTGACCTCCTCTCCAGACACACTCCCACCCGCAACCTCCGCTCTGCTGGTACCAACCTCCTGACCCCCCCCATCCGGACCAAATTTAGATCCTGGGGGGACAGGGCCTTCTCCATCGCTGCTCCCACCCTCTGGAACTCGCTACCTCACACCATCAGAGACTCCTCCTCACTCACCACATTCAAAACATCACTCAAGACCCACCTGTTCAACACTGCATTCAACATTTAACCCACAGCATCTAACCCCTGACTATCTCCTCTCCTTCTCCCTCCTTTGTGCTTTGAATATTTCCCTATTGATTCTTCTTTTTTTGCAATTGTCTTTATGTTTTGCTATGCGTTATGTTTTGCACTCTGTCAAAGCGTCTTTGGGCTTCCTGAAAAGCGCTATATAAAATAAATGCATTATTATTATTATTATTATTAGTAAAACGGCTTGCATAAAACTTGCATGTTTTAGTTTAGTTTAGTTTGTTTTGTTTCTTTGTTAACAAGCAAAGAAATAAATATGGATAAAATCCTCATGATTTTCTTTCCTGTTCTGTTCCTTATTATCCATATGTAAAACTAAGCTATTGAGATATTTTGAAGTCACACTGGAACATAATGGGACTGGTAATCAGGCACGGATCCCAGAACTTGGCCTTTTTCTGGGTAATAAGTTACCAATTTTCATCCAAAAAAATAGGCAACACCCCTCAGAATGCACCACAGAGCACCTAGAAAACAAAAAAAATTATAGGGGGATATGCCCCCAGTCCCCCCTAGCTATGCGCATCTTCGGTGCGCCTTGGTCAGTCAACATTCTGGCGAAGGGGGTATGGGGACATCGTGGGCAATCCGTTGGGGGTCTTGACAGGGAAAAAGGTTAAGAACCCCTGCAGTGTAGTTTAACAGTACTTTGTCTCTGAATGCATCCGAATTGCACATTCACAGAGAGGCGCAAGATCATTTTTTTCCCCCTCTGTCTGCCTGTGTGGCAGTCAAACATAATTGAAAATCATGCCAACCAGGAAAGTTATTTTTTGAAATGATGTCATAAAGGACACAAACAACAAGCATAAATAACTAATGTAACCTATTAAATAAGGTGCTGTATAAAACACCGATAAGATTTGACTGCAACTACAGTGGTAAACATCCGGATTTTTCTTTTTTCCCTACAACCTGTAAAGTTTCTTTTATTTCCATTGAATTATATACTTTAACACTGTTGACCATAAATAGCCTTTTTCGCACTTTCAAAACCCTTCTGTTTTGCAGTACCTGGACATGTTAAGTAAGGCGGTGTATAAGACACTGCATTGACGGTGCTAGACTTCCGGACTTTTTCTTTTTATGCGACAGGTCGTTATGATAATGTGGGCAAGCAGTGATAATTTCCAAAGAATATAATTTTTTCACAGGCACTTTTCATCAAGAAGCAATAATCTCAAAGTACTTTACAAGAAGCTATAATGCAAATAATCTTTTCAAGATGGGCAAATCATTTAAACTGAGGACCTTTGATGCTATTGCGGTGTTTAAATTGCTGAAGTGAGAGGAGTTAATATTACACAATGTTGCAGTACTTGTTACCCTCATCAGAGGAGAGGGTATTGCATTTGAGTCCGTTTGTTTGTCTGTTTGTCTGCACAGAATGAATATGATTTTCTCTGCAACTGTTGGTCCGATTGACAGGAAATTTCCACCATAGGTGCAACTCCACCTGTATAATTTTTTAAATGATAATTATGACATAGGTCACATGGTATGGGCGCCATCTTGAAAAAAACAAAAAACTTTGCACCTCTATATCTCCGAAAGCGCCGCATAGAAAAAATTGAGAAATGGCTCATTGTAAATAACTCTATGGGGAATAAAATAATGATGATGATATCATAGGTTATTGATGATGTCATAGGTACCTCTGTTAGGGATTGTCCAGGGATGATAATTTGACCAAACTCAGACAGTTACAGGAGAATTTATTAAAGGTACATGTACATGGGAAAGCTGCCATTTAAGAGTAACAGCAGCTTCTCAACAAAGCACATCAGGCCAGGGTTTTTATACTGCACAGGAAACGATGAAAGGAAACTTCAAAGACGAGACAGAAAGCATAACAATTGGGGCTGTTTAGTAAGGGAAACGCTATTTTCTCGTCCACGCAGTTTTTTCCCCAAGGTCGGAGCCTGAAAACTGCAACAACAGGCTATGTTATTAAAGGCGACGGGTCGTTTCTGCCAAGCTTTGTTCAGTTCTCAGAATGATCAAGGGCTGCCCTGGTAAAAGAGCCAAATGTATGAAATCCCCGACACTGGGATTCGACCGAAATCCTCGACAGTCCCGCTTTGATATTCAATGTATCTTTTAGGAAAGAAAGATATTTCATTATCACCCTCTGTCCCACTAGGGATTTTCAAAGAAGTATTTGCTTGCTATCTGTGATGTTATCTTAGACTTCATGGGGTGCGTGAAGTTCCTTGCCTAAGGGAAAACACGCTAGCTGTGGTCGGGTGGGTCAGGTCCTACCCATGAAGTTGGGGCGATAAATCCCAGACGGTAGTCACGTACCTCTTATGAGTCCCTTCCCCTTATAATTGTTTAGACCTAGAGAGGAAGAAAGAGAGAGATGTAGATAAAATTATTCATGAATAAATATTGGCCTCCCTATATTATTTTGAGGCTATGTAAAAAGATTACAAGCAATGAAGAATATAGTCATTTGAATACATGAATACAATGTGGGCCAAAGCCTCCCATACAAAATCAAACGCAAGAAGTGATCAGAAACCCATTACTTAGGATGGGCCTTTCAAAGCAAATCTCAGGTTCGCAGCAGGCATTCAAAATGCATTTCATTCAAAATGCATTCAGAAATGCATTCAAAAATAGGCTGGCGATCAGCAACACCCTTTAATACCCAAGACACCCTTTCCAACGCTTCCTCCTTCAGGATTCACACACGATTGATCACCTCTTCTGGCACGCGCAAGGGGCAATCTTCAAGTTCGCTCTTCCGAAACGCGCATGGGGTACTGGGTTTAGAGTGCAACACTACGCAATCGTTGCCACTCACGCTCGTCCGAGTCGGAATCTTCAGCTTGCTCCAGAGCCGTTCTTAGTTCGCGCATGGTTTGTGAAGTTAACTCTTGGATTCGGGTAGTCATGCCAGCTGTGCAAGATTCAATTATGAGGGAAGGGGTGGGTTTTAAGGGGTGGAGGGCTTGGAGACAGGGAGATGGCGGCTCTTGTACAGGGGTGAATGGAGTTCTCGATGATCTGCAGCTACCACTGGTATCTGGACGAAGGTCACTCGTGCATCTATGGGGGTGTCTCGTGCCTATTCCTCCCGACCCCAGACCACACAGGGGTGTTCCCCCGTACCTTCATTGCAAACTTACTGACACACACGGATCAGCACTTCCCAGTCCCCCCCCCCCCCCCCCCAATGGCAATGATGATCGATATGAGGAGGCCCAAGGCGACCATCAGCCCATGAACTATCCTTGCTCCCCATTCTCTCCGAATTGGCATTTATTTCCCTCATCTCTTAGATTGCTGGCTATTTTTGGCTGCACTCCCTGCGTCGTGTCTGCCAATCCAAATGCCACATTTACCTTCAACAATTTTGGAAACACCCCCCCTTTACCACTAAAAGTAAGTCAAGTGCAACTCTGTTTTGCATAATCATTTTCCACATCTAACTAAGCATGATCTGCCAATCATTGACTCATTAATCATCATTTCTCACCGCACCTGCCATTGGAAAGGAGAAACTCACCGCATCTTCTCCATCCTGCTCCTTTACCCTGCCACCCCTTCATCGTAAACATCATTTTTTTTTGCAAACACAAAAATTTGTAAGCATGATCCTGCATCGCTGCCATCCCTGCAACGTCATCTCATTCCTGTGTTACGTGGTCCCCTCGGTGAATACCTGGTCTCGGTGACCCCCGGACCGTGAGAGGAACTTCGCCAGAAAGCTGTATTATATATGCGCTTTCGCCACGCAATCCATATGAATTTCACCCAAGAGACAACGGACGTTCAAGGATATATTTCAATGGTAATGATACCATACAATTTCAATGACACAACCACGGAGATTTTCCCCGAGCAATCAACCATACACAACCATCAACAATTCCCCATTCACAATCAATTCCCTATGAGTAAGATGGCCATCTTATATATGTGTGTCCCGGTGAGTACTCACTACCCCCTTTTGGTCTCAGTCCCGCACAATGTCTCTGGGCCCCTCCTGACCAAGATGATGGTCGGCGTCGCCGCACTCGGGCGGTTGAACGAACCCCGGGTGGACGTTTTTCCACCGGGCAGGTATCGTACCAGGCACCCCGGCTACAGCCCCTCGTGGCCACGCGAAGCGGGTACGGGAAAGCAAGCCAAAAGCCCCACGCCGCTTGCCAGGCGTGTTAGGCCCCAACGGGCGACCCGTACGCGTCTTTTTAGACGGTGTCACGAACGGCGCCAAACGCTGGGTCGGTGCACGGCCACACGACAGGTTGACGTCCACCGGGCAGGTATCCGTCCCGGTAACTCCTCTCGCCAGACAGGCTCGGGAACGCCGCTTTTCCACACGGCTCAATCAATCCCCCCTTTCGTCGGTGCGGGGCGAGGAGGAAGAATACTCGTCCTTTTTTCCTCGTGTCTTTTCCTCTTCCGTTTCCGGTCACTTCCGTTTCCGGCCACTGTTTCAGAAGGGCTCCTGACCCTCCAACCACAACAACTACACAACAACTACAACTACAACAACTTAATATACTACACACGGATAAGCAAAGACCTGAATGGTAATTCACATGCATTCACATAAATATGTAACACCTGCAACCTAAGTCTGAAGCATATATTTTGCATATACACTTGCATTATTGCACCATTTTATTTTAAATATCTCGATAATCATTTTGAATGCAAAAATATTACACATTAAATCGCAACACAATCCACATCACAACAGTTGTTAGTCATCAACAACAGTCAACTGGTATTGGTCCTTTGATAAAATGCACTCATCCTATCAATACCTGTGGCACACTCATCTGCTGTCTTTTGGACAAGCCAATTAAAATACTGAAAAATTGTCTGAAATTAAAATCGTCTCCCAGTTGAGAGAATGCATCTCCCCACAAAAAAAAAAATCCCACAAACTCCTCCCACAATCACCAATTTCACCCCCCTCCCCCCCGTTTCACATATGACCTAGAATCCTTCAGTCAAACGTGCAAAGCAATCACAGATTGTCCACAAGATCACATCACCATATTTCACACCTTACTTCTCTGGAACAGCTGGTGGTCCTCCAAGAGATGCATTCCGATGTTAAATCGCTTCAGCTCCTGAGCGCTCAACTTTGGCCCTCCATAGTTGGAGTGGACTTCACAATAGTTGGAGTGGAATTGCACCATGGACTTCACAATCGGACAGTCAGACAGGGGTAAAACCATAACCACAATTACCTTCTCCCAAGCAGGAGACCAGAGCATCACCATTCCATCTGCGTTCTGCTCAAGTCCGGTCACAACCCTCTGAGATGTCTTACTCACAGACCGACAGACAACAGAGGCGAACCACAAGCCCCAGAACCCAACCAGACTCTAACTCACTTCCAAAGGACACCACTTCTCCAGACTGGCGCAGTCTCATCCACGGTCTCTTTGCCAGCTCATTTATTAAACGAAATGCAAAGAAAAATCGTTGGCCAACAAAGGGCAAATTCTGCCAATTTCATGCAGAAATCAGCACCCCACCTCTCTCCAATATTACCTTCTGACATTGGAAGGGATCCAATGCGATGACATCATCTTCCTTTGAACTCAGAGCACACTGACGTCATCTTACATGCCCCCCCCCCCCCTCCGTCCCCCGTCCCCCGTCCCATATGCACTGGACTATAGGAATTGAAATCATTTTTACCCGACTTGTCAACCCACAGCAATATTAGCAATTAGATAATCATTTTAGGAAATGTAGAAAAATCAATGCAGCAAAAATCAGCACAACTGAAAAATTAATATCCAAAATCAACATAAAACCAGGCAGTTTCTCACCAGCCCAGCCACCGTCCTCGTTCGCTCTCCCTCCGTGAAACCTGCAAACCAACCTCTATCTGGGGCCTCGCAAAGCATTCTTTGGATTCCCTCCAAAAGCCGGACATGTTTGTTGCATTCCGTGCATCTGCAACCTTCACAACCTTTTGAGGCACACATAGTCTGTCTACACCTTTCCACAGTAAGATGGGGCTAGAAATGGGGCTTGGGTGTGAATCCTGACCGGCGATTCAACAATTGGTAGAAATTGCAAATATGTATTAAATTCTGCTCAGGATTTAAGAAATCTCAGATCACTCACAATTTTACAAGCAGGACTCGAACCTTTAGCTTAGTCCGCTCTGGAGGCCAAGCTGCGAGCTTAAACTTTATCAGCAGTACATTGTCATAATATCAGACAAAGCAACCCTCACAATTCTTAAGCAACCTGTCATTTTCAAAATCACACAAGGTGCCAATCACATTTCAATCATGTTGACAGCTCACACAACCAACCTCTATTTACAGACACAGGTACCAACTCCATTACATCTGACAACAATTCCAGCCAGCCAATCAAACCGCAGGTTGCCACAACTCCCTTGCAGGTATACCTGTATTTCACACCTTTTATGGCACGCCACGTGCACCTCCCACCCGATCCTATACCACTTCATTTATTTCATTCATCTCATCATCTAATCGGCAGCCGGCCCGAACGACCGCCAACACCATACTCGCGAATCCCCACACCTGTCTCGGGACTCCGCACACGTTTTCACACCACACAACGTGCCCCTCACGCCTCACAGGGGTCCACCTCCATCGGTTGGCAAGCTCTCGCCAGCACCCTTGGTCGTACAAATTGCAACCTCTGTCTTAACCCAAAGGGACACTGCATCAGCGGCACTCTGCAACACACGCAGGCTCTGAGCCGGTTCTGCGGAGCCAAATCAACACTCCATATCATGAAACTCCGTAACACATATCTCGCTCCATATCAGAGGAAGACAATGTTGCTCGTGCAGGGAGGGTGGTTGAGTGTCTGATTTTGACTGTGACCCTGAGTGGTAAAACTTCATGCTTTCCAGTTGTAACATGTGTCAAGGTCGGAGTTTGTAAATGCACTCATAGTGTTGGATTATCTGGCAAGTGCTCCACAGCACTTCATCATGTCAATTGTTGAAGGTGGTACATCCATCGAGTTTTCTTGTGTTTGTGGTTAGTTCAACATCGATATTGATATGGACATGAGCTTGTATGAAGGAACAACATATGTTTGGAATTTGCAGCTGGAGTAGCTGCATGGGAGTTACACTCGGTTGCTTTTTCCCCAGTACATGCGGTATCCCAGCCACGACTAAGACCCTTCATGAGTGGATCTTTAGCTTTGCATCCTTATTCAATGGAAAACAACCAAATCAAATACACTATAAAGTAATGATTGCAACATAGATTTTTTCAATATTTTCTGTTGTAATAGTCCTCTTGCTGGTGTGCATCCCTTAGGAGCTGTGCAGAAGTTGGGAATGTTTCTCACATTATTTGCAATTCATTTTATTTGGAGCCCTGGCCAAGCTTAAAGGCATTTGATTATTTCATTATTAGAGAATAGAATAGACTCGGTCCACCTCAAAAGTATCATTTTGCGATTGACTTTCCATTTTAGTTCTTAGTTTTGAGGAAATTAAGATTTTGTAAATGTGGCACACTTCGGCTGATATTCTTATCTTCTTGACCATATGTGAATATTGTTTGCGGCCATTCTCCAATTCATTTTTTGAATCGAAACAAAGCGAATATGGTTTTCATTTATCAATAAACCTTTCTTCCATGATAATTGAATCCATCTTCCACGTATATCATGGAGCTCGGTAATATATGGAGGGATGGTTTGGAGAAAAAATGGCTGCCTCGTCAAATAACTATTTAGCTCTGGCGTAATAATTATTCTATTCACATATAAATTATGAAATATTTGCTTTAAAATGCCGTTCCATCGTGTATCAATTTCCTTTGTATTTGTGTAATTTTGATTATTTCTCAGCTTGTAATTGAAAGGTTATTTAACAATCGTATAGTTACCGTGGTTTTACCCTCCCTATAATATAATATGGGTACTTCTGATCAAGTAGAACGTTTGAGTGTTATTTTTCTGGCATCCGGCTGTTAGAGTTTCAACATGAACTTGTGAGGTTGTGCAAATGAATGCATCCTGACAAATGGCACTAAAGTTGCCAAATTTGTATAACCTCACAGATTAGTACTTTAGCACAGAAAGAACGTATTTGAGCACATCCCAAAGGTAAGTTCGGGTTGGGGTGAAGCCGCCTTGACTTGCCTGCTCTACTGTGAATTACTGACCTTACATAAGATGTGGGGAGTGTGTTTGCAGGCTGTCTTGGCGGTCACGCGGTACATAGTACCAAAAACCCTGTAAATGAAATGAAGTAATGACTCTTTACCTTCTTCCTTGTCATCGACAATAGACAAATGTTTATGGATCAGCACAGAGACGAAAAATGCGACCTTTTGAAGGTTTTCAACGCAAGGCTATTGTAATTTGTCCTACGGATGAGGATTTAAAAGAGCGTACACAAAAGCGCTGTTCTGAGGAGGGGAAGGATGTTCCTGAGTCGGCTGTGTTAGAGATGAAAGGTAGGTGCCTGGAACAGCCGCTGCGGTTAAAAGCAAGTTGGAAGAAAACAATCCTACCCTTTTCTTTATATAATCTATTTTCTTTCACTTGCTCATTTTCCTTTCCCATGCATATTCTCACTTATCATCCTTTTTATATCCATTAATATGTTGAAAATCTCCATATGGCTCTCCTCCTCCTGCCCCACTCCACACGCTCACGCTGCTATTTTTTTCCCAAGCACTGTATTTGTCCATCTATTTTATTTGTTCTGCTTTTGCTTTTCTTAAGCATCTTTTTATTGCCGGCGTCCAGAGAGAAGTGAAGTGCCCTGGGCTTACATGCTCTATGCGCTGTTGCTCTCTGCTGTCGGTCGGTTCACATTTGTGCATTTGACCCGTGTTCCCATACCCTTCTCTTCCCACCCTGTTTGCTTGTTTGTGGTCCTCACTTCACGCTGAACTGCAACACCAGCCAACTTCACCTTGCCTGAACCTGGCGATTACCTCACCGACGTAGTCTACGTGGAGCTGCAAAAGGAGGAAGCTCAAAAATTGATTGACCAGTACCGTGAGGAAGGGCGTAAAGCTGGCCCGCCACCTCCAAAGCGCTTCGACAATCGCAACCGTGGTGGAGGATTTCGCGGACGGGGTGGACAGACTAGTGGTGGCTTCACAAGGGGTGCGCGTGGAGGGTTCGGAGGTGGTGGCAGCTATGGAGGAAACTACAGTGGGAGTCGACCCAGGGGAGGTGGGTTATTTCCTTAAACATAGTATTTTTTATGTGATGCAAGATTCATTGAAGACCTTGTTACATACATCACATACAAGACATAGGCATAAGAAGATATTGTTACAGCCGTCAGGTTCCTCCAGTTGCCCAGTCCTAATCCTGACAAACTGCGTTAAAGCGGTCGTAACGGCCAACTGATTCTGTCGTACCAAACTGTATCATGGGCCGCTTTGCCACGATATCTAACTCCAATTGAACCACTGAGCCAATCGATGTGTTGCACTGTTCGGCTGTGCATTCGTTTACTCTAATGTCGTCCTCGGCGCTGTTCTCCCAACCCCATCAGTCCTTTATGGACGTGTATTTTTCTACTAGCAACCAGTGGCACTCAAATCGCCCAGAGATCAAGTGATTTTATTAAGTGTTTAATTACAGGGAAGGGGAGGGAAGCAAAAATGTTTAACCATCTCTCTACCCTCAAATGTTCCCCGAGCCAACAAATGAATGGAGATCCTTAAATAAACTATGCCTCATTCATTCCTCAGTAGATGGACAATAGGTATAATTCGCAAAACAGGAATACCCGGGCTGAATCCGGCAGGAAACGGTGAGTCCCAAGTGGCAACGCGGCTTGGCAGACCCAGTTTGTGTGCAGCCAGCCAGTCGGTCAGAGGGAAAGGGGCCTGCCTAGTGGGGGCATGGCTGTCGACCAGAGGAGGGGTAAGGCTGGTCTTGTGGAGACCCTGATGTAGTTCGTACACGGTTTCACTGCTAAGTTCCGAGATCATCGGCTCTCCCACTGTTCATGACAAGCCCTTTCATAGCTTTGGCATCCGTGATACACTTAGCCCCTCCCCGCTCGGTTGCTATTGGTCTGGAACTCACTGGGTCTGTGGGTAGGATGAACACGACCCCGCCGCTTTCTATCGTGTGCTTTAGCAAGCTTTGCCGTCTAAACTTGGTACCTGATAGCCTATTGGGTGCTTTTAAAAGTTATTTAGGACAGGACAGACATTTAGGACAGACCACAAAGGTAAGAACATTATAAATGATATGAAAGGATGGCAGTTTTAGACACACATCGTGGGTAAGGAGGGAGGAGTTAGGAAGACGGCATCTTTCGATACAAAATACGATTCATATTCTATATCACAATGACATTCCCTCGCCTATTCTAATACATGCAAAGTTACTGCCTAGAAGGAATTCCCACAACAGTGTCATTGTACTTTTGCATTTTATGAACAATATTTTTAGACAAGAGACAAATCAACACATTGTATGGCGTTTGAACATGGGATACCAGCTTTGTGAAGCAAATTTTCAGATGGAAATGCAAAATTGGCCAACCTGGTGATGTGTTCATACGATATTTATTTCCCAGACAGGGTGATTGATGCATCTTGGGCCAGCTATAAACTGTCATCCCAGTGTTTCACAGGATGTGTGCGACGTCCCTCAGATGGATGCAAAACTGGCCGTCACATCTGTTGACATCAATTGGTGGACATTGTCCTTCGCGGAGATTAGGGGAGCTACCAGCAGCACCATGAACAAATTCCAAATTCCTCCCCTAACCTTAGTCAAATGTCCAGCCTGGTCAGCCGGTTCCTGAAAGGCTTGGGCCAAACGTCCCCTGGCCAACCCCACAAGAACGTGGGAATACTTGTGGCCATTAAAGAAGAATGAAAATACTGTTTTCAGAGCAGATTTGAACTGCCATCTTCTGCAATATACATAAATACTTGCTTCTACAACTAATTTGTTTCTTCTTTTGAATTTTATTCTTATCGCAGGTTCAAATCAAGGGTCGTACAATAGCCGTGGCGGAGGCAGCAACCGAGGTGGGAGCAACTATGCTCGTAATCAAGGAAGTTACTACAGCAACAACAGAAACCAGGGTTTCAAGGGATCCTACAGCCAGGTTGGATACCCTCCTTTGTACCCTGTAGCCTTTTGGATAAAATCTTCCAACTATTGGGAAGTGTGCATCTTGCTGATTTGATCACACATTTGAGGCTTCCTTTAATTTTCAACACTCGATACATTTTGTTTTGTGTGTGAATGATATATGTGTGCTTGGTTTGTTCTCTGCAGGGCTATGGTGGACAGGGCTATGGACAAGGTTATGGAAGTGGCTATGATGGAGCTCAGCAGCAAGCTTATGCCTCTGGATATGGTTCTGCCGCTGCCCATAGCTACACCCCTCAGCAATACCAGCAGGTGTGGTTTTTATTCTGATTGCACAGCCTCTGCCAAGTTGTTTTGTCTGGGCACAGTGACTTTGTTGTTTAGATTCCAAAGCCCTTGATTGGTATGCCATTTTGTAATTGATATTCATTTCCGGTCTCCCTTCTCCACCCCTCCATTCCCCCCACCCCTCCCCCCACCCTCCTTTTGTTCTCTTTCAATTTTCATGCAAGCAGTGGAGTCAGTACTACCAGCAACAGAGCCAGAACCAGTGGAACCAGTACTATGGGTCCTATGGCGGTTACGGAGGCTATGGGGGCTATGGTGGGGCGGGAAATTGAATCGGCTTGTGCTATCACTTCTCTCACCAAACGTGCAAGCCGCTGTTCCTGAGACATTGTATGCATAAGTTGGGCTTGGTTTGAAAAAAAACAAAACAAAGAAAACCTTATTTTTCTTTTTTTTTCTCCTCTTAATAATGTTGCAAAGTCTCAGCTCCGTATTTTATATTGTACTGCTTTACATCAACAACTTTTTTTTTTCTGGTCTGATTTGGATCTGCACGTCATGATTGTCAGTTTGCCATAATAATCCTGGATATCAGTAGTAGTTGTAGTTGTTGTAGTGTCCTAGGATGGTGACCCTTGGGTATAAAGTTGTAAACAATGGATCATCATCATTTTTTTTTCTTCTTATTTCTTCTCCTGCTGAAAAGTTTTGTACTTTTAATGCCTATTAATAAATGCCACTGAAGTCTGGTGATATTGGAAGTTTGTTCTTACCTCCACCAACAAAGGTTGTTTTCACCCCTATTTGTTTGTGAGCTGTCTGTGAGACAGTTTGTCTGTCTGTGAGTACGATATCTGGATAGGTTATGGTCAGATTGTGACAAAACTTGCGGGATGAGTTGCTTCGGTGACGAGAACAAGCGATTCTAATTTGGTTCAGGTCTGAATCCAGATCCTGCCCATCATTGGGATACAAAACGTAAACTGTTCAGCCTGGCAGAGGTCGGAGGTATCTGCTCTACCGAATGCCGTTCTGGTTTTTCTTTGGATTCCTGGAATTATTTTTTATCTTCTCTAAAATGTGAATCATTACCCTTTCCAGGTGTTAAAAAAAAAAATGAAGGTACTGGTCTGTGCAAAAGTAACAACTTAATGTGCAGGTGACCCAATTCTTTATACTTGGACTGCACAATCACAAGGTGCAAAGGTGTGCAATTGCCATGTTAACATCGATGAAACGCTTACTTGAGTTTTTATACATCTCAACTTTTTTCAGATACCCCTTCCTGGACTTTTTTTTTTCCTAAACAAGATTGAGGCTCAAGGAAGAATCCAGGTGATGGATGGTAAAAAGGTAACAATCTGACAGTGCGGCGACTGTTGGACACAGCAAGGAAGGGAATGAACAAGCAGGAAAGGGAGAAAGACCAAGACGCATCTTGGCTTTCATTGCTAATTCTACTCCATTTACGGGAGGAAAAATTATAAATCGATAGAGCTCGTTTTAACAATCTAGGAATTTTGTGAGTCCTCATCTAAGATGAAGTTTGATGAAAGTAGGCGAGCTATCACAGCACCATTAACAAATTAACTCGACTACAAGAGAGATGTTTGTCTGTGTCGCCATTTTCTCAGAGATGGCCAAACGGATCTTTGCTAACCTTTCAGAGGTGGCTTAAACCTTTGTAGTTATGTGAAAGGTAATATTAAATGATCTGCAACCCCATTCCTTAATGGGTGTGGGGAAGTGTTTTAGGCCCTCCAAAAATTTGTAAAAACCGAATTTGATTTCTTCAAAATGCCAACAGGATGAGAACGGCATTGACTGCACAACGCTGGGTACCTCTGCTCGTGTTGTACTGTATATCGTTTTGGTGACAGATCAGGAAGGACATAGCTGCCATTCAGAGTGGAGCGACTGGATCGATTCCAGGGCTAGCTAGATAGTGCAAGCTACGAGGATCGACTGAAAGAGACGGGACTTTAGAAAGGAGGCGATTATGAAGGGATCTGATAGAGATGTTTAAGATAATGAAGGGTGCAGAATAATGTTTCAGCAGAATGAACAGAGACAGGACCAATGGCTGTAGGTGGTCTACATCAAATGCAAGTGTTTACAAAAGTGAAGAGGTGTGTTAGGGGGACGAGTTGGACTGTAATGAGGCTGGGGTCTTTCACTCAGTCGTTGATGCATGAAATGATGGTAGCAAGATTTCGTTCGTATGTGGCGCAAGGCTGCGGGGTAGCATCATTGGCTGAGAGCGCCGCTGTGCCACTGATGCAATAAATGCCCTCTATTGGTTTGAGCTGGAATTTCGCCAGGTGCCGGCGTTAGTTCACTTACTGCAGCAGAAACAGTCAATAGGTTTAGACCAGGGGTTCCCAAACCCAGGGCCATGACCCAAACTTGAAAAAAAAAAATCCCTGTTTTTGAGGAGGGGTGGATTTTTATCGTCGGTACCAATACCATTTGGGTCACAGGGCGATCGTGATGTCAGATTTTTGGGTCGTGAACAAAAAGGTTTTGGAACCATTGTTTTAGATTGTAATTCGATGGGTAGCTATACTCTTTGGGGCTAGATGGACATTAGCGTGACTGGGCGATGGTGTGGAGTGGTGATTATGATACCTATGAGTGGATGTCGTCAATTTTGATTGTGGTTTTTTTTTTTTTTTTTTTTTTTTGTATACTGAATCGAGGCTCGTGAAAGAGCTAACATTTACTTCACAAACAAATCAACCAGACAAACAAAATATATAAAAAGAGGGAGCGGAAAACAAGATGGGGAGAGAAGGGGAAGCACACAAACACAACATTTGAGAGCAGGGAGATGTGTGGAAGGGGGAGGAGGCGTGGGAAGGGGGAGGGAGAAGTATAAAACACAAGGACACCAAGGACTTCCAGGACAGAAGTTGGTATTTCAAAAAAGTGGAATTGAGGTGAAATTAGCGGGGGTAGAAAAGATCAAGGTTTTGGATGGGGGAAGATAAGAGATGGTGGTGAACAGCTGTTTTAAAGACCTGGAGGGTGGAGTGGGATTGCAGAGAGTGAGGGAGTTTGTTCCAGAGGTGGGAGAAAAGTAGTGGGGCGGCTTAGCCCAAATATTCAAAAGAATTGTGCATTTTGTGAAACAAGCACCAAATTTGGCACAAATGTACATTAATATGTTGCGAACATTTTCAGATATTGGGCCACTTGAAATTCCGTAATTTTTTTTTTCAAATTTCGTAATTTCAAATTTTTCGGGTGACACCGTCACAATTTCGGTCTTCGAGGCCGGCCGATAGGCAAAGTGTGACCGGAAGGGACGAGGTTCTCCTGACCACGTGGCCCTCGATCTGGGAAGCGAGAGGCGTTCTATTAGTGGACGCGCCCCTCACGCCCGACTTTTGGGCGGCCCCGGCAGGCCGTTTGTTTTGACGTTCCGTGACAGGCCCCGCACCCCCACCTCCGGGCCGACCGGAAGCTTGTGCTGAGTACATCATACCTGAACAACTCAGTGAGGCAGAACACAGCAGTGCACACCAGGGTGACCCCTTCAGTGCATAAACCAATTAACCTGTCCACTGCAGGGCATATAGAAATGAAGTTATTTTCTGCATATAATAATAATATAAGTTCAGTTCTATATAACAATTTCTGTTATCACCACTACCACTACAACTACCACTACTACAAGCTTTGTCTGGAATTTTGTGGACTAACAGACAAACAGACATACAGACAAGCTGGGATCAAAACATTACCTCCTTCCACCATTGAGTGTAGAGGTAAACATCATGGAAATTATATCATGCCCTAGATTTAATTCATGCTTACCCGTGTATTTGCTTCACTGGTTCACAAGGTCTTTTGCATACATGTAATTCAGACTCTCGCCTTCATTGCTGACCACACAATGTTCGCAACATATTAATGTACATTTGTGCCAAATTTGGTGCTTGTATCACAAAATGCACAATTCTTTTGAATATTTGGGCTAAGCCGCCCCACTATATCGGCCGGCCTCGAAGACCGAAATTGTGACGGTGTCACCCGAAAAATTTGAAATTACGAAATTTGAAAAAAGAAATTACGGAATTTCAAGTGGCCCAATATCTGAAAATGTTCGCAACATATTAATGTACATTTGTGCCAAATTTGGTGCTTGTATCACAAAATGCACAACAGGTTTGCTATGCTGCTACACTAAGAGGAATGAAGGTGAGCAGAGAGTCTTGATTTTGGCAGTTTGACCATAAGAGGGTTGCAGGCAGATCTTGTGCGACCTGTAGGAATATTTGCGGGACAGAGCCCAGAGAGAGCTGGCGGGGCAAGGCCAGAGAGGAGTCGGTAGAAGACGGAAAGACCACCAACCTGCCTGCGGTGAGTGAGAGGCCCTTGGAGTTAGCTTCATCGCGGGAGATTCCAATGATTCTGAAATCCAATGATCCTGATAATTATTAGCTGTTGATGATTGTTCATCCCTCATCCTACAAAACACTTCGTCCATAGAAATATGGGCCCTGGATCTGTAACTTCTCTGGGCCCTGGCCTAATGGTGTAACCCAAATGTGGTAGCATTCTGACAGGTGGGTCTGGAGAAAAATATTTTTTCAGGAATTTACTCGGGCCGCCATTTTTGCCTATTTACAGTCACGTGACCAGTCAAGAGCAGAACAAGTTAAAAACCCCTGGTGATGTGTGATACCTGCTCGCTTAGTCCATTCCTCTAAAATCGATAGCACCGTAGACAACTTGCGATTTCCACGTTTTCGATCATCCTGATATTGGTGATAACCAGCAGCCTCGGTGGTGTCATGGTTGGTATCCACTTTGAGTCTGGGAGGTCGGTGGTTCGAATCCTGGTCGAGTCATTCAATGACTTTAAAAATGGTTCCAGCTGCTTACGTGCTGTGCGCTCAGCATTTAAAGATTAGAATTAGAACATTGACAAACTAGAACGGCACTCAGTTGAGAGCCAACCTTCGCCTGGTTGGCCATATCACTCAATGGTGAATAATCACTTTAAAATTATACTCGCCGGATCCGGATCCGGATCTTCACCAAAATTGAATTGATTCTTCCTTGTCACACACACAACCTGTCCAACAAGTTTCGTCCAAATCCATCCATAACTTTTTGAGATATCCTGCTATGTATCGTTTTTGGTCCTTTCTCCCAATGGTGAAGAATCGCTTTAAAAATTCTCATAGCCGGATCCGAATCCAGATAATCACCAAAATATAATCATTTTGTCGTCGTCACATACGCTACATCTCTGCCAAATTTCGTCCGAATACGTCCACAACTTTTTTAGATATTTTGTTCACAGACAAACGGACAGACAGACCATACAACCTTACAACAGACAGACAGGGGTGAATACATAACCTCCATCCACCTTTGGTGGCGAAGGTATTAACCATAGGTTGGTAAATAATAGCACAGGCTTTAATATGCCTCATGGCCTCTTACGTCGACGTTCCACGTCAGGAATCTCATGATAATTGAAGATCAATCATCTGATGTGATCTTTCCTTGAAATGGATAGATGCTTGTGTTGTGGAAATGAACGGCTTGTGAACGTGAACCTCATCTCTTTCGAACCTTCGTGTTACTTCGTTCAAGCCACCTTTGGGTTCGCACTGAACCCGCGGTGTATGATGCGCTATAATAACCCGACGCAAACCCAGGTTGATTACCGGAAATACAATCAAAGCTTCGTCATTGTTTTCCTCGACAGTACAGTATGATGCGGTGTATAAGCTGCTCGGTTTATTCAACTAACAAAAGGACATTTCCATTTTTTAAATTTCCATTTAAAAGAATGTTTTTTTAATCCCAACTTCTCAAATTATACAAACGGATTGTTTTTTTTTTCTTCATTTCTTTACGCTGGTTGCGGCTTTTCCGCCTCTCATCTGCATTGCTGATGTGCGGGAGACGTGCACGCCTTCTAAACCCGAGTCATCTCGCTTCCAGCTTGAATGCCGAGGCACCGGATCTTGGTTCTGGCGGGATTGACAGGGTTAGCGGGGCTCGCAGGGTTTGCAGGTCTGGTTAGGCCGGATGTGAGTGATGCGACTGCGATCCGAATGGGTCGCGCCATTTACACGGTGCGTCTGCTCTCTTTTCAGTTTTCACACGTTACTTCCTACTTTACTGTTCTTCTTCTTCCTCTTTTCTCATTTTGATTTATTTCGCTAAAAGTCCTGTTTTTCTTTTTCGTGTTGTTTAATTTTAATCAGCCGATATCTTTTTAATGTCTGGTTTAAAAGTATAAACTTTTGTTAAAAAAGACAAAAGGTTGCATACCATTGGTACTTTCGTCAAATACACCCCAAGACGGATACAAATATTAACAAATTTCCCTGAGTCACATTATATGCAGTCTTCGTCCAAATTACAACGTTTATTTTGGGTATAAATTTTATTTGAAGACTATTTCCAGGTCGATGTTATCTGTCTGCATGGGGCCCTCCATTTAGTACCTCCGCCACCAATACAAAGGTGAATGGAGGTTATGTTTTCACCATTATGTTTGTTTGTGAACAAAATATCTCAAAAAGTTGTGGACGGATTTGGACGAAACTTGGTGGACAGGTTGGGTGTCTGACAAAGACAAATAGATTCGATTTTGGTGAAGATCTGAATATGGATTCGGATATGAGAATTATTTAATTTTTTCATTGATTCTTCAGTATTGGGAGATAGGGCTAAAAACTATACATTGCGGGATATCTCAAAAAGTTATGGATGGATTTGGACGAAACTTGGACAGGTTGTGTGTGTGACGAGGAAGAAACGATTCGATGTTGGTGGCGATCTGAATATGGATTCGGATATGAAAATTATTAATTTTTTTAAGTGATTCTTCACCATTGAGTGATATGGCCAACCAGGCGGAGGTATAGACATGGTCTCTACTGAGTGCCGTTCTAGTTTTAATGAGATTTTGCCCAACCAGAGCCCACAATGGAAAGTTAGATGTTAAAGAGAGAATAAATGCATTTACATTCCTCTTGAATTTAACTGGATTGAGGGGGGAGCAGGATGCAGGTAAAGAGTTCCAAAGTGATGTAGTACTGTACTGGGAAAGAACCTAGAAGAGTACCTCATAGACTTGCTCCTCTGGGCAGATACAGTGTTTGGATGTGAAGCAACTGCCAAACATGTAGAGAGACGAAAGATACACGCAAGTGAACAACCCGTGAGAGACCCTTGCAGCACATTTCGTGAAAATATCTATCTCGAAGAGTCTCAAAGAAGCAACAGTGCAGTGGATTGAGAGGTTCCAGGGATGATGCCAATTCCTGTCCCCACAAGATTCACAACACGTTACTGAATTCTGTCAAAGAGAGATAGATGACAGGCTGGAGCGCCAGCCCAAACTTGGCAACTATACTCCACAGCAGGTCATATATGACCTTGTATACAAGATTTGACATTAAAGTTCCAGGATTAAAGCGATAGAAAATTTTATTATAAACATACCAATTATTTTTAGTGTTTATCTTCAAAGTAATCTCCCTGGGAGTCTATACACGCTTGCCAATGTCATGTCGCAGTCATGATTCAAAGCACCCTTGGAAGTTGTTGCCTGAAAAAACATTTATCATTGGTCATGGCTCTCTGGATCTCTTCCATTGATGCAAAATGTGTTCCTATCATTGGAGTTTTGGACGTCTGTCAGATCGGACCAACATTCTCACCGTTTCGACATTTCCGGCCGTTTTGGCAATCGATGGGCCTTTCGACTGCTCATCATCATTCACATCCATTCTCCCTTCCGCAAACCTCTTGGCCCACTCAAACATATGTGATTTTGACATTGTCTTCCCCGTACACCACACTCATCTTGTCGAAAATGTCCGTGTAACTGTTGTTTAGTTTTACGAAAAACTTGATTCTGTTCCATAAATTTGTTGTTCATCTTCAGAACATGATTGCAACATGTATAATTTTAACAAAACTCCGGTACAGCTACAAAACACAGCAGACACAGACAACAAGTGAGTCTTCTTTTGGTTGAAGGTGATGAGCCAGTCTTTTCTCCAATTAACCACACTCTCTTGGTCCTCATTGAGAGTGGCACTGGCCTTGAAATGGGAAGGAGACATAGTTCCTGAGGAGGTAGTATACAGTACAGTGTTGAATTATTTGCGTAAATGGTTAACTGTGAAAGAATACAATTGGGAAGAATTTTTATATATATATATATATATATATAATATATATATATATCGGCTAACCCCCGCTCTTGCGGGGAAAATGGCCTCAAAATGCTTGTTGTTGTTGTGTATATATATGTATATAATATATATATATGAGTATTGTGGCCATTGATGATATTGCAATTGGGCATGTAGAGAGGATGGAGGTTGTGGTGAGTGGGTTTGTGAGGAGGTGGTTGGGAGTGCCACGCTGTTTGACGAACATTGCCTTTTATGGTCAGGGTGGAAAACTCCAGTTTCCCTTGACATCATTAACCGAGGAGTTTAAGGTGGTGAGGGTGCGGGAGTTCATGATGTTGCGGGATTCAAGTGATGCAGTGGTAAAGAATGCTCTCCCAGAGAAGAAGGGAAGTCGGAAGTGGAATGCAAGAGCAGAGGTGGACGAGATGGAGGAGCGGTTGCAACAGGAGGAGGTCATGGGGATGGTACAGCATGGGAAGCATGGCTTGGGGTGGATGGAGCATGAGCGATGGGGAAAGGCATGTGTGAAAGAGAGGAGGAAGATGGTTGAGAGGGAGTTGAGAAGAAAGGAAGAGGAGGGGAGATATGTGAAAGCAGTCGGTCAGGCACAGCAAGGTGCTTGGACTAAGTGGGAAGGTGTGCGGGTGAGGATATTGAAGTGGCAAGAGATTTGGAGGATGGAGCCAATATTGTTGAATTTCCTGTTGCGGGCAATGTATGATGTGCTTCCGTCACCAGTAAACTTGAGATTGTGGGGGTTGTTGCAGGAGGAGAGATGTTATTTGTGTGGAGGTGTGGGAACGGTGCAGCATGCACTGAGTGCATGCTCAGTAGCATTGGCAGCAGGAAGATACAGGTGGCGACATGATCAGGTGCTGGCGGTGGTGGTGCAGATGGTGCAACAAGAGGTGCTGAGATTGAGAGAGAGAAGAGTGGAGAAGGAGACTGATGGGGGAGAGGTGTGGTTTGTCAAAGAGGGCCAAGTGGAAAGAGGTGGAAAGAGGAGGAGGAGGATGTGGAAAGCAAGAGGGCTGTCAGATGCTTGTGATTGGCAGGTGGTGGCAGACCTAAAGCCACAATTGGTATTCCCAGAGGAGATCTGTGTGACAAGGTTGCGGCCTGACATTGTCATTTGGTCAAGTGCAACAAGACAGGTCATCTTAGGGGAGTTGTCGGTACCTTGGTAAGAGAACATGGAGGAGGTGCACGAGAGGAAGAGAGGAAAGTACAGTGAGCTGGAGGCAGAGTGCCGGGAGAAGGGTTGGCGAGTTTTGTGTCAGCCATTTGAGGTGGGGTGTAGAGGGTATATTGGCAATTCCTTTTCTGCATTTCTTGCTAGGCTGGGAGTGTGTGGGACAGAAAGAAGGAGGATGTGTGACAAGGTGGCCCAGGTTGCCTTGAAAGGCTCATTTTGGATATGGAGGAAGTTTATGGAGGCACGTCGAACGGTGTAGGTTGGTTGTGTGTGTGTGGGGTTTTTTTTTTGTTTGTTTGTTTTGTTACCATTATTACTTCTTATTTTGTGTATATGAGTGAGTGGGTGAGGGTGTGTGTTTTTGCATGAATTAATTTTTGCATGAGTGTTTTTGTGTGTTGAGTGGTGTATGATGTAAGTGTAGGTGGTTGTTTGGTTGGTGTTCTGTATGTATGTGTGTGTATGGGTGTGTATGTGTGTGTATGAATGATCTGGTGTGTTTTGTTGGTGAGTGGTGAAGGGTATAAAGGTGGGTGTTTGAGTGTTCCTCCATGTTTGTTTGGTGCTGTGGATTCTGGATGTGGAGGTGTTGTTGTTGTTGTTGTTGTTGTTGTTGTTGTTGTTTGCACTGGCTGGGGGTGGGGGTATGTACGCATCCAGGTGCAGTTCCTGCATGTGGATGTGTACGTGCCCCTGCTGGCCCACCTTAGCTGACCGTATCGAGGTTGAAGGGCCGAAACGGGATGATGCTGAGGACCTCGACTGAGGACCCGGTCAGTGCGGCACACTTGTGACCAGATGTGTTTTGAACTTATGTTATATATTGTTGCGGAAACGGAGTACGGCACTCCCCTTAGGGGGGGGGGGGTGGGTTAGTCCCCCTTCTATATTCACTGGCCGCCTCCGCTCCTGAAGCTGCCCAGCTCCCTCCAGGGAGGCAGGTGAGCAACCTCGTTCGAGACCGCGAACAAGATGTTAATTGCCGAGCGGATTAGCAGCCGCGGCTCGAACCGTTAGCAGAACTTGACCCGATTCCTATTGCGTTGGCCAAATCGTGCCACAGGTATTCAATGGGGAAATCACTAAAACGAAACGGATGTAAAGGAAAGAAGGCAAGGTAGGAAGAACAGGATTTATTACTAACTATTATGTACACAATGAAAGAAACCAAAGAGGAGGAAAGAACCGAAAATAATTTACAGAAGAAGAAGACACAGTGCAACACTAGCTTACCTATACAAACTTACTTATACCCCAGGACAAGACACACAAAACAGACGACAATCAGACTTACACGAATGGGGAATGAAGGCAGGAACGAATGGCTGGAAGGGGAGGAAGGTTCAGCTGGAGCAGGAGAATGGTCGGGCCGGGAGTGAGCAGCCGCCGCCCCTCCGCAGGCGTGTTCGCACGGCGGCGTCGCTTTGTAGCCGTGGCCGAAACCGCTGTCGACGCTCAAAGCTGC
>NC_136261.1:257963374-257993374 GCF_964187855.1 Myxine glutinosa | reverse complement strand
AATACCTCCTCACACTCCTCTACAGCCCCTCACACTCCTCTACAGCCCCTCACACTCCTCTACACCCCTCACACTCCTCTACAACCCCTCACACTCTTCGCCAACCCCTCACACTCCTCGCCAACCCCTCACTCCTCACCAAGCCCTCACACTCCTCTCCAAGCCCTCACACTCCTCTCCAACCCCTCACACTCCTCTCCAACCCCTCACACTCCTCTCCAACCCCTCACACTCCTCTCCAATACCTCCTCACACTCCTCTCCAATACCTCCTCACACTCCTCTCCAATACCTCCTCACACTCCTCTCCAATACCTCCTCACGCTCCTCTCCAATACCTCCTCACACTCCTCTCCGCTCCAATCGCCCCTCACTCTCCGCTCCAATCGGCCCTCACTCTCCAACCCCTAGCTCCTCGCTCTCCAACCCCTATCTCCTCGCTCTCCAACTCCTCGCTCCTCACTCTCCAACCCCTCGCTCCTCACTCTCCAACCCCAAGCACCTCGCTCTCCAACCCCTCACTCCTCTCCAACCCTCCTCATCGTTGTTGCAGCAGCATTCTGTGCGGTTCTCCCGTCTCGTGCGGTCTCTGTGCGGTTCTTGCTACATCCTGTTCAAGTCTGCATTGACGTTCGTCGACGGACTCGTTCGCCCGTCTCATTCGTTTTCTTGCTACATCCTGTTCAAGTCTGCGTTCTTCATCGACCGTCGCATTCATTTTGGAAATGGAAGTTTCCACGCAACGCATGAATTGTCACGATCCTCAAGAGGAAGTGTCTCGTAATTATCAAATGGCAAGTAAATTACATTGTGAAAATTAAAGATTTCAAATAAACCTATTTAAAGTGTATGCGCACATAACTAATAAAAAAAAAAACGAAGAAATATCTCTCGGTAATTTCCTGACACATATTTAACTACCGGATAAGAATGTTGAATGAAATATGAAAGAACGAAGATATATATATATATATATATATATATATATATATATATATATATGTCGTTTTTGTGCCGACTCTCATAAAAGGTAAAAGTAATATATTTTAACGGAAAAGAAAAAGCGAATTTTTAATATATGTCGATATTTTCCCCGAATGTTATTTTAGGCGCTGTATTTTCGTGTATCGTCGTGGCGCGATTTTTATAAATATATCTCGGCAATTTCCCGTGTGTGCGTGAATGTTCTCAATTATTTCTGACACCGAGTGTAAAACCATCGATAAAAATTAAATCAGATGGTGAATTCGAGATAAAATTGTGAGGGTGACTCTCAATGAATGGGTTTTAGTTTACAGGCCTTTGAGAAATCATTTCGTTCTATAAACGGAAACTTTCATCGGATTTTGTTCCCGTTTTTTTTCAACCGAGTCTAACACTATGTTAGTGACTGTTAAAAATGAAATGATATATCGAATTAGAATTGAAATAAACCTGTGTGAGAGAGAAAGACAGCATGGGCCTAACTAAACAGGCCTCAAAGCCATTCGAGGTAATAAAATGGTGGATATTTGTTTCCATGAAGCCTCTCCAAGAATGGGTGGAGCTACTCTGCAAACGGACTGAGCCACACCCCCGGACAGACAGACAGAATCACCTTCGCCTATTATAATATAGATATACGTGTGACTACCCTTGTTAAACACTTTAGGGTAGCACGGATGACCAAACAAGCTGTTACTCCGAAGCGGTCAGTTCAAATGGCGAAGAATACGTGTGGAGAAGCAAGACGGGGCGGGGGGGGGGGGGGGGGGGAGAGAACCGGAGCCTTACCTTGTCGATCCCACCGGCAGTCTCCAACCCCTGCAATAAATAAACTCAATCCAAGGCGAAATTAAAATGTACAAAAATGCTGGCTTTATTAATGAGATGCCGGTTACAAAGAAAAACACAATAAAAGTAAAACTCCTAAATTGGGACATCCCCACAACAGACTTGAAAACAGACGAAAGTGAAGGATAACTGAAAATAAATGTCTGGTTATTTCATTGTACTTAGCTCGAATCGCTGGTGGAGTATCGGCCGTAATCGTGGAAATTGTCTGGGGTGTTGGCGGGAACGGCACGTTCGTTGGTGGAACCAGGCCTCACTGTGTGTCGTGCTGCAGCGAGCCAGCAGCGCTCGTGCACCCGTCACTCTTGCTTGGAAAGCCGCGGCTCTTCCTCACGACCACCGCTCATACGAGGTCCAGGCAAGGAAAAGTGCAAGAGGAAATTGCGACCGTTCGCTGTCGTCTTTGGTATGACAAGTTACACGAGGGGGGAATGTCGCTCAGAGCGAGGAGCCAAGGAGAAGAGAAGAGCACAAAATGTCTGCTAGAGCGAGAAGCCAAGAAGAAAAGAAGAGAATGTCCGCTCGATCGTGAAGCCAAGGAGAAGACAAGAAGAAGAGAGAAAATGTCCACCAGCGCGTTTCTTTATCGTCCAGGCTCTGACGTCATCCAGGATGCCCTGCCAATCAGCGAGTTGCTTCCCAGTAGTCCTTCCCGTCAATCAAAACCCTGCCCAATCACGGCTCCTCGGGGCATGGCCTAGGCCTGCCTGACCTGTGCGTCTCGGTAAGTCCCTTCCAGACACCACTGGCTGCCAGGGGCAATTACCGCAGAGTAATTGTAGGTTAGAGATTAGGTCTGCATATCAAAATATTCTTAATGAGGCAAATCTGTTTCCCATTGTCTTTTGTCAGACTTTGTGGAGCCATCATTCTTTTAATTATCCTTGAATACTTCAAGAACATTTGAAGGTCATTCATTGACTATCTCAATGTGAAGCATTTGCAAGAAATAAGTGGATATATCTTTTACTCATGTTCGACACTACAAGGACATCTGAAAGATTACTTATCTTATACTATGTAAATGTAAACTACAAAAAAAACTTTATATATTTTACTTATTAAACTTTTAAATATAATCTCAGAAATACCTGCGTTTTGCAAGCGCATCAAATTCCAAACCTGCATGTTATCCTTAATTCATTCATCTTTAACACCATTGTTTCCACGGGACCTGAGTATTCTGCCAGTTGATGTAAGGGTTATCATATTATATTGCAAATTGACACAATAGTAACATGAGAACTTAATAAGTCATGTCAAAACTTCAAACAGGCATGCAATTAAATAAGAAAGTCCTTATCTTATATACCTTATATACCTTATAGAAAGTCCTTATATAAAGCAGTAAAGTATGTTTGTTTGTTTGTCCCCTTATAACTCGAGAACTACTCATCGCAGAGAAAAACCAAAGGCTTAGAGAGTAGGTCTGCATATCCACCAGCGCGATCCCAGATCCACCTTGTTTGAAATTCCAACTTCTTTCCTGGAAGTCCTGGCAGTGTCCATATGTTTTATACCTCTCCCACTGCCCCCCTTCCCACGCCCCCCCCAAAGCCCTCGCCCTCTCTCAGATCTCTCGATGTCTCCATGTCTCTCGGTCCCTGCTCTCAAATGTTGTGTTTGTGTCCTTCCCCCTCTCTCCCCATCTTGTCTACCGCTCCCTATGTTATATGTTTTATGTGTCGGTTTGTCTTTCTGTGTGATTAATGTTCGCTCTTTCACGAGCCTCGATATTGTATACAAAACAAAACAAAACAAAACAAAACAAAACAAAACAAAAACAAAAAAAAAAAAAAAAGGCATATTCGGAATCAGCACGTATCAGAGCAACTACAGCACACCTTAAATTTTTTTCAACTTCGGGTTTTAAAATTAGCGCAGAAGCGCTAGCAGAAGAGGGAGGGAATCGAAGGGAGGGAGCGCAGCGCTCCCTCTAGCGCTTCGCAGCGCCAGCGCTTCTGTTAGCGTAATGGTGCACAGGCGTTTCTCACTCTTGCGCATGCGCAAATGCGCTGTTCCGATGCTTCATGTTCCTGCAAAGACTTTGGCGCATGCGCAAATGATGACACATGGGCCACTGTATGTTCGTTTAATACGTACGCGCTTTGATGGGCGGGGCGTATGGCGTTCATGAAATAGTCGAATGCGGAAGTGCTTGAAGCCGTTGCGAGCGACTCGCACGATCTCTTGTCATGGTCCACAAGATTATCACAGAGACGTGCAGCTTCCAGCATTACGAGATATGATCGAGACCTAACTTTTGAGACCAGTCCCAGCCTTCTAGGCCCCGTGGTTGGTTCAGACGACCCCGACAAAGGACGTGTTGGATTTTATCGCGAGCCGATTCGAGCGCCGACGTGCCGGCGAACAAAACCAGTCATATCTTTTTAACGCGTGGTTCCATGTTTACAAAATAAACTTTTTCTTGAAGCGCTGAACCGTGCGCTCACAACGATACCGAGTTTGACCCTGGGAGAGCCGTTTTGCGCCGGCAAAGGTGCCTTGTTTTCCGTGATGACCATGTCGTGCTGCATAGATTACCATAAATTATAATATATTACCGGCGGCGCGTGCCGTGACGTCACGGCTCACTTAATTGCAATTATCTCTGGGATTCCTTGGCCGAATCGTACCAACTTCTATATATATAAAGCAGTAAAGTATGTTTGTTTGTCCTCTTATAACTCGAGAACTACTCATCGCAGAGAAAAACCAAAGGCATATTCGGAATCAGTACGTCTCAGAGCAACTACAGCACACCTTAAATTTTTTTTTTAAGTTCGGGTTTTAAAATTAGCGTATTAGCGCAGAAGCGCTAGCAGAAGAGGGAGGGAATCGAAGGGAGGGAGCGCAGCGCTCCCTCTAGCGCTTCTGTTAGCGTAATTAGCGTATTTCGGAACGTTAATTTTTCAACTTCATTATTCGGAATCAGTACGTCCCAGAGAAACTTCATAATGTTAATTTTTCAACTTCATCCGATTGACATGGGACCAACGGCATGTGACAGAGAGTGAAACATACATGCTACATTTATTTGACGACGATGAGTTCCGACTTCCGGGTTCGTGCCGCCAACCCTGTTAGGCGCCTCTTGCGGCACACAGGGAATTACCAGTGAACTGGTACTCAATTTGCCGACCTCGGTAGGATGACAGGCTGAGTCAACCCCCCTGGTGTTAAGGGGGAGGAGGAGGGGAGGGGGAAGAGGAGGGGAGGGGAATGGGGGGGAAGGGGGGAGGGGGAAGGGGGGGGAGAGGGGCCCTTCTTCCCCCGGGCACCCCCACACCCTCCCCTCCCCCCTTCCCCTCCCCTCCCCCCTTCCCCTCCCCTCCCCCCTTCCCCTCCCCTCCCCCCTGTTCCCCTCCCCTCCTCTTCCCCCTCCCCTCCTCCTCCCCCCCCTTCCCCCTCACCCCTCCCCCCTGCCCCCCATTCCCCTCCCCTCCTCTTCCCCCTCCCCTCCTCCTCCCCCGCCCGGCAATGCCGGGTACTTCTGCTAGTTTAATATATAGGTATTTATTTCCCAATTTGTCATATTTGAGAAACCATACATAGTTTTGTCAAGATTTTAAAACTCAGAAGACCAATTGTTGCATGTGGAGCTTTGTTGCCTGATAGTCAGGTTCACTATGTTAACAAATATAATTTCGTTCAAAATTTTGGTAGATTAGCAAAACTATACATTTTTGGAATATTCAGAGCCTGAGGAATCCAAAAATTAATGTTTACATTTGCGTAGACACCTTTGCGAAAATGACACTCAGGACAGTGATGAAGATAGTCAGGTTCACTATGTTAACAAATATAATTTCTTTCAAAATTTTGGGATGAGCAAACCTGCACATTTTTGGAATCTTCAGAGCATGGAGAATCTGAAAATCAATGTTGGCATTTGCACAGACACCTGCATGGCCGCCATTTTGGATTTTGAAAATGGCCGCCATAAAATACATATTTTGCGCGATCTCGGCTTCTAGTTAACCTAGAGACTTAATTAAATATGCTAATCCTATGTTTTCTGGGTCAAGGAATCCAATAAAGGCCTCAAAATAGTGCTCAGGATTATAGAAAAGCAACAAACAAAGGTAATTGAAAACCATTGTCTTTATATTTGTGATATAACTGTATTACATAATACATGATATTGCAAGTCCTTTGAAGTTATAGGTTGTTATAGGAAGTTATAGGTAGTATCAGATTGAACTATAAGTCCTATACACAGGATCTACGAGGTCTATACCATTCAGGAATATGCTTTTACAGATCTTCATCACTGTCCTGAGTGTCATTTTCGCAAAGGTGTCTACGCAAATGTAAACATTAATTTTTGGATTCCTCATGCTCTGAATATTCCAAAAATGTATAGTTTTGCTAATCTACCAAAATTTTGAACGAAAAAACATAGTGAACCTGATTATCAGGGAAATCACCTGGTTGCTATGACAACCACATTCTTTGTCAAACTGCAAACTCATCTTTTCCCTCATAAGTCAAAAGATCATTATAATGAATATATATATATATATATATATATATATATATATATATATATATATATATATATATATATATATATATACAGTGGGGAGAACAAGTATTTGATACACTGCCGATTTTGCAGGTTTTCCCACTTACAAAGCACGTAAAGGTCTGTAATTTTTATCATAGGTACACTTCAACTGTGGAAGACGGAATCTAAAACAAAAATCCTGAAAATCACATTGTATGATTTTAAAGTAATTAATTTGCATTTTATTGCATGAAATAAGTATTTGATCACCTACCAACCAGTAAGAATTCCGGCTCTCACAGACCTGTTAGTTTTTTCTTTAAGAAGCCCTCCCATTCTCCACTCATTACCTGTATTAACTGCACCTGTTTGAACTCGTTATCTGCATAAAAGACGTCTCCAGACCGTCTCCGACCACAAAGACCGCAAAGACCGACCGCAAAGCCGTCTCCAGACCTGTCCACACTCAATCAATCAGACTCCAACCTCTCCACAATGGGCAAGACCAGAGAGCTGTCTAAGGACATCAGGGACAAATTTGTAGACTTGCACAAGGCTGGGATGGGCTACAGGACAATAGGGAAGCAGCTTGGTGAGAAGGCAACAACTGTTGGCGCAATTATTAGAAAATGGAAGAAGTTCAAGATGACAGTCAATCTCCCTCGGTCTGGGGCTCCATGCAAGATCTCACCTCGTGGAGCCTCAATGATCATGAGAAAGGTGAGGGATCAGCCCAGAACTACACAGCAGGACCTGGTCAATGACCTGAAGAGAGCTGGGACCACAGTATCAAAGAAAACCATAAGTAACACACTACGCCGTCATGGATTAAAATCCTGCAGCGCACGCAAGGTCCCTCTGCTCAAGCCAGCGCATGTCCAGGCCCGTCTGAAGTTTGCCAATGACCATCTGGATGATCCAGAGGAGGAATGGGAGAAGATCATGTGGTCTGATGAGACCAAAATAGAGCTTTTTGGTTTAAACTCCACTCACCGTGTTTGGAGGAAGAAGAAGGATGAGTACAACCCCAAGAACACCATCCCAACCGTGAAGCATGGAGGTGGAAACATCATTCTTTGGGGATGCTTTTCTGCAAAGGGGACAGGACGACTGCACCGTATTGAGGGGAGGATGGATGGGGCCATGTATCGCGAGATCTTGGCCAACAATCTCCTTCCCTCAATAAGAGCATTGAAGATGGGGCGTGGCTGGGTCTTCCAGCATGACAACGACCCGAAACACACAGCCAGGGCAACTAAGGAGTGGCTCCGTAAGAAGCATCTCAAGGTCCTGGAGTGGCCTAGCCAGTCTCCAGACCTGAACCCAATAGAAAATCTTTGGAGGGAGCTGAAAGTCTGTGTTGCGCAGCGACAGCCCCGAAACCTGAAGGATCTGGTGAAGATCTGTATGGAGGAGTGGGCCAAAATCCCTGCTGCAGTGTGTGCAAACCTGGTTAAGAACTACAGGAAACGTCTGATCTCTGTAATTGCAAACAAAGGTTTCTGTACCAAATATTAAGTTCTGTTTTTCTGATGTATCAAATACTTATTTCATGCAATAAAATGCAAATTAATTACTTAAAAATCATACAATGTGATTTTCAGGATTTTTGTTTTAGATTCCGTCTTCCACAGTTGAAGTGTACCTATGATAAAAATTACAGACCTTTACGTGCTTTGTAAGTGGGAAAACCTGCAAAATCGGCAGTGTATCAAATACTTGTTCTCCCCACTGTATATATATATATATATATATGATGAGAATAGAACCATGTTCCACACCTTGAGTTCCTGGGATAACAAGATTTATTGATGAACCAATATCACAGCGCTGTGGAGGGTGTAAGAGTCATACCATTCACAATTGAACAGCATGGCCACATACACTCCTAGAAAATTGGCAACCCAGAGTTTCTTTATATACACAAAATTATACAAAAAATCTCCGCTGAAAAATGAGCGCGGACAAAGGAAAACGGGCCAGATATCTCCCACCGAGACCCTATCTTCTTTGGCATGAGCAAAGGGAAAGATGCGGGAGAAAGAGCACAGTGACATTCTCAAAACTTATCTTCCATGCTGGCCTTTGGTCAAGGACAAAAAGACGCGTTTTCTCGAGGGGGTCTAACAGAGCAAGCATTTTCACTATCTTTCTACATTCCTTGGCACAGTTGGACAATAAAGCATAGTTCAAAGCAAGAGGGAACATAGTAAGCTTAATCCTTTTCACAAAGCAACCACTATTAAATGCAAACCACAATTAGATAAGACACAACCAAAGGCATGATCTCGACATTCCCCCATTTGGTCTCTACGAGACTACGTATCACAGAGACCAGGCCACATCGGCTTTATTTGCAAAGCAAAAGAGAATAGTGTTATATGTGGCCACATCGGGCTTTATTGAGTGTTGTATGTGTGTCCTCCCAAGGGCATGCCACGCACATAAAGTACCCCGCATGCACGCTTGAAAGGTGTGTCATGTTGTGCGTGTTTGGAACATGAAGGTCCAGAACATGAAGATCTATTAACGTTTCAGATCCGCAACGAAGGCACCTGGTCCAGCCAGGGATGTTGCCCGGGAGGGTCTCTCAACCCACCCTTGCAGCGGCGTAGGTGCGGCTGAAATCCCCCCCAATCGAAGGGCTCCCCGTCCTCGCACAGACCCGGTCCTTGCCGATCTTCGAAGTTAATCGACGTCCATGCTGTTGTTCTGAGGAATACATAATGTAATTAATATCTTGTGTCATGTGTTCCTGGTCAGAGTACAGAGCATTACAATTCAAAGTAAAGAGAGAGACTTCCTTTTGTGTCAAAGACGTTCATGGACGCATAATCAGCTTGTGGATCCAGAGTATCAGTGTCAGGTCCTTTGGCAGCCAGACCCAGCGTTGCAGTCAGATCCATAGTCGGATCAAGCGGAGATGTGCAGCTGTGTGCTTATAATACATAAGAAGCATTAGCCAATTCCCGCAGGGGATTTACAACAAAATCATCACAATAAATCGAATAAATCAACAGTCTTCTGATGCGCCGGTCACATCGGCATCGCCCAGGGGCTCGTTCAGGTCGACGGCCTCGGCGGTCAAGATCATGGTCTTCCGACGGCGGTTTCTTCATCGTCCATCCTGAAAAATACTTTCTTACACACACCATGATCAAATTCCTAGCCCCCCGTCCCACCAATTGGCATTTAGTTACCTCATCTCTCAGATGGTTGGCTTATTCATAGCCGCATTTCCTGCGTCGTGTCTGCAAATTCAAATGCTATATTTTTTCACCAATTTCCGAAAATACCTTCCTTTTAATCATCTTCCCTACATCTAATAATACATGATTTACCAACCATTTCCCCCCCAACCATAATCGGTCAATGGAAATAATCGGTATTCTCCCCTTCAAAACTTCACTGTTTCCCCCCAGTGCAAGCCAACCCCTTGTATCACCTTCTTATCACAAAAACAACAGTCCATAACTAACCACTTTCCTTTATTTCCTGCCTTTTCCATTAACTTTTTACAACCCTTTCCTCTACTTCCTCAACAATTCCTGCAGAGTCACCTGTCATTGACAAATAATCCATCTGATTCGACTTTCCAATCCAATCATCTTTGCACTTTCCACGACCTTCTTCACACTTCCTCCCGAACCTTTCCTTCAGACACAACCCACATGAGTTATGAATACAATTTCCCCTTCCAGGCGCGTCTGTCTAGCCACTCACAAATTGTCCACAAGACAACGTCACCATATTTCACACCTCGGACCAGCCAGGGGTCCCTTGAGAGATGCATCCTCAGGTTAAAATCACCTCAGCTCTCGAGAGCTCAATTTTATTCCATGGCCTATTTTGACCCATCTTGGCCCACCACCACCTCTACCTTCTGCCAAGCAAGAGGCAGGAGCATCATTACTCCCTCTTCCCTCTGCCCACCATAACTGGCAGACAGACAATGGCAAGCCACAAGCCCCAATGTTCTTAAACAGACAGATTCAACAACATCCAATAAGTGAATTCATTTCCCCAGAACTCATTCCCCTTTCCAACCAACATTTATACCTAAGCTTCAGGAACATGCCTTGTTCCAGGTGTGTGCGCATCCACATCCTTAAATTGGCCGACCCCCATTTGTATCCCGGCTGCCCCACCACCTGGAGCATGGTTACCCCCCAAAATGACATTGCACGAACCCTTTCAATACCTGTCTAAACCTACTATCATTTAACAACGCTTCCCCATACACTGTTATGGCCCCATCTGGATTTTTCACGAAAATATGATAGAGATATTTCCTGGCGCAGCGCTATTGTGGTGGCAGCAATGTTTCCCTGTCTTCCCCCTTTTTGCGGTACTAATGAATGATCCGTCAACGCTGGTGCATGTCAAGAACCCAATTTCCCTATCCACTTTTCCAATCTTCATTTCAATTTAAATTCAACCCGATTTCCTCCAATTCCTCCCTACAGCATCACATGCACCTGTTACAGTGAATATATTTCCCCTGCTCCCTCCCCTTACTCAGGAGCCATCATTTTGATAAAATCATTTGAAAAATACCCAATGGCAATCCATTCTGCCCAGGATTGCGTGCTCCTAACAGAATACTGGATCCCAACCTCCAACCAAGCCACTGTTTCTCCGAAACAGCTCCAATTGTTTTCTTTTTCCCCTGCACACAAGTCAGTCCAAGCCAGCAACTGTACACAAAGATATCCCAGCACGCCGTGACCTTCACACCCCCACCAAGCTAGCATTCCCAAAAACAAACCCATGTTGTCTTTTCTCTTCCAGTCATACAAACCAAAGTACACTTTTGTTTGCACATGTACTTTAACCACGATTATATGAGACAACACCAGGACTGCTCCGTGGAGCAAGGCACCGGAGACAACTCCCCTCTCCACCTGGACTTACCTCAGGTAGAATTTGGCTACCTACAGAGAAAGTACTTGCACAACACATTTACAAACCAATTCGTCCCCTCGTTGTATTAGGGGACATCTCGAATGTTCCACCACAATTCACAGCAGGTGACCACCCACCTGCCCTTGAAGTCCTTCTCAATCATCTTTCCCACGAAAATTTAATCGATTTGTCTGACGCACCACGTCTGTCCAGCAAATTTTTAAGACACCCAAGCATGTCATAACACATGGGCTGTCCAATTCTGAAATCTCACGAAACCTTTTCTGAGGGTCAAATGTAACAGACAGACAGACCGGCAAATAGGCAGGGGCAAACCCCGAGGCCCCAGACACCATCACCACACACATACCCCGCATCACATAGGAGTATCAACATTTGTCATAGGAGTATCAGCTTAAAATATCCACCCGCTCTGATCCTCCAGAGCTGAGGAAACCAGCCAACCTGAGCCGGACAGCAAATGCCATATGTCTTCGTCTCAAATCGAGGGCAAAATTTTCACAATGGCAAACAATTAATATATTGTCCACATTCATCTTGGTCACCCCAACCCATCCTGGCTCTCCCCAAGAGCTCCGTGTCCGGACAGACAGACAGATAAACAGACCGGGTGAAACCATAACCATCCATCCTTCCGATTGGACTCAGCACACATGCCGCCCGCTCACCAGTCATGTACACTCAGCACCCATAAATGGCACACGCCAGCATCACATGTCATTCTTGCCTTTATTCAACGCATTCCGCAATCCCAAGTCAAATCCCAAAACAAATTAAAACAGATGTCATCTTTAAAAAATACAACTTGCCTCTGCAAGAGCTCCACCTTCGAACAGATAAACGACAATCAGACTCCATGTTACAAATGCACACAGCCGATGTACCGAAACAACAACCAACTGGTCCGTCCAGAAACTCCCCGCAAACACAAGCCACCTCCAATGATCTTCAATTGAAGTGCGGAGCGAATGCTCTCACCTCAAACCCCACAGCCTTTCTAGGGAGGCGTGCTCTACCATGCAGCACCCTTTACATGGTGCACACCTTCCGCACATTCCTCCCACTCAGCCCTCATGTAACATGACCAAATCCTCAACCTCAACCTCAACCTCCGACAAAACCATTCGACGTTCCTTATTCACACATCCTTCGCACGGTGTGAGCCACATCACATAACGACAGTTGAAACCCCGACCGTTCTCATCCCTCGGATGAGCGTTCGACTCACATTATCTTCTCCAATACTTTCCCCCATCCGCCTGTGGGGCAGCTTGTCCCGCATTATCTGCCCTAAGACCCATATGCATTTTCATAACTAAATCATACCACCATCGCTTGCCTGGAAAGCCGTTGTCCGGCGCATTGATCAACACAGATAAGATGTACCGTTGCATCTTACGTCTTCCAGCTGCCAATCCGCATCACATCCGTATCTCGATCTTGCAACTGCCATTCTCTATTTCATCTGCTCTAAACAACCTCATTCACCTCATTCAGAGAGACCTCATCCACCCTATACATCATTCATTGTATGGACAAGACTTCCTGTTGGCACTGGAAATTCATTATTGTCTTGAAATCCTACATTCAACCACGTCAATCGCCTCATTTAATATACTTCACGTTACTATCAACGTTCATTCAGCATTCCTCTTATAATTCCATTATCAAACAATGTATTCCTCATGATATTGCATGGCAGGAGTCACAGGCGACCACTATACCGACATGGCGCATAGCACACCGCATGAAGCACCTTGCTGGCAAGGCATGAACGACTCACGTGTAGGAAAGTTGAAGTGGCCCATAATGCATTTGGGCACACATCCTCCAAGCAACCTCATAGCAGGGTTCTCCCCCATACTCACGCATCTTCCTGTTCCATAATGCGCCTTTCTCTCCAGACGGCTCTCCCACACTCGTCCGTCTCAATCCCAACTGCACCTGTTCACAGGATTTTTGGGTCTCTCCCAATCTTCTGCTTATCTCGCCGGCCTCCATGCTAGCCGGCCTGCATCCCCATGCGGCAACTCCGCACGTTATTCTTTCCCTCATTCTGAGCCCTTAACTTCAGTTTTTCATAAAGGTGCAACCACCCGATGCGGCTGGTTGCATCATTTTCTTACCTGGCTCATTATAATCCTTTTTCCACCTGACTCGGCCACCCGAATGCGTCGAATACACGCACTCCGTCTCCAGAACTCAAATCATTCTAGTTTACTTCAGATTGAGTATTACTCCGACATACCTTAATCTCCCTTAAGATATTTAATTAACGTGCACGGAACCTTTTCCCGTCCATGCGCCCAGGCGGTCGCTCCCAGCTCACAGCAGCACGACCCCCATTTGCAAGAAGCAGCTCGTGATGCGTACAAGGCGCAAGGAAGCGCCCCGAGGCCATCCACCGAAAAATCCTGCCTTTTAGTTTACCGCGCCGATATTTCCCTAATCCGGTCCTCCCGCGGCGCTAACTCGCGGTCAATGCTTGTATAGCGCTTCTAACTTGTCTAACTTATCACCCAAGCCAGGGCTTTCCTAAAGGGGTTCTCCCTTCTTAACTTAGCTTAACACTTATCCTGGCCATATTCCTTGGGGCTCCTCCGTTAGCCCGCAGCCAATACTTTCTCTGGTTACTATCAACCCCATCAACTCCATCTTGTCTCTAGACTGCCCTGCCTGGGAAGTTCTTGGCTTTACCAAGAAGTCCCCCCTTTTTGCTAACTGACCCCCATTTCTTGGTTCATCAATAGACACTTGTTACCCGAGCCAAATAGGCCTGTACTTACACACCAGATTCCAATTTGTTCGTGATCCAAGCACGGAACGACGAAATGGGAGACAGACAGCCTGGGTGAGTGAACGGAGCTCAATTTGGAAAGACCCCTCAGTATGAAAGCTCACGTTAATCGAATCAGTGCTGGCCAGCCTCTCCGCTGAGTCTCCACAGGGTCTGCCTCCCAAATATCGCTCAGAGTCGGATCCCACTCCTGACACCAACTGATGAGAATAGAACCATGTTCCACACCTTGAGTTCCTGGGATAACAAGATTTATTGATGAACCAATATCACAGCGCTGTGGAGGGTGTAAGAGTCATACCATTCACAATTGAACAGCATGGCCACATACACTCCTAGAAAATTGGCAACCCAGAGTTTCTTTATATACACAAAATTATACAAAAAATCTCCGCTGAAAAATAAGCGCGGACAAAGGAAAACGGGCCAGATATCTCCCACCGAGACCCTATCTTCTTTGGCATGAGCAAAGGGAAAGATGCGGGAGAAAGAGCACAGTGACATTCTCAAAACTTATCTTCCATGCTGGCCTTTGGTCAAGGACAAAAAGATGCGTTTTCACGAGGGGGTCTAACAGAGCAAGCAGTTTCACTATCTTTCTACATTCCTTGGCACAGTTGGACAATAAAGCATAGTTCAAAGCAAGAGGGAACATAGTAAGCTTAATCCTTTTCACAAAGCAACCACTATTAAATGCAAACCACAATTAGATAAGACACAATCAAAGGCATGATCTCGACATATATATATATATATATATATATATATATATATATATATATATATATATATATTAGCAGAAGTACCCGGCATTGCTGGGCGGGGGAAGAGGAGGGGAGGGGAACAGGGGGGAGGAGGAGGGGAGGGGAACAGGGGGGAGGAGGAGGGGAGGGGAACAGGGGGGGAGGGGGAGGGGGGAGGGGAGGTTGTGGGGGTGCCCGGGGGAAGAAGGGCCCCTGCCCCTTCCCTTCACCTCCCCCCTCCCCCCTTCCACCTCCCCCTCCTCCCCCCCTCCCCCTCCCCCCTCCCCCCCGTTCCCCTCCCCTCCTCTTCCCCCTCCCCTCCTCCTCCCCCTTAACACCAGGGGGGTTGACTCAGCCTGTCATCCTACCGAGGTCGGCAAATTGAGTACCAGTTCCCTGGTAATTCCCTGTGTGCCGCAAGAGGCGCCTAACAGGGTTGGCGGCACGAACCCGGAAGTCGGAACTCATTGTCGTCAAAAAAATGTAGCATGTATGTTTCACTCTCTGTCACATGCCGTTGGTCCCATGTCAATCGGATGAAGTTGAAAAATTAACATTACGAAGTTTCTCTGGGACGTACTGATTCCGAATAATGAAGTTGAAAAAATTAACGTTCCGAAATACGCTAATTACGCTAACAGAAGCGCTGGCGCTGCGAAGCGTGAGAGGGTGCGCTGCGCTCCCTCCCTTCGATTCCCTCCCTCTTCTGCTAGCGCTTCTGCGCTAATACGCTAATTTTAAAACCCGAAGTTTTTTTATAATTTAAGGTGTGCTGTAGTTGCTCTGAGACGTACTGATTCCAAATATGCCTTTGGTTTTTCTCTGCGATGAGTAGGTCTCGAGTTATAAGAGGACAAACAAACATACTTTACTGCTTTATATATATATAGAAGTTGGTACGATTTGGCCAAGGAATCCCAGAGATAATTGCAATTAAGTGAGCCGTGACGTCACGGAACGCGCCGCCGGTAATATATTGTTACTGATTGCGGTTTAGGATGTTGTTTGCCGAGCGAAGGCTCCGCGACCGAACAGTTGTTGCCCGACTCACCCGATTCACCCAGAACTTTGGCCGTATCGCACCGCAGCTGCCCAATCTGGAAAAGACTAAAACGACGAAATGCAAAGAGGAAAAGGAATAAGACGAGAAGACGGACAGAAGAGTAATTGGATTTATTATACACACAAGCAAAAAGAAAGCAGTCACGTTTATTTACAACACATAAGACGCAGGTGACACAGTGCAAATACTAGCTTATACAGACTTAATTAAATACCCAGGGACAAGACACACAGAACAAACTCACGTACACAAGAAGGGTGGAAAGGCAGGAGGTGGATGGCTGGAGGGAGAGGAAGGTCCAAGGGGGTCCTGCAGCACGATCGGCGCGTTTAGCAGCCGCCGTTCCTTCGCGGCCCTGCTCAAAACCGCCGTCCAGGCCCCAAGCGGCTGTTGGGTGTTGTTGCTGCTGTGGCCGCCGCTTGCTTTGCCAGGACTCGTCTGACTCGTCTGGTCCAAACCCTCAACTCAACAACACTCTTGCACGTCTCCCTGTCCAACCACTCTTTCTCTCTTGGTCCAACCACTCTTTCTCTTTCTTGGTCCAACCACTCTTTCTCTCTCTTGGTCCACTCACTCCTCACCACCGACCTCCACACGCTTCTTGCGCGCGCGCCTTTATAGCGCCTCCGGCGATCAAGCCGCCGGCCTTCAGGACACGCCCATCGGTGTGCTCACCTCGGCCCTGGTTGGTCACGCGACCCTCTGGCTCCGCCCTTGATGACGACGGGCGGGCACGCCCCTCTTCCCCGACCCGAGCACATGTTCAATGGTGGTTTTGGAGGGGATGTAATTGGCAATCGAGGCTTGGCAATGACGAAAGGGGATGTGAAAGGAAATGGAGATTTTGGGGATGGGAATGAAAGGGGATCTATTCTCTTTCACTGGTGCAATGGAGTACTTCAATTAATGGGAGACACAGCCTTACCCTAAAACACAGAATAAGATATAACTATCGAACAGGGGTATTCTATTATTGGCTGACGTGTATGCTTGTGGACTAATTATGGGATGCCCTTTCACCTTTACACAGCTCCGGAGGCAGGGGGCGCAGAATAAACAATAATAATAATAATAAAGCACACAATCAAAAAAATACAGTCCTCATATCCGCAACAATATTATAATTTATGGTAATCTATGCAGCACGACATGGTCATCACGGAAAACAAGGTGCCTTTGCCGGCGCAAAACAGCTCTCCCAGGGTCAAACTCCGTATCGTTGTTAGCGTACGGTTCAGCCCTTCAAGAAAAAGTTTATTTTGTAAAAATCGAACCACGCGTTAAAAAGATATGACTGGTTTTGTTCGCCGGCATGTCGGCGCTCGAATCGGCTCGCGATAAAATCCAACACGTCCTTTGTCGGGGTCGTCTGAACCAACCACGGGGCCTAGAAGGCTGGGACTGGTCTCAAAAGTTAGGTCTCCATCATATCTCGTAATGCTGGAAGCTGCACGTCTCTGTGATAATCTTGTGGACCATGACAAGAGATCGTGCGATTCGCTCGCAACGGCTTCAAGCACTTCCGCATTCGACCATTTCATGAACGCCATACGCCCCGCCCATCAAAGCGCGTACGTATTAAACGAACATACAGTGGTCCATGTGTCGTCATTTGTGCATGCGCCAAAGTCTTTGCAGGAACACGAAGCATCGAACAGCGCATTTGCGCATGCGCAAGAGTGAGAACCGCCTGTGTACCATTACGCTAACAGAAACGCTGGCACTGCGAAGCGCTAGAGGGAGCGCTGCGCTCCCTCCCTTCGATTCCCTCCCTCTTCTGCTAGCTCTTCTGCGCTAATCCACTAATTTTAAAACCCGAAGTTTTTTAAAATTTAAGGTGTGCTGTAGTTGCTCTGAGACGTACTGATTCCGAATATGCCTTTGGTTTTTCTCTGCGATGAGTAGTTCTCGAGTTATAAGAGGACAAACTAACAAACATACTTTACTGCTTTATATATATATATATATATATATATATATATATATATATATATATATATATATATATATATATATATATATATATATATTATAGAACATATGGATATATTGTGTAGTATAAGAAAAAGTATAAACTTGTATATATACCGTTACAAAAAAGGAATAACTTGTATGAGAGCAAGTGGCTTGGGAGAAACGTGGATCCCATCCCCCACATGTTAACACAACCAGAATTGGGAGGGAACACACCCCTCCACCCTGCCCAAATAATTTACAAGTATTTGCATTTCACTATCAAACAATGTTTTGTTACAGACTCCATACTGAGCCGATTATCACAGCCACAATGAAAAACAAGAAGACGTCATGCGGAGCACGATATTGCAAAATCCGCCCCCCACCCCCCAAGAAAAAAAATTCCATTGATACAGCAAATTGTCCATTTCATCAAGATTAAAATTGACAATCTTGATCAAAGCTCGGGTCAACAGGAAGAAAAGTGACGATTGGTCCCCGGTCTGCGGAATTCAGATGAAAAATGATTTTGTAAGGTTGACCTTGAGTTGACCTTTGACCTTTTGACCTCAAAAATAGTTAGTTTCCCTATTTAGTGACTCAATGTGCAAATGCTGTTCAATTTTCAAGTGAATCGGATGAAAATTGAGGATTTTAAAAACTTGGCCTATGTTGACCTTTTGGCCTATGTTGACCTCAAAAATAGTTGGTGGTTGAATTCAGTGACCATATACATATGTAAACCCTCTTAGAATTTCTGGTCAATCAAATTAAAATTGGTGATTTTAGAAATTTGGCCTATGTTGACCTTTTGGCCTATGTTGACCTCAAATATACTTGGTGGTTGAATTCAGTGACCAGATATGCAAGTCATCTTCAAATTTCAAGTCAATTGGATAAAAATTGAGGATTTTAGAAATTTGGCAAAGTTGGTGACCTTTGGCCTATGTTGACCTTTTGATCCCAAAAAACATTAGGCTTCTCAATTGGGACGATCTATACAGCTTGGTAAAGTTTCGTGACGATCGGTTTCGAATTGTGACCTGTCGGCCGGTGACAGACAAACAAACAGACAGACAGACAGAACCACAAACGCAACCGACCAATATACTTGAAAAATCTTCGATTTTGCAAGTAACAGGTTTGCCGAGCAAATGGCAAATAAGCATTGATGGGAATTAGTTTTACCAAACAATGGAATTTGTAATTAACTTTTTTGAATGCTAATTTACTTCAGACAACCTGGTGCCAGTCAGACAACCTGCTGCCAGATGTATCATTGTTTGCCTTGAAAATAATATCTTTCAAATTAATATCTTTCTACAACCTACTCATTGAACTCAGTACAAAAACATTTTATATCTATATTTGAGTGTATTAAAAACATAACGCAACGAGATTTTTTCTGAATCATTATTCGATATTGTACAGAATTATTTATCATTTGGGAAGACCCGATCTAATACTAATACTATATTTCAAAGCACCATATCTTTAACTATATCACCCTTAGTCATAAATAAATATTATATAGAATATACAAAAAATGATTTTACCATTCTGTGGTTTTCTACAGAACTATGACAAGAGGTGGTCTAACGTTGCCTCTGTTAAGAGTTTTACTTTCCCGAGCAAATAAATTTGGTCAGGGTGCCAGCGATAATTCACCTACTGGAGGCAAATTTTAACTCCTTGATGGAAGTCATAAAAACTTGCACACGCTCATATTGGACCGGAGCGGCTCATATAAATCACTCGATTTACAGATAAATTTTACACTTCCACATTGCCATTCAATTCTCAAACACATTTACAATCAAATATGTCACAAAAAGATGCTGCTATGGCCTGCTTACATGTGAAATCCCCATTCATATTTCAATCACATTTCAAGCACAATAATCACAACTCGGTCTCCATCCTCACGACCACACGAAAACACCACACTACCACACAATATCTTCACACAATATCAATATCAACATGAACAAATTCCACCCACAAGACACTTTGTGTCCCACACACCAATCCCCTCACCAGCCATGCCATCACTCTCACCCACCCCCAATTCCAAATTACACTTGTCCCAATTTCTACAAGCAAGTACTGAACTCTGGGACAGTAACTATCAAGGCCTTACCTCTACCTTGATGTGCAGGCAGTTGCAGGTTGGTCGGGTCAAAGAGTGCCATCCACCCTACTGAATCCCAAAATTTGTCCCATCGGACCTATCAAATTTTTCCAATTTTTTTTTTCTCTACTGAACTGGCAAGTATATGGATCCTCCTCCTCTGGTGCTCTTTACCACACTCCTACATTTGCCTACGACAGCTCCGCCCCTCTACCGTGCGAGGGCCATCGGGACAAGCTGAGCAGCCGAAACGCCAACATGGCCCATGAGCGTCCATAAGGGTGTGACCCACCATCCATCCTTCGGCCCCCTGCGAGGAACACGGCGCCACTAGCCCCAGCTGGCCAATGTGGTGAGCGGTGGAGCCCCTGCTGCCAACTCCACCATTCCCAAAACCTCGGACCGGGGGGAACGGTCGCAGTGCGTGGCGTCCACGTCACGTCCCCATGCACCTCTCACATCCCCCAGTTCACTCATTTGCAGCCCCCTGTGCCCACCCCCACTTGACCACGCCCAAGGTCTAGTTGACAGCCATGCTCCACCAGGAGACTCATCCAGAAGACATGGTCCACACATACACACCTTGGACACCCATAACACCACGTTGACCTCCAGACTACCCAACTACATCTCACAACCCCACGTCCCAAATATTGGGGCCATCGCCCCCGTAGCCAGTCGAAGGCTGTGTCCTACTAGTAACTAGTCTATCAATTTCATCCCAGCCTCCAACACTTTGGTCTAACACACCTGAATCAATAACGGTGTCACTGCTGTCAGTGTCTACCTTAGCCTCACAAAATTCCCCATTAAATTTGCATCTAACCCTCAGATTACCCATGTCAATTATTTTTCACCATTCACTAATCTCACCAAAGAAGGGTGCTTCTCCATACACATGCCAGCTTAGCAGGCCCGATATGCTCGGCTCATCACAAATTTCCTGATTCAATCAAACCCATGGCTCTCTTCCCAAGCCGAGAGTCCACAAATCACAACAGAAGATCTGTGGAAGATCACTCTCACAACATCATGTTCCACAGATGCCCCAATGGTGTCCGGTGGGCTATACTCATCCCTGTCCATACGGTTCGACCCGCGTCCATAGACCTGCACAACATGGCAGGTAACAACATTCTGGCTGTCCCAGTCTCAGCGAGAGGCTGCCAGACCGCATGCCCGGGCGGTCACCACATCAGGCCCATGTTGGCCGTCCATTGTGCCGCCACCAAAGCACAGCCCACAACACCTCCCCCTAGTGGTCCTCATTATACACCATCCTAGGTACCTGTGAGAAGCCACCTCCGACCTCCCCCCCCCCCCCCCTTCCCACCCCCGGAGGTCTTAACACCCATCAGGGGTTACTCGAGGCGTTACGGTTACCTGCAATGGCGGACGACTCGCTCGGACGGCTCCCCGATGGACAAGGGACGCCACACTCCACCAGACCCCCCCCCCCCCCCCCGTGGGGCCCAGGTCGTATCATGACACCCATGGTCGGACCCCACGTCCGAATCTCGCCAGCACAGCCCCCCAGCTGGCTGGCATAATCAAATTTCCAAGTGGGGCAATTCCCCGAGGCCGACCCCAATGACCTCCCGGTCCGAATTCCGCAGCCCGGGGACCAATTCCCTCCAAGGCTGTGCCAAATCAAATTCCCATTTAAATTTATTTTTAAAAATTTTGGTATTGCGTGCCAAACCTCAGCTGCAGATAACAACCCCCTCCTCGGGTTGTTCTGCCCCTCCCTGCAGCTGTTTCAAATTCCCTATGGAGACCAGTTCTTCTGAGGCTCTATCTCCCGACTTCCATTTCCGAATCCAGCTCGGAGCCAAATCACCCCCGAAGCTCAGAATGCAATTTCGGAGCTCTTGTACCCAATTGTTGTCCGTGGTGAAGGTTCCCTTGGGCTCTTTAATCTCGTCTTGGGAATATGGGACGGACCGACTCACCTCATCTACCAGGCCTTGTTGGACCTGAGCAACTTCTTCCTCAATGGTACTTTCACAGGTGTCCAGCCGCTCCGGTCCAAATTCATTCACATCATCATCATTATCAACCAATTGTGGCCCCAGTAGGTTTTTATTGACATACACCCGTCCGGTTCTGCAACACGGACTTACAATATTTTTACCCCCTGTTGCTCTGAACCACTGCCCTGGCACTGCACAAGTCCAAATTTTTCTCCCTGTTGGTGTATTCCGGCATCCACACAAGCCCGATAACCTTCCAGGTCTTTTCCAGCCAAACATTCCCCATTTACATTTGAGTTTCCCCTATTTACATTCGAACACTCCCCATTTACCTCCAAACATTCCCCATTTAAATTTTCCCTCTCCTGTGCCCCAAGCGCATCAGCTTGGGTCTCACACTCTTCCATTCCCAATGTTAATTCCCCCCGTTTTGATTCAAATTCTGCCGCCCCTGGCTTCTCCTGTGCCCCATGCGATTTCAGCTTGGGCTTCGCACTCTTCCATTCCAATGTTAATTCCCCCCGTTTTGATTCAAATTCTGTTGCCATTACCTGCTCCTGTGCCCCAATTTCATTCTTTTGTTATTCCTTTATATCTTTCGTTTGTTCTCTTTGGGTTTTCGTTTCTTTAATCTGGGCATCCCTTTGTTCACTACTGGCATCCATTTTGGCAATTGTTCCATCGATTATGTTTCCCAATCGCTCAGTACCTCCCCTTATTATCCCTTTCACTTCTTCAGTATGGGCATCCATTGCCCTCATTATTTTTGCAAACATGGCCTGGAGATTCATCGGGTCTGTCTGCTGGCTCGATCGCTCTGGAACAGGGGAGGTTTCAATCCCATTCTCAACACCACATACCCCCGCCTCACTTCCATATTCTTCAGGATACTCAACCCACTCAGCCATCTCACTCGCTTCCGCCATCCGCAGTGAGAAAGCAGTTCTCTCGCCCGTGTATTTTTACCTCAGAAAAGAAAAGAAACATATATTTCAAATATTTTCAAAAGCGCGATGTTGGGTCTCGTTCACCCCAATAAACTACAAAATTTGACACCCCGGTACTATGAAAAATTTTTCATCCGAATGCTGGGCGCAAATTGCACCCAGCGGGTGTTGAACTCGTAACCTTCAAACACCGAGTGCCCGCTAGGTTCGAATCTCACTACTGACACCAGTTGTCACATGACTACCCTTGGTGAAAACCTTAGGGTAGCACAGATGACCAAACGAGCTGTTACTCCGAGGCGTTTAGTTCAAATGGCGAAGAATCGCGTGGAGAAGCAAGAGGGAGGGGGAAAACCGGAGCCTTACCTTGTCGATCCCACCGGCAGTCTCCAAACACTGCAATAAATAAACTCAATCCAAGGCGAAATTAAAATGTACAAAAATGCAGGCTTTATTAATGAGATGCCAGTTACAAAGAAAAATACAATAAAACAAACTCCTAAATTGGGACGTCCACACAACAGACTTGAAAACAGATGAAAGGGGAGGATAACTGAAAATAAATGTCTGTTTATTTAATTGTACTTAGCTCGAATGCTCGAAAGGTAACTATATATATATATATATATATATATATATATATATATATATATATATATATATATATATATATATATATATATATATATATATATTATATATTATATATATATACGTATATATATTATATTTATATATATATATATATATATATATATTGTTACGGACACGGTTTTTGGATGTTATTTTACCGAGCGGTGGTGTATTTAACCGCGTCCGAACAGTTACTCCCCGATTAGAACCCGATTCCACCCAAACGTTGACTAATCGCGCTACAGATATTCAATTGGGAAACCTCTAAAGCGACCGAAAGAGAAGAAGAGAGAAGAAAGACAGAGTTTGGAGGAAGAACAGATTTATTATACACACACAAGCAATATTTTAGAGCGACCAATATTATTTACAGCAATAGATGGAAAAGAGCAGTCACACAGTGCATTGTTAACTTATTCTATTTCATTTACTTAATCCCCAAGACAAACGAGTAGGACAGGACGTTCACACTCACACGGTGGATATTGCAGGCAGGTAATGGCTCGAGGTTGATTGCTTGAGAGGAAGGCAAGGTCGGAGGCAGCAGCTTTCAACCCCTCGCGGTTTTGGCGGGAAAACCTCCGTCGCGTATCCGCGGCCGTCACGCGCTGGCTCGGCACACCTGCTCCTCTTCCTGGGGTGGAGCCGTCTCCCTCCGTTCAGCGCGTCTCTCCAACGACAGGGGATATTGCAGGCAGGTAGGTAGGGCTTGCGGTGGATTGCGCTCCTCTTCCAGGTCATCCCCCAGCGTATCTCTCAAGGCCTCTCTGTAAAGCAGTTCCTTACATTCGCTTTTATCACCTCCGGCGGAATTAAGCCGCCGGCTCCGAGGGCACGCCTACCGGGTCACTCACCGCGGTGTTGATTGGCTGTTAGGGCCGGTTCACTCCTGCCCTCTTCTGACGAGGTGGAGCCACGCCTTTCTTCTCCAACCTTACCTCGTGGCCAATGGTGGTTGAAGAGAAAAACCGACCAAAATGCGGACGGCAAATGGAAGGGAGGTTTTGGGGAAATTGGAAGGGCCTACGCTTATTTTGTTTGATACAATGCAAAGTCAATCTAGTGGAAAACACATACTTAGCCTACATGGAATAAGGAAATACACTATTTAAAAGATATATCGTGACCTGCGTGTATGTTCTATGAAATTAATTAGGAGGACGGCTGCGACCATTATTTACATTACCAGGATGTTACCATACCAAAACCATACTCTTCACATCCGTTACCCTTCCTCCAAAATTGTTACACTCCTCAAAACCCGTTACACTTCTCAAAATCGTTACACTGCACCCTCCTTTCTTCAGGCACGTCCTCGGGCCTACTAGACTTAACTGAGTGTGACATGTAGGTGTAATTCCCTCTACAATTAACCTGACCCTGAGTGTGACAATTTTAAAACACAAATAAGTATGTCCCCCTATTGCATTGCATCCTGTCTAACAGACTCAAGCCCACAGCTAACCGAATTACGGAATTATTCTGAAACTATACATTTACGGTGGGGAGCATTATTTACAATGACGTGATTTCTTATTTACAACGCAACCCAGGACCTGTGTGTTTTTTTCTTTTCTTTTTAGGGAACAAGAGAAAGAAATTCCTGTTGGGAGGGAGGAGACAGCACGCATTGCATCGATGCACCAGTACCAATACCACCAAAGCACCCAAAAGCACCCAAAAGCACCACAAAGCACCACTCGGTGCGCAGTCACCATGGTTCATAATAAACACAACAAAACAACTGGTGGTGGTCTTCTCCTTGTCTGCTGGGCCGATGTTCTTCCTGACGTCTTCTGGCTTCATGCGGCCTATTTGGACATAATAAAAAGCACAACTTGTGTTCGTTTTTTATTATTATTTAGGGCCCCAGGGGCCAACTAAGGGTGGTCCACCTGTTTGGCATAGGTGCCACCTTACCGAGGTCCGCAAGCAAGATTCCCTGGCCACTATGGCCGGTCTCCAACAGAGGTGCTCTGCCCCAGAACCTGGGGTCCATCAAGTGGTACTTGGCCGCCGAACAGCGGTCCATAAAGTGGTACATCAACGCAATGCGTGCTGGTTCTGGGAATCTCGGGCGCACAATGGCCACCTCACGCACGCTCCCCTCGGCACCCAATGGCGCACAGGTCATGTGGGAGACAAAAGAAAGACAATTGAGCGAGGGGTAAGGTCACAAGGGTACACGTCAAACAAGGCAATGCAAGGTGAAATGCGTACGGAGGGCGAAGTGAGAAAGCTCGTCCCTACCGTACGTCACCCCCCTGTCACCTACACTACCCTTGCTCTTACCCCATATTTACAAAATCTACCCATTTACAAATTCGTCACTACTGTCACGTCTTCCCCATATTTCCCTTATACCAAATTCGTCACCACAATCCCTCTACTTCAAAATTTGCCATCACCAATTCATCATCAATCCTCATAAGGAGGGAGAGATGGAATTACGCACAATGTCACACCCACGTCATGATGCGTCTCACAATCCAAACATTTGCATAGTAAAAAATAATCAAACATGGCATGGTGTGGAGTACCTGTCACCTCAGGTGAGTGGATGCAGATGGTGTGAGGAGATCCTTCATCCTAACTATCCTCTAAATGATTTTAACACACTTTACACTACCCGGGGTCTTTCCCTGCCAATCCATTGGCAATCTTACTCTATGTGGTTTTAAAAACCAATTCCCATTGACCAAACTGTGGTGCTTCTCAATTTGGGGTCTCACTCCCCCGATTCATCTCCCTGTGCCCTCGCACAATTTCTGGGCTGCGACGTGTAGCTCTCCCAGCAGGTCTACCCACCTGCACACCTCCACCACTGTAGTTGCCACCCGAGCTTACCTGCTCCTCACCCTAACCTAACTAACTGGGGAAGACCCCTCTTGGATCTGTCACCCCACTGGTGCCCTCTGGCACTGGGCTACCCGGGTCCGTCCTCCGGATCCTCGGGCCCCATCCACAACAACTACTACCGGCTCCCAGAGCCCACCTGCGGCCTCACCTGGCCGACATCCTCACAGTGGTGGAGTGCCCAAACCAACTACACACACTAACAGGCTACACGCCCAGCCATTTCCACAACACTAATGCACCCATCCAAAGACCATTCTTCCACTCGCACCACAGATGCCAATATCCAACTACAATTTACCTATACCCTCTACCTAACACTTACACTACCCGCCCCGGGTATCCGTGATGGGGGTCCACTCTTCCCCCATTCACACCTTCGCACCATCCACTCCACTCCACAATTTCCACCATACTCACTCCACGACCATCCATTCCAATACTCCATACCATTTATTCCATACACCTGTCTTTCATTCACCTGTCGTTGCACACCTGTGCAATCATACCTGGTGCCACCTGCACCCTCCTTTCTTCCTGGACCATTTGGTCAACACAACACGCAATCACCACTACTCCCTCATACACTGCTCCACACACCTGTTCAGTTGCACACCTGTGCAATCACACCTGTTCCATCCTCACACACACGGCATCATCTCAGCTAACTACTCCCTTCTGAAACTTGCGCTTCCCAGTCGTCCCTTTAAACTATTGCGCTCCCACGTCATTATCATCCACACTAATCTACCTGCGTCCCCACTACAGGTATCAGTCACTAACTAACCTTAACGTTACCTAAGGTCATCTTCTCTAGATCCCTACACACAATATCCTAACCCACCCGGGCTAGTTTTCACTGCCATACACCCCATAAACTATTGCTCCTTTGCCCCCCACATGGGAAGGATGGTGGATTTGCCATCCCACCACATCGGGGGTCTCTCACTACCAATTTCGCTCGTCCAAATCCAACAATTCAAAAATTTTCCATTTACTGCCAATTCTATTCACTTTTCTAAATTTCGTTTTAAATCACTATCACCCGTCTACTTATTACATCCTCTCGGTGCGCCAATTCACATCTACAGCCCGGCTTCGTACAGCCGAGCACTGAACGCGGATTCTTTTTGTGCCAGCGGCTGGATACGCCCCGCATTCGGGGCAGGGACGGAGGCTTACCCGGGCCGAGATCCCATGCACCACCTCGGCGTGGAGCCATCCAATGTCCCGATCTCGACCTGCCGGCACGTCTCAATAGAAAGTGGTCGCCATGACGACCCTTCCTATCGGGCTGCCCGCTCCGCCTAGTGGAGCCCGGACGCGGCCGCTCCACGCGAGGCCCAGCGTGGATCGCGCACGGCGGTCCTTTCGAACCCGCCGTGGCTCGGATCTCCGCTGGTTCTCGCGGCACGCGAAGCCCGGCACGCACCGAGGGCCCGATCCGGCTAAAAGTCGACCTAACCTTTAACCCGGTTACCGTCGACGCTTCACCTGCAGGCTTACATGCATACGCTACCTCTTTCTTGCTCATACATGCAGCCGTTCCCATTCTCCTCGTACCTTTCCTGACACACCTCGGTACACCCATTCCACTCACAGCCTTGGTCACACACCTGACCACCGAACACTTTGGCACACATTCGTTGCTCGCACACCTCACCAATACACCGCTTCGCGCCCCCTCCTCGGTCACCTCCTCTGTGACAATCACAGGTGTGCCCTCATTCGCACACCCAACCACGTGCCTCACCACCAACTCCAGCGTGCATTCCCACTCACGCTCTACCATTCCAGGTGTGCATCCTTCCATCCCAGGTGTACATCCTCGCTCACCTGTCACAACCAACTCACTCTCCTTGTCACTCTCAATACTCTCACCTCCATTCTTGACAGCGCACTCACCCTTACTTTCGACGGCACACTCTTTCCTCATGCACCCGTCCGTTACACACCTTTCTCGCGCACACCCTCCCGTTACATCCTCTGTAACACTCACCACAGGCGTACACTTCCTCGTTACATCCTCTGTAACACTCACCACAGGTGTACACTCTCTCGTTACTTCCTCCGTAACACTCACCACAGGTGTACACTCTTTCGTTACTTCCTCCGTAACACTCACCACACCGCGCTTCCATGTACCCCCTCGCACACGCGCTCCGACCGGCTCACTCCTGACGGCACACTCACTCCTCGGCGTGCACTTTTTCCTCACACACCCCATGGTCGGACATTCTCGCACACCTCTTTTTTCGCACACCTGACCTGTCACACACTTCACCAACGGCCTTTCACGAACACCCGGATCCAAACCAATCCCCAAGCCGACTGAATCTCCCCTCACATCATATACATTGCCACTCACCTCCGTACCTCGTCGCACCTCCTCCGCCACCTGCAAACTTTTTATTTGGTTAGTGAGCACCGCATCATGATTTGAACACAGACCTTGTACATATTCCATGACTTCCTCCTTTATCTCCCTCTTAGTTTCTGTCCGTCCCTTCTTAATTTCACTCACCTCTTCTCCCACTTCCTCTAATTTTTGTTTAACCTCTTTTATTTCTCGGTGCGTCTCCTCAAGTTCGTCCTCTAAGGCTACCGTGACCGTTTCTACGTGCGTCCTTACCTCCCGGTCCTTCGTCTCCATTGCTTCTGTCACCTCTTCCACCCTCATTGTCAGTTCCTCCCGTACCATCTGACATTGCCTCTGCGTCGCTATTAATTCGTTTTTAATTTCTTTTTGTGTCGCCTTTAACCCTCCTAGTACCGCAGTGTTCTTTTGAACCTGCTCCACTAACTTAGTTTGTCCCTCTGTCAGCTGTTCTACTCCTTTCGTCAGATCTTCTATTCCCCCCTGTAACTTTGCCGTATTATTTCTCACCTCTTTCTCTATACGCTTTTCGCCTCGCTTTACCTCCTCGCGCAGCCCCGAAACCTCCTCACTTACCCCTCTTCTGATCTCCTCTCCCATCACTTGCATCTCCTGCCCAGATGCCACCCTCATCTGCTCCATTTCCTCCCTGTGAGCATCCAGTTTGGTTTCTACCCCCATTCTGACCCCCTCTATCTGCCGCCCCATTTGGTTAACTTCCCTTTCCGCTTGGTCCCTCATGTCCCTCAATTTGCCTTCCATACTGTTTTCTAACCCCTCTAACCCATTTTTCACTCCCTCTATCTGATTCTCCTGGGCAGCCATTCTATTTTCTACCCCCATTAACCCATTTTTCACTTCTTTTATCCCGTTGTCTAACCCCTCAAAATTATTGTCTAACTTCCCAAATTTCTTGTCTAACTCCTCAAAATTATTGTCTAACTTCCCAAATTTCTTGTCTAACTCCTCAAATTTAGCTTCTAGCCGTTCCCCCATTTCCCCCATTTTTCCCCTCATTTGGCCCCCCATTGCCCCCATTTGGCCCTCTAATCGCTCACTCTGAGCATCCATTTTTGCTTCTAGCCCCATATTTGCCATTAGTATGGTTGCATTAATCTGCGCCATGAGGTCCCGCACATCAATTCCCGCTATTTGCGCAGCGGGCGCGGCTACCCCGCGCTCGTGCGAGCCGCCCCTTTGTGCGTCTGATTCCACGTGCGCGAGAGCGCCATTTTGCGCGTCTGACACCCCCTCAA